>NC_086452.1:181256493-181610243 GCF_028390025.1 Pseudophryne corroboree
AATGGGTGCACTGCAGGGAGCTCTCCTGAGTTTCCTGCTTAGAAAGCATTTTTGTTTGGATTTTTTTCTCTTTTTCAGGGAGCACTGCTGGCAACAGGCTCCCTGCATCGAGGGAGAGAGGAGCAGACCTACTTAAATGATAGGCTCTGCTTCCTCGGCTACTGGACACCATTAGCTCCAGAGGTAGTGAACACTGGTTCGTCCTGGGCGTTCACCCCCAGAGCCGCGCCGCCGTTCTCCTCACAGAGCCAGAAGAAACGAAGCCAGAAGACGTCTAAGGCGGCAGAAGCCTTCGGTGCTTCACAGAGATAACGCACAGCACCGCAGCTGTGCGTCATTGCTCCCATACACCTCACACACTCCGGTCACTGTACGGGTGCAGGGCGCAGGGGGGGCGCCCTGGGCAGCAATAAAACACCTCTCATATGGCAAAAGTCTATATACATGTACAGGTGGGCACTGTACATGTATATAAAAGAGCCCCCGCCATTTTTTAGTAAGTTTGAGCGGGACGGAAGCCCGCCGCCGAGGGGGCGGGGCTTCTCCCTCAGCACTCACCAGCGCCATTTTCTCTCCACAGCACCGCTGAGAGGAAGCTCCCCGGACTCTCCCCTGCTTGGCACACGGTGTAAGGGGGTTTTAAAGTAGAGGGGGGGCACATTATTGGCGTTTACACATTAAGCAGCGCTACTGGGTAAACATTTTGTGTGTTTCTCCTGGGTCATATAGCGCTGGGGTGTGTGCTGGCATACTCTCTCTCTGTCTCTCCAAGGGGCCTCAGGGGGAACCTGTCTTCAGAAAAGAGATTCCCTGTGTGTGTGAAGTGTGTCGGTACGTGTGTGTCGACATGTTTGACGAGGAAGGCTCACCTAAGGAGGAGGGGGAGTGCATGATTGTCAGGTCGCCGTCGGCAATGCCGACACCGGACTGGGTGGATATGTGGAATGTCTTGAATGCAAATGTAAATTTACTGCATAAACGGTTAGACAAGGCTGAAGCTAGGGATCAGTCAGGTAGTCAGACCATGCCTGTCCCTGTGGCACCAGGACCGTCGGAGTCTCAAAAATGCACCATATCCCAGATCACTGACACAGATACCGACACAGATACTGACTCTGGTGTCGACTATGAGGATGCAAAATTGCAACCAAAGGTGGCAAAAGGCATTCGTTACATGATTATGGCCATTAAAGAGGTTTTGCATATCACTGAGGAACCCCCTGTCCCTGACACAAGGGTACACATGTATAAAGGGAAAAAGCCTGAGGTCACTTTTCCGTCCTCATTTGAGCTAAGCGACTTGTGCGAAAAGGCTTGGGAATCTCCAGATAGGACACTACAAGTTCCCAAAAGGATTCTTATGGCGTATCCCTTTCCACAAAAGGACAGGATACAATGGGAATCTTCGACTAAGGTAGACAAGACGCTGACACGCTTATCCAAGGTGGCACTGCCTTCTCAGGATACAGCTTCCCTCAAGGATCCTGCTGATCGTAAGCAGGAGGTTACCATGAAGCACATTTACACACATTCCGGTACTATCGTTAGACCGGCTATGGCATCGGCCTGGGTTTGTAGTGCTGTCGCAGCGTGGACAGATTCCTTATCTACGGAACTTGACACCCTAGATAAGGATACCATTCTAATGACCCTAGAGCATATCAAAGATGCTGCTTTATATATGAGGGTTGCTCAAAGAGACATTTGTTTACTAAGCTCCAGAATAAATGCTATGTCGTTTTCTTGTGTCACACTGATTGGAACCTTTATGAAAGGTTGTGTTAAAATTTCTCTCTGGGAGAGTAGTCATGCTTTTGGCTTTGGAGTCCGCAAGGCGGGTGTCGGAAGTAGCGGCTTTGTCTCACAAGAGCCCCTGTTTGACCTTCCATGTGGACAGAGCGGAATTGAGAACTCGGCTAATAGTTCTGGAAAAAAAATGGTTTCTGTGTTTCGCAGAAAGCAGCCTATTGATGCCTGTGGTTCCTTAAGCATTGGCTGATTCAAGGTCTCTCAATGTAGTCAGGGCTTTGAATATTTATGTCGCCACTTGGCTCAGTTTGGGAAAACAGAGGCTCTGTTGTCCGGTCTGCTCCCAGCGTGATTGGGGCGCCTGCGTCTCTGCAGTCTGTTACACGCTAGATCTGTGATACGATTCGGTGTGCTTGTTCTACGGCTGGATTGCTGTTACCGAAGTCGGTGGAGACCCATTCTACTAGGAAGATGGGCTCTTTTTGGGCGGATGCCCGAGGAGTCTCGGCGGTTTAACTGTGCCGAGCGGCTACTTAGTCGGGTTCAAACACTTTTGCTAAGCTCTACAAGTTTGATACCCTGGCTGATGGGGATCTCATGTGTGCTCAATCGGTGCTGCAGAGTCGTCCGCACTCTCCCGCCCGGTCTGGAGCTTTGGTATAAACCCCATGGTCCTTATGGAGTCCCCAGCATCCTCTAGGACGTCTGAGAAAATAGGATTTTAATACCTACCGGTAAATCCTTTTCTCTTAGTCCGTAGAGGATGCTGGGCGCCCGTCCCAGTGCGTACTGTGTCTGCAGTTATTGGTTATGGTTACACTCTTGTGGTGTTTTCTTTTCTGTCAGGCTGTTGCTGACGTTGTTCATGCCATGACATGCGGTGTCTTATTATTGGTTGTGTTGACACACAGGTTGTGTTACATTTTCTCTCAGCATGTGGCTGTGTATTTTTCATGCCGTTGGCTGGTGTTCTCTCGAATGTCATGTTCTGCGGTATGTTCGAGGTGTGAGCTGGTATGACACTCACCGTGTTTAAACAATAAATTATTTCCTGAAAATGTCCGTCTCCCTGGGCACAGTTCTCTAACTGGAGTCTGGAGGAGGGGCATAGAGGGAGGAGCCAGTTCACACCCATTCAAAGTCTTATAGTGTGCCCATGTCTCCTGCGGATCCCGTCTATACCCCATGGTCCTTACAGAGTCCCCAGCATCCTCTACGGACTCAAAGAAAAGGATTTACCGGTAGGTATTAAAATCCTATTTTTTTCTGCTGTGGGGTACACTGGGCTCCACAGGGAATGACATTGGTGTGTAGAGTAGGGTTTTGATCCGAGGCACCAACAGGCTCAAAGCTTTGACTGTTCCCAGAATGCATAGCGCCACCTCCTCTATAACCCTGCCTCTGTGCACAGGAGCTCAGTTTTGTAGTTGGTGCCATGCAGTAAGCAGGCATACAACAGGGGGGCTGCTCCAGCAGCCCTGAGAAGAAGCTTTTAATGAAAAATTAAGACTTCAAGGGCTGCAGCAGAGACACTGTGTTAGATGTCAGTCAGACATCTCCTGCTGCAACCTCATCACCTCCCCCGGCTAAGTGCGTCAGGTTTATCATTGAATTTAGGTGTTTCACAAGATATACTCAGTGTGTATTTTTCTCTGTGATTTTTAGTCACCATATACTTCTTGAATTCCCTGTTTGTGCTGTTACACTGCACAGAGGGTTCTTGTCAGGTATTGTGCTGCTGATATTGTACTGGGTTGCCCTTCATTGAGTTTCGGATATGTCAGCTACAAGGGGCAACAGAGCTAGGGCTAATCCCACATTGTGTGGTGGTGATGCTGCAGACGCATTTGAGGAAAATATAGCAGCTGAGGGTTCAGGTTCTGGGGGCTCCTTACCCCAAGTGGGATCGTAGCAACGGGGGTTCAAAATGACCCGCCTTGGGCTACTTTCTCCATGCTTTTGAATACGCTGGTAACAACCACTTATGGTCCCCGTGGTTAACTCGCCTTGGGCAGATCAACTGTCTGCTCAGTTACAGCAATTGAACCAATCACTGACTACTCAGAAATCTAACCCTCGCCCGCCTAAGACCAAGGGGTCCTCTAAGCGGACCATTACTTCCTCACAATCCACCAACATCCCAGACACCTCGTCTGATGAGGATGGCGTTTATACTGACCCCACAGATTGTGATCCTGACGCTTCTGATGGGGAATCTGTTTTACAGGTGGATGTTCCTGACTTGTTGGAGGCTATCAGGCTCATTCTTCAGATTACTGATGACCCGGAGCCTGATGCTGCCCATAAGAAACCGGACAGATTTAAACGTCAGAAAGTGGTTAAACAAACAAGTTTTACCTCATTCTGATCATTTAGTTGACATACGTCAGGAGTCCTGGGAATATCCAGGAAAGAAATTCCCACCTCACAAGAAGATGCTGGCTCGCTATCCCCTCGCTGCGGAGCTAAGTAAAAATTGGGAAACACCTCCGCCAGTGGATTCGCAGGTGGTGCAGCTAGTGGTATCCTCAGCTCTGCCTGTAACTACCGTCACGTCTTTGAAAGAAGCAACGTATAAGCATGTGGAGGGTTGTTTAAAGGTGATTTACACCTTAGCAGGTGCTGCGCATCGGCCCACCATTGCAGCGACATGGGCTGCAGAGGCTATTGAAGCGTGGGCTCAGGAGTTGGAAGCTGAGATGTCTTCCAACGCTTCTGATCATGCTAGACAATGCTTATCGTATATTGTCACAGCTTCTCATTACATTAAAGAGACGGCTTCTGATGCCGGTATCCTGGCAGCCAAGGCTTCTACTACGTCCATACTGGCTCGCCGGATTCTATGGTTGCGGTCCTGGTCCATGGATCTGGACTCTAAGTAAACCCTGGAAGTACTCCCTTTTAAGGGAGACATCCTTTTCGGAGAAGACCTCAACAAGATTGTGGCTGACTTAGCTTCTGCTAAAACAGCTGGTCTACCTAGTACTGCTTCTTCGGTACCGAAGGCAAAGAGTACTTCCATTCGCTCCTTTTATCCTTCAGGGAAAGCAAAGGGTCAGGCGTACCCGAAACAGGCTTGCACTTCCAAACCCAATAAGCCCAAACGGGCCTGGGCTGCCCATCAGCCTGCTTCCAAGACTGACAAGCCTGCCGCATGACGGGGCGGGCCTCCCTCTGGAGGATCCCAGGGTGGGGGGCCGCCTTCTAGGGTATACCCAGGAATGGTTGAAGACCACTTCCGATGCCTGGGTACGGGAAGTCGTCACTCGAGGTTACGCTATATCCTTCAAAAATCATCCCCTTCATCGAGTTTGTCTGACAGACATCCCTTTCGGATCAGGTGAAGGCAAAAACTCTTCATTCGGTGGTACAGTCCCTCCTGGACACAGGTGTGGTAGTACAGGTGCCTCTGGCTCAGAGAGGGAAGGGGTACTATTCACCGCTGTTCCTAGTCCCGAAACCGAATGGGTCATCCCGTCCCATTCTCAACCTCAAGTCCTTGAACAAATTTGTGAAGGTCTCCAAGTTTCGTATGGAAACTCTTCACTCTATTGTTCTGGCATTGGAACCTGGGGATTATATGGTCTCCCTGGACATACAGGATGCCTACCTGCATATTCCTATAGCAGTGTCACATCAACAATACCTGAGGTTCGCTATTGGCAATCTCCATTACCAGTTTCGGGCGTTACCTTTTGGTTTAACTATGGCTCCGCAAGTCTTCACTAAAGTTATGGCAGTGATGACGGTGGTACTCCGCCGTCAAGGGGTCAGGATACTGCCGTATCTGGATGACTTGTTAATCCTGGCAAATTCCCCAGAACTTCTCCTACGTCATCTGGATATGACTGTACGGTTTCTGCAAGCCTATGGGTGGCTCATCAACTAGAAGAAATCTTCCCTGGTCCCTGCTCAGAGCATGGTGCACCTGGGGGCGTTGTTGGACACTCACAACCAGCGGTGGTTCTTGTCTCAGGAGAAAGTCTTGAAGCCTCAGGACAGTTTTCGATGCTTCCTATCTCGTTCAAAAGTGTCGATACATTCAGCAGTGCAAGTGCTAGGTCTCATGGTGTCGGCTTTCGACTTGGTGGAGTACGCTCAATTCCATTTCCGCCCTCTTCAGAAGCTGATTCTTGCCAAGTGGGACGGCCTGCCTCACCGGATCAGGTCTCAAATGATCTCCTTGTCTCCGGAGGTCCGTCTGTCACTGAGCTGGTGTCTTCAGGACAAACGATTGAGCAGGGGTCATCCCTTCTGGATCTCCAACTGGGTCCTTCAGACGACAGATGTCAGTCTGAGAGGTTGGGGCACGGTGTTGGAGCAACACTCCCTTCGGGGTCGGTGGACCAAGGAGGAGTCTCCTCCCGATAAACATTCTGGAATTGCGGTCGGTGTTCAACTCATTGAACTTGGCCCAGCATTTAATACAGAACACACCTGTTCATGTACAGTCGGACAACGCCACCACGATGGCGTACATAAATCATCAAGGCGGCACTCGAAGCCGCATGGCAATGAGGGAAGTATCAAGGATTCTTCAGTGGGCAGAACGCCATCTGCCAGCCATATCGGCAGTATTCATTCCGAGGGTCCTTAACTGGGAAGCGGACTTTCTCAGTCGTCAGGACGTACACGCCGGAGAGTGGAGCCTCCATCCAGAAGTGTTTCAACTTCTTGTGGACAGGTGGGGTCTTCCAGATGTGGACCTGATGGTGTCTCGACACAATCACAAGGTTCCGGTCTTCGGAGCAAGGACAAGGGATCCTCTAGCAGCGTTCGTGGACGCACTGGCAATTCCATGGAACTTTCAGCTGCCATACATGTTTCCACCGGTGTCACTCCTGCCCAGAGTAATAAGGAAGTTTAAGCAAGGAGGAATCCTACTTCTGATCGCTCCCGCGTGGCCCAAATGGCATTGGTTCTCAGACCTTCAGGGTCTCTGGATAGAGCGTCCCCTTCTACTTCCACAGCGCCCAGATCTCCTTGTTCAGGGCCCCTGTGTATGTCAGGATTTAGCCCGGTAAGGGCTAAAGGGTTTTCTGAGGTGGTCATTCAAACTATGTGGAAGGCCCGGAAACCGGCTTCTGCTCGGATTTACCATAGGGTCTGGAATTCTTACTTTGCTTGGTGCGCATCTAACAATCATGATGCTTACAAGTTTAGTACGGCCAAACTTTTGGCCTTTCTACAACAGGGCCTGGACTTGGGTCTTCGTCTGGCTTCCATCAAGGTTCATATTTCTGCCTTGTCGGTTTGGTTCCAGAGGAAAATTGCGACGTTACCTTATGTACATATGTTCACTCAGGGTGTGTTGCGTATTTAACCTCCCTCTGTCCCGCCTGTGGCCCCTTGGGACTTGTCGGTGGTTTTGGAGGCCTTGCAAGGGTCTCCATTTGAGCCTCTTGAATCTGCATACCTTAAGTGGCTTTCTCTTAAGGTGTTGTTTCTGCTGGCTATTGCCTCTGCTAGACGGGTGTCAGATTTTGGTGCCTTATGTTGTAGGTCACCATATCTGATTTTTCACCGTGATCGGGCGGTTCTTAGAACACGTCCCGGGTATTTACCTAAGGTGGTGTCTTCTTTCCACCTTAATCAGGAGATTGTGGTTCCAGCCTTTGCCTCTCCTGAATTGTCTTCCAAAGAGCGGTATTTGGATGTGGTACGGGCTCTCCGTATCTACGTGAAGAGAACTGCCTCCATCAAAAAGTCGGAATCTCTCTTTGTTCTGTTTGGTTTTCACAAACGTGGCTGGCCTGCTCACAAGCAGACCCTAGCCAGATGGATTAGAATGGTGATTGCACATGCTTATGTACAGGCTGGCCTTCCAGCTCCTGCTACCATAAAGGCCCATTGTACTCGGTTGGTTGGACCTTCTTGGGCGGCCCGCCGTGGTGCGACCCTTGAACAATTGTGCAAGGCGAAAACGTGGTCCTCAGTGAACACGTTCATAAGGTTTTATGCCTTTGATACTTCTGCCTCCCAGGATGCTTTAATTTGGATGCCGGGTTCTTGTGCTCGCTACAGAACTGCTTTAGGACATCCCCAATGTCATTCCCTGTGGAGCCCAGTGTACCCCGCAACAGAAAACAAGATTTATGGTAAGAACTTACCGTTGTTAAATCTCTTTTGCGAGGGAAACTGGGCTTCACAGGGCGCTAAACCCTGACGCACTTAGCTTCTTTGGGTTGGTATGGCATTAGCCGCTGACACTTTCTCCTGTCTTGAGAATGTGGTGTATGTGGCTACTAACAGTTGTCGTCTCTTTTGCCTGCTACTGCATTGGACTGGTTAACAAAAACTGAGCTCCTGTGCACGGAGGCGGGGTTATAGAGGAGGCGGCGCTATGCATTCTGGGAACAGTCAAAGCTTTGAGGCTGTTGGTGCCTCGGATCAAGATCCTACTCTACACCCCAATGTCATTCCCTGTGGAGCCCAGTGTACCTCGCAGAAAGAGATTTAACAATGGTAAGTTCTTACCATAAATCTCGATTTTTCTTTAATGCTGTTTAAACAAAGGGCGGTATCCAATTAGCCTCTTCGCTGGGGGCTATCCAATAAGCCTCGATAAGCCTGATCTTATTCCTGATGCTGGCATTTATCGGGAACTAACGCTTCATGTGCTTCTGCGATAAGTGCCCCTTAGACCCGCGATAAGTGCCACGAAAATACATATGTCCACAGCCTTTCGCGGGACCTAATTGGATAGGGTGATAAAAACTATCACGGGTAATGGGATACCCACCAAAATGTGTAATTGAATGTTGGTGTCCAGTTCCAAACGTGGCTCATTTGGTTAGGGAAAACCCTTTTAGATACATACAGTACTTTCCATCATAACCCAATCTACCGGTACACAATAGTGTGCACCCTTCTTACTTATCTGCTTATTGCAGTAACCTATTGTCCAAATAACGGATTGATATTGTTCTAGCTATGTAGGAGAAAGAGGAACATACCATTATGTACTAGGTGATATGGGTCATGTGAAGCTGTTATAATATGGGTCTTATGGTTGTGTGCTGCAGCGATAACTGATTCCCTGGCCTAGTCTCGCTATTCACCATATCAGATGTTCAGACTTGGAGTGGCATATCTTATAGGCACAGTGCTGACTTCTCTCACCTTTTGCAGTGCTGTAAATTGATGGGCACTGTGCTTGTCCTTCTGGGCTGGGATGAGAACACATCTTGTTTGTGTATTCTGTCGATATTTAGAATTGCCACCTACCGGGAGAAATACAGCACCCATAAGGTGTTTAATTCTAGTAATTTAAGATGGAAATCACTTTCTAGTGAAATACTATACATGCTTGGCAATATTATGAGATCTGGAATACAGGTCAGGATTTTACATCTGCTGGTGATGACAAAGTACATACAGTACAGTATATGGACCTTAGTGGCACAGAAGGGATGTGTTTCTCAGCAGAAGCCATACAGTCAGATGAAAAGGTTGCAAAGCTATCTCCTTACGCATTTCTGATCTGAAAGCACTTTTCTAAAAGGAAATAGCAGGACTAGAGAAAAATCTAAGTAGCGGAGAACTGCGTCAGTGAGTGACGTCTGTGCAATCTTTTCATCTGACAGGGGGGCTATGCACCAGTGGCTTTCATTCTAGCCTGTTCTTATGGGGAAAACCTTGCACCTACAGTATGAACCGGAGAGGAGACTTCGACTGAGCCGCAGAGTTCCATTAGGATATCTTCCACCGATCATTGCATTTATTCATTTTGCATACTTATCATTTCCCAATGGAATATTTTCTTTGATTTTGCTGTACTATGGCTCTGAGACGGTCTATTTAAACTACCATGCTAAATGCATTGCCTAACCATTCTAATACATTGGGAGGATAAGAATGGGACTCAGTTAGTGTACAGAGATTTGACTTTATCAATTAAAAGTGTGCTCTATCTGTCAGAATCACTTATATTGCTGTATTATACAGGTTTGTATTTTGATGTTTTTCTGTAATTTGTTTTATGTTTTAATAAATTCTGTCATTTTGAGTTAATTTGATTTACTATGGTGTAGGGTTACAATTTTTTGTTGTTTGTGATCATTAGAAGTTCCCTTGTTTCCTCAAACCTGCAGCTCATTTAAGATAACATTATATGTACTCCCTCTGTATATTATGTCTGAATAAGAGACATCAGTTAAGTGGTTAATTAGCATAAAATACAAGTGAGAATAACATTCACCAATACCAGTGATGCAGGCAGTGTACTGTAGGTGTGTGCAGAAAACTCAGATTACAAATACATTGTAAACACACTGCAGTTCTTCCATCTGACCGTGCCGTTGGCTCCATGCAGACAGACGTGGCAACCTGGGGTAAAAGTTGTTTCTTTTGTCCTGCTGACAGTCCTTTTGTACATTTTATGTGTAATGTACAGGAAGTCAGTATAGACCAATCTATAAGTTGGCCCAGGCTACTTTCCCCATTCTAGAAATATTTATTTATACAACTGTCACTAACTTAATATTTACTAAAAATAAATGTCACCACAATATAGTTTTTAACACATGCATGTTCCTTACTTTGTACACTAGAGGGCAGGCATTTTCTAGTTTATCACTGCTGTAGAACTTTAATAGAACTTTTTTTTTTTAAAGTGGCATTTGTGCTTTACCATAACTATCATAAAACAATCTCTAATAACATTTAATGCAGTGTCCTCTGATTGCACAAATCACAGTTATGCTCATGGACCTTTATATTGTATTTTAACAGCCAGATGATCAGCCTATTCTAAACGTATGTAAAATACATGCATTTCCACTGCACAAGCAAAGAACTGTCTTTTTGTATGCAAACTTAATTTAGCTCCTTATTCAGCTTTAATGCAGAACATTGTGCTCTTTTACAGGTAATGACATTTTGGATCCAGTTCTGAGTTCTGATTTCTCAAGATATAAGAAAAGAATGAGCCCAGTTCTGCAGAGTCCTAACTCAGGACACTATACAGGCGTAACATGGGGACAAAATACACCTCCACCAGAGCCTGTGGGTGTCCCTCCTCCTTGGAGGAAGGTATTATATGCAAGACAGCCATTCCCAGACAATTTTGTTGATAAGAGCTTCTTGGAAGAGCTGCGGAAGAACATCTATGTGCGACGGTATCGTTATTGGGCTGTGGTCTTTGAATCTGCTGTGGTGATTCAGCAACTATGCAGCGTCTGTTCCTTCTCTGTCATTTGGTGGTACATGGACCAAGACTTGCTGTCCCCTCAGAAGCTTTGTGGGATTGGCTTGGCCTTTACGCTCCTTGGGTATCTCCTGTTCGATGCAGTTGACAAAGGTGTAGGACGGAAAGATAGCGGACGGACTCGCTGGGATGATCTGAAGAGTTCTCTGGTGTTTGTAGCTTTTACTTACGGTTTCTCGCCAGTGCTAAAGACGCTGACAGAATCGATCAGCACTGACACCATCTATGCCATGTCTGTGCTGATGCTGCTGGGACATCTGGTTTTCTTTGATTATGGGGCAAATGCAGCTGTTGTCTCTAGCACTCTGTCCATTAATATGGCTATCTTTGCCTCTGTATGTCTGGCTTCACGCCTTCCTCGCTCCCTCCATGCTTTTACTATGGTGACTTTTGCCATTCAAATCTTTGCCCTTTGGCCCAGTCTACAGAGGAAACTCCGGGCATACACTCCCTGGACGTACATTTGTGTGACCTTTCTGTTCTCCCTGTTTTCTGTGGTGGGGCTGTTGAGCATCTCTTGTGTTGGGGCCCTGCTTTTCTTCTTGCTGCTGATGTCCGTGACATTTCTGTGCCCATATTGCCTCATCCGATTACAGCTTTTCAAGGACAACATCCATGGTCCTTGGGATGAAGCAGAAATCAAGGAAGACCTTTCCCATTTCCTGGACTAATTGTTCCTATGGTTATTATAAAATGAACAGTTACAGTAATTGGTAATGGGTGTATTGTAGTTTATTGGTGTGGGCTGTGGTTACAGCTACAATAACGTGCCCAATCAGCCTTCATTGTAAACTGGTCATGTTCCAACCTGAACTTTACCAATGGAGGGAACCTAGAATCCATGCATTGTCTTATAGTACATATGAACTTTTTAGATGCTTGTAGATATAACCTTTTTCATTACCAATATTAGCAGTTATCACTATAAGACAATATGCGTACCTTTATACATGTACACAGTCACAGAGATCATAGGTAATGATGAATTCCTATTTAATCACTTAAGCATTCAGAATAACAATCTCTGCTGTATTGATTTCTCATATTATTATTTACATCCTGAAAACCTGCTGCTGAATGAGCTCCCTACCCCTGAGACTCTCTGCCCTTTCCTATTCCTCAGAGCCTGGCCTAGCCACCGTGACTAGCTGTTTGTTCATGGCTAAGTTGAAGGTCACATTTAATTATTCCTCCCTAACCTCTCTGCCACTATCAGTACATACAATCAATGGTGATTTTCTCTTTAGGCACATGCCTAGGGGCGGCACTTGGATGCTTGTTTTAGTACTATCAGTCCTAAATTTACCAGTAACTACTAAATATTTCCACTTTACTGTACCATATGCATCTTGAAGAGTAGAAACAGATAGGAAATGCAGAGGCTGCCCAACTAAGTTGTCCTAATGTACATAGTAAATATGCATACAGTACATTGTGTGTATGTGTTGTTTATATATGCATTATATAATGTTTTACGACATGGGAGAAGTATTATATATATATATATAAAATGGACGTATGTGTGTATGTTCCTGCATATCCCTGGAACGTCTGGGGCATTTTACACCAAACTTGGTACACACATGAATTACATCTGGGGAAACCCTAGTGGTGGGGATGGTAAGGGGGTGACATGTAAAACTCCATAGTTTTCGGCATAACTCTGGAATGCCTGGAGAAATTTACACCGAAGCATCCACGGGTAGGGGCAGAGGCACCTACGGGTAGGGGTAGAGGCACCTACGGGTAAGGGCAGAGGCACCCATGGATAGGGGCAGAAGCACCCACGGGTAAGGATAGAGTCACACACGGGTAGTGGCAGAAGCACCCACGGGTAAGGATAGAGGCACACACGGGTAGGGGTAGAGGCATACGGGTACAGGCAGATGCACACTCGGGTAGGGGCAGAGGCATACTTTAGTTTTGAAGCTAAGCAAGGAGACCTAGGGCCCTTTGACATAGGGGATCATTCCGACCCAATCACATAATGCGCTTGGTCGTAGCCGTGCGATCGGGTCGGAACTGCGCATGCGCGTCATTGCCCGGCGACGTCAGGCGCCGCTAGCGAAGAAAGCGTCGACTGCAAGAAGATTGACAGGAGGAAGGCGTTCCGGGGCGTCAACTGACCGTTTTCTGGGAGTGGTGCGGCGAACGCAGGTGTTTGGAGGGCGGATGTCTGACGTCAATTCTGGGACCTTCAACACTGGATTCATCGCACAGGATAAGTAACTCTTACCCTGGTCTAGTTCTGCACAAAACTTTTTTTGCATAGCAGGGCTGCACAAGCGATCGCAGCCTTGCTATGCAAAAAAACTCTCCCCCACAGGCGGCGTCTAGTTGATCGCACAGGCTGCAAAAAGTTGCAGCGTGCGATCAACTCGGAATGACCCCCACAGAGTCAGCCTGCAAACCTAACATATTTAACATACAGCGGGCGGAGCTTGGCCTGTTGTCCCAGCATTTACAGCACTGAGCAGGGCAGCATCAGAGGTGGGACGGGGCAGAGAAGGAGGTGGATTATTCTCCTCAGCACCAGATTTTGACATCATCAATTTGGGGAAGCCCAGAGGTGCGGCCTGACAAAGATTGGTATTATTCTTTACATTCCATAGCGAAGCACAGGTATTCAGCTGGTTTCTAATAAATCTGATCTGGTACAATATTCTTCAGTTGCACCTGAACAAGGAGATTTATGGTAGACTTACCTTTGTTAAATCTCTTTCTGCGAGGTACATTGGTTCCACAGGGAAAACATCGGGGTGTAGAGATGGATCTTGATCCACAGGCACCAACAGGCTAAAGCTTTAGACTGTCCCAAGATGTATTGGGGCCTCCTCTATACCCCACCTCCAGGCACTGGAGCTCATTTTCGTCCAATGCAGGAGCAGGTAAAAGAGAAGGCAGATGTCAGTCACATAGAACCACAGTCTCACGACAGGAGAAGGGACCCGCTAGGTGCGTCAAGGCGGGCGGCCTGTGGAACCAATGTACCTCATAGGAAGAGATTTAACAATGGTAAGTCTACTATAAATCTCCTTTTCTGCAGTGGGGTACATTGGTTTCCACAGGGAAAACATCGGGGATGTCCAAAGGCAGTTCCTCATCGGAGGGGACGCGCCGTAGCGGGTATGAAAACCTGGCGTCCAAAGGAAGCATCCTGGGAGGCGGAAGTATCAAAGGCGCAGAACCTAATGAATGCGTTCACTGAGGACCACGTAGCCGCCTTGCACAATTGTGCAGCGGACACGCGTCCGGCTGCCCAAGAAGGTCCAACAGACCGAGTAGAATGGGTTTAATAGCAGCAGGAGCTGGAAAACCAGCCTGTGCATATGCTTGTGCAACCACCATTCCAATCCATCTGACCAATGTTTGCTTGTTCGCAGGCCAGCCACGTTGGTGAAAACCAAAAAGTACAAAAAGAGTATCTGACCTAATAGAGGCAGTCCTCTCCACATCCATCGGAGAGCCCGTACCACATCCAAAGATTGCTCTTTGGAGGACAAACCAGAAGATATAAAAGCCGGAACCAGAATCTCTTGGTTAAGATGGAAAGATGACACCACCTTAGGTAGATAACCAGGGCGAGTTCTTAGAACTGCCCGGTCACAGTGAAAAATCAGAAAGGGTGGACGACAGGACAAAGCGCCTAAGTCAGACACCCTCCTGTCAGAGGCAATAGCCAGTAGGAACAGGATCTTGACCATGAGCCATGTATGGTCCGCTGACTCATGCGGTTCAAATGGAGACTCTTGCAGGGCATTCAGGACATCAGACAGATCCCATTGAGCCACAGAATGGACATACGGAGGCGGAATCCGTAAAACACTCTGAGTGAAAGTGTGAATGTCAGGAATAGACGCATTTTCTCTGAAACCACACCGACAAGGCAGAGATATGAACCTTGAGGGAGGCCAGACGAAGGCCTAAATCCAGGCCTTGTTGTAGAAAAGCCAGAAGTCTGGAAGTACTGAATTTGTAAACATCGTCATTCTTAGCAGCATACCAGGTGAAGTAAGAATTCCAGACCCTGTAATAAATCCGTGCAGATGCCGGTTTGCGGGCCTTCAGCATAGTTTGGATAACCGCCTCGGAGAATCCTTTGGCCCTTAGGAGTGAAGCTTCAAGAGCCACGCCATCAAAGCCAGTCTGGCCAGGTCCAGGTAGACACTGTCACGGACCTGGGTTGAGAGAGTAGAGAACTCGGGGATTCTTCCGATGGTTGGGAAGTAGAACCGTAGTTGGGTCGAAATAGAGAGGGCCGAATGTAGGTCTTCCTCATGCAGGATTAATAGATTACTTAAATTCGTGTACGATGCTGGGTGCACTGAATGAGGAATGAAACGATGATTTGAGAACGGTGCTGAAGAACACTGAAGAAATTAGAGATGACTTGTGAACGATGCTGGAGAACACTAAACGAGAGATGACTTGTAAATGATGCTGAAGAGCACTGAATGAGGGATGACTTGTAAATGATGCTGAGGAACACTGAATGAGAGATGACTTGTAAATGATGCTGAAGAACACTGAATGAGAGATGACTTGTAAACAATGCTGAAGAGCACTGAAACTTTGTAGCTGAGAGACACGCTGTATGCTGGAAGCACTGAAACTTTGTAGCTGAGAGACACACTGTATGCTGGAAGCACTGGAACTCTGTAGCTGAGAGACACAGGGACTCTGTAGCTTAGAGACGTGAGCCTGGGGGGTAGCTTTGCAGCGACGATACTCAGGCGCCAGGCTTTGCCCGGCGTCTCCTTTTAAACTTCCCACTCTGCTTCTCATTGGCAGAGGAAGGAGGGAAGGTAGAGGTACATCACCGCCCCACGTGGACTTTGTATGCAATGGCGGCGCCCACGGAACGGGGAACCGCCGGCGGCAGCGCCACCCGCTACCCGGGACCCAGCGGCCGACGGAGGAGAAGCTGCCCCAGAGAGACCCAACGCACCTGGAGCTGTAAGCACTGTGGCCGCCGCTCTGAGGCTGTGACAGACACAAGGGCCCTGAACGAGGAGGTCTGGGCATTGAGGAAGTAGAAGAGGATGCTCTATCGATAGACCCTGCAGGTCTGAGAACCAATGCCATCTGGGCCATGCTGGAGCGTCTAGAAGTAGTATTCCTCCCTCTTGTTTGAACTTCCGTAGTACCTTGGGCAGGAGTGACACTGGAGGGAACACGTATGGCAGCCGAAAGTTCCATGGAATTGCTAATGCGTGCACGAACACTGCTTGAGGATCCTTGGTTCTTGATCCGAAGACCGGAACTTTGTGATTGTGTCGAGACGCTATCAGGTCTACATCTGGTAGGCCCCACTTGTCCACTTGGAGTTGAACAACTTCCTGAGGAAGACTCCACTCTCCGGCATGCACGTCCTGCCGACTGAGGAAATCCGCTTCCCAGTTGAGGACGCCCGGAATGAACACTGCCGATATTGCTGGCAGATGGCGTACTGCCCAACGAAGGATTTTTGACACTTCCATCATTGCCATGCGGCTTCGAGTGTGACTTGATGATTTAGGTATGCCACTGTGGTGGGGTTGTCTGACCATACCTGAACAGGCCTGTACTGTATCAGAGGCGGGCGAGAGAAAAAGCATTGAACACTGCCCGCAATTCCAGAATGTTTATCGGGAGGAGTTATTCCTCCATGGTCCACCGACCCTGTAAAGAGTGTTGCTACAACACTGCGCCCCAACCCCTCAGACTGGTGTCTGTAGTCAGTAGGACCCAGTTGGGGATCCAGAAGGGACAGCCCCTGCTCAACTGCTGGTCCTGTAGCCACCAAGTCAGCGACAGGCGAACCTCCGGAGTCCAAGAGATCATGTGAGATCTGATCCATTGAGGTAGGCCGTCCCACTTGGAAAGGATTAACCTCTGCAGAGGGCGGGAATGAAATTGAGCGTACTCTACCATGTTGAAAGCCGTCACCAGCAGGCCTAGTACTTGCATCGCCGAGTATATGGACACTCTTGGGCGAGAGAGGAAGTATCTGATTCTGTCCTGAAGCTTCAGGACCTTCTCTGGAGACAGAAACAGCCGTTGACTGTGTGTATCCAGCAGTGCCTCCAGGTGCACCATGCTCCGAGCAGGGCAGAGCCTGTAACTGATAGTGAAGGTTGCCAATAGCAAACCGCAGATATTGCTGATGCGATGTGGCAATAGGTATATGCAGGTATGCATCTTGTATATCCAGGGATACCATGTAATCTCCGGGTTTTATGGCCAGTACAATTGAGCACAGTGTGGAACTTGGATACTCTCACATGTTCAGTGATTTGAGGTGGAGTATAGGCCGGAAAGATCCATTGAGTTTTGGTACTAGAAACAGGGTCGATTAGTATCCTCTGCCTCTTTTTGATAGAGGTACCGGCATCACCACTCCTGTATCCAGGAGGGAACTCACAACCAATGGTAGAGCTTGCGCCTTTAACAGATCCAAAGGGGTAATCGTTGTCCAAAACTGGCGAGGGAGACGCCTCTTGAAAGAGACTGCGTACCCATGAGAGATAACTTCTCGCACCTATGCGTCTGATGTGATCATTAACCAGACCTGGGTGAATCGCAGAAGTCAGCCTCCCACCCCAGGGTTTTCCAGGGGGAGATCTGTCCTATCATGCAGCAGGCTTGGGGTGTTTAGAAGAAGGCAGACGGGCTGCCCAGGATTGTTAGGCCTTGGGCTTAGTGGTTTTTGGGAGCACAAGATAATCTTGGGTATGCCTTCGAGTTCTCTTCAGGCCGAAAGCAGGGAAAAGTGGTACCTTTTGCCCTCTGTGCAGAAGGAGTAGCATTTGAGAGAAAGGCAGACATAGTAGTCACCGCTCCAGACCCAATTTTTAATTAGGTCTTCCCCAAAAAGGATGTCCCCAGTAAAGGGAAATACCTCAATGATTTTTGGAGTCCAGTTCCACCTTCCATGACCTCAACCACAGAATACGGCGAACCAGGTCAGACATATTCGATGCCTTGGCATCCGACACACCCTCCTCAGGGGACGCCTCCTGGTGTAAAAGAGGTGGCGGTGGTATTGTGAGACAGGGAATGTTTGGCATTGTCAGATATATCCTCGGGCAGCTCATCCTCTAATGCCTGATCCAGTGTTAAATCTACTTTGCAGCCCCAAGAGGATGCAATCGTGGTCTATGTACAACACCTGTAAGGGAGTAATAGACTTCAGGCATCCCTCCACACACTTATCTGTTGGTACCTACAGTGAGGGGACAGTGGTGACAGGCAGAGTGAACGGCACCCGAGATGGGCGACACATAAGTTCACTAGTAGTGAATTACCCACTTGTTATATTACTCTGCAGGGAGAGGATAGCAAGCTAATGCCCATTGCGGACAGGGGGAATGTCTTCCCAGGATTAGACCAGGGGTCTTGCCGGATGTCCACTTAATGGTCAGATTGTGGTAATAGAGTTTTTATTACCTTCTGACGTGTGAACATATCCGTTTGCTTAACCACAGGAAGGGAATACACTGATCATCAGTGATTTGAAGGATTTGCTTACTAGTAACCACAAGGGCAGTGGCATCATAGAGCAATGAAGAATCCTTCTCAGCAACACCTAATATAGGGGCAGAAAGGACAGCATATTCCCCCTCTCTTCAGGTAAGATATCTGAGAGATTATTGGATAGGGAGGAGAAAGCAGCCCGCTTTAAAAGACCCAGAGACACGAGAGTGACCTGGCCTTAAGTTTTGCCTGACCAAGGAATGAGTCATACACTGCAAACTGTGAGACAAACATTTTCCCGCCCAAAGCGGAGTAACCATAGGGACATCAGTGACTGTAATGTGACAGGTGGTCCCATAGAGGGCATAAAGCGTTCAACTACAATACCCAGTAGGTTTGAGAACGCAGCCCAGGACGGCTTCTGATTGGTTACAGAAGCTGCGGACTAACTGGGAGATGTATGAGACACCGTACACAGACCATTACACAAAACTTCCCCCTCAGGTAAATCCGTTGCACATGCTCTGCAAGATGCAGGAGCGTCCCCAGATTTACTGCCTTACATGTTGGATATTATACACAAATTCAACAGAGAGCGTTTTAGTACGATGAAGCCAGACAGAGTACAATACCTTCAAATAAATCCGTTAGCATGTGACTAAGTACTTAGTACACAACACCTGCAAATAAATCTGGTATTATGTGACTGAGTACACAGTAGAATACATATAATAGGTAAATACTGTGATGGACTATATATGGACCCAGACGCACGTAGTCCCCTAGGCTACAGTATACAGTGATATACATATCTGGGATACAAGGCAGTGAAATCACATAGTGGATACAGGCACACATAGTCACGTTTGCAATGCAGATAATTATTTTCATGACAAAATTGCATTGGATTATTATTATATGAATATATATATAGATATAGAGCAATAAATCAATCAGCGGCACTCGGGGTCTTGTTACAGCAAGTAAGTGTATTAAAGTTCACGGCATAGAAACCAACGTTTCGGGACAAACACGTCCCTTTGTCAAGGTGAATATATATATATATATATATATATATATATACAGCAAATAAATACAGCATCACTCCAGGTCTTGTTTGGTGCAAAAATATCAAAGTGTATTGAAGCAAATCACATGTCCAACGTTTTGGGGCCCGTAGCCCCTTTGTCAAGGTGTGAATAAGTGTAAATGCACAAACCCCTTACCTTTAAAGCTGGTGGCCACCACGTGCAAGGAGGAGCTTTCCCAGCGATGTCTGTCACTCGGGGCTGGGGGTTTCCGGCGCTGTGCGAGTGATGCGGCACTCGCGCCGCCAGCATACTTTTGGCGTCCCGTTGCCATGACATCACGATTGGTCCTCTGCTCGGCTCTGGGGAGGTTACTGAGCCGCAGCACAGAATGTCACCCTGACATGTAAGTGCTGCGGCCCTTGAAGTCTTCTAAAAGCTTTTTCAGGGCTGCCCAGTGCAGCCCACCTGTTAAGTGACCTGCTTCTGCAGGCACCAACTCGAAACTGAGCTCCAGTGCTTTAGCCTGTTGGTGCCTGTGGATCAAGAGCCATCTCTACACCCCAATGTTTTCCCTGTGGAAACCTATGTACCCCACTGCAGAAATTTATTATATTTGCTTTCTGAAAGCTCCAGAGGCCAAACTTCTCTCATTACTGAATTAGCCTTAAATATTGTGGAAAAATGGCTCAACAAAGGCCTTAAATCCTACACTTTCATTTTTATGCCCCAGGAATAATTACATTGTGATGTTATTTTTACCTGTAATCTTATTTAAGATGAATATATTTTACTCATTCGTAAATGTATTTGCATGTTATCATTATATCACAGTCGGCAGATTATTATCACTGACATTATTTACTTAAGATTTCTTTGGGCTCTACTTTAGTCTCTATGAAGTAAACATTTGAATTCTCCAGTTATACTTGCTCTGTACAACAGCCAGAGACGTGCAGTCAGGGGAGACAGTGCCTCCCCTGTCATAATGTCTAAAATAATACAAAGAAGATACTTATAACACATATTCTGTGTCCTATAGATCTTCTTTGTATTATTCTTATCATTTTGCCTGTGGTAATGCAGGCAGCTGTGGATGGGAGGCAGCGAGCGCACTGCCTCCCGCTGACAATAATAAAGTGGCTGAAGCGGGGGCGGGGCCAAGCCACCTGCAGGAAAAGCCCATTCAAAAAAGTGAGAAGAGGCAGCTTTAACTCTGCCTCAATGACAGGGCTGTGCCCTTAGCCTAAATGAAAGCACACCCCTGTCCCTTCCCTATCCCTTCCCTCTGTCTATCATTCTGACTATACCCCTCTCCTCCAATCACCTCTCTCCTCCCATACACGGAGAGGAGGTCTCTGAGGATCTGGCATTGAATGTGGGGTATTAGCATGTTCTCCCAGGCACCCCTCGCTCCATGCCCGAATAGAGTTGTTGTCCCCTGTTACCTTAACACAGCCACAATAAAGTAGAATCACTTTTGTGTTGAAGCTGCAGTAGTGCAACTTATCCTCCAGCCAGTGTGATGAGCTGCGGCCAGCTAGCCATGTAACATCAGCCCACCCCAAGGCAGAGGCACCCAACATGCCAGAGCAGGGGCTGACTAGACCCCTACCCCTCTCATCACAGCTCCTTTTCCAGCCGACACTCAGCCTCTTGGAGGCGGACCCTGTACACAGACTCTCTGGCAAGTGATTGCAGATTGGATATATAATACCATAGTTAACTGGCAAGTTTTTGTGACTGAGTCGGTAGTCTAGTGGTTAGGCCAATTGTCCACTATCACAGAGGTTCTAGGTTCAATCCCCACTTAGGATTGCAATTAAATTTATTTAACAGATGTTGGTTTTTATGGTTCAATTATTTTAACCATAACTATCTGATATAGGCATCAGTTAGATTGAATGCTGAGGACATGGTTTTGATTACCTAATTAACTAAGGTGCCATTTTATTATTTATTTAACAGAGAGTTGTTTTCTATAACTTTTAATATTTCTGACAAAACATAACTTTCTTGCAAGCAGTTTAGTGGCCTAATGGCTAGGTGTTCTGCTTTATAATGTTAAGGACATGGGTTTGCTTCCTTGCTAGGGTAACTTTTTATTTTTTTTATTTTATTTCGAAACTGAATATTAAAATATAGTTTATTATGTCTTTATGACACTATACATTTTATTTTCTGCTGTGAAGGATTCCCTTCCACCTAAAATAAAAGTGTAGAGCTGCCCCTCGGCGGCGCTGCATTCAGGGCTGTTTGTGCTGCATGTTCCTAGAGGCAGAGGATGATATGCACAATAAATCCTATATTATTGTGCATATATACTGGTTATCAATGTTTATATGGCACTTCTGAGATACTGTGTGTGTATATACTGTATGTATGTGTGTATATATATAATATATATATATATATATATATGTATATATTATTTCTCTGACGTCCTAAGTGGATGCTGGGACTCCGTAAGGACCATGGGGAATAGCAGCTCCGCAGGAGACTGGGCACAACTAAAGAAAGCTTTAGGACTACCTGGTGTGCACTGGCTCCTCCCACTATGACCCTCCTCCAGACCTCAGTTAGAATCTTGTGCCCGGCTGAGCTGGATGCACACTAGGGGCTCTCCTGAACTCCTAGAAAAGAAAGTATATTTTAGGTTTTTTATTTTCAGTGAGATCTGCTGGCAACAGACTCACTGCTACGAGGGACTAAGGGGAGAAGAAGCGAACCTACCTGATTGCAGCTAGTTTGGGCTTCTTAGGCTACTGGACACCATTAGCTCCAGAGGGATCGAACACAGGACCCGACCTCGATCGTTCGGTCCCAGAGCCAGAAGCATGAAGATGGTCCTGAAAATCGGCGGCAGAAGACTTCGGTCTTCAACAAGGTAGCGCACAGCACTGCAGCTGTGCGCCATTGCTCCTCATGCACACCTCACACTCCGGTCACTGATGGGTGCAGGGCGCTGGGGGGGGGGGGGGGGGGGGGGGGGGCGGGGGGCGCCCTGAGCAGCAATATTAACACCTTGGCTGGCAAATGAATCACAATATATAGTCCTAGAGGCTATATATGTGAAAAATACCCCTGCCAGAGATCCATAAAAAGCGGGAGAAGTCAGCCGAAAAAGGGGCGGGGCTATCTTCCTCAGCACACTGGCGCCATTTTCTCTTCACAGTGCAGCTGGAAGACAGCTCCCAAGGCTCTCCCCTGTAGTTTTCAGGCTCAAAGGGTTAAAAAGAGAGGGGGGGCACTAAATTTAGGCGCAAAATTGTGTATTATAAGGGAAAAATCACTGTGGGAAGTGTGAATCCCTGTATTATATAGCGCTTTGGTGTGTGCTGGCATACTCTCTCTCTGTCTCCCCAAAGGACTTTGTGGGGTCCTGTCCTCAGTCAGAGCATTCCCTGTGTGTGTGCGGTGTGTCGGTACGGCTGTGTCGACATGTTTGATGAGGAAGGTTACGTGGAAGGCGGAGCAGATGCCGATAAATGTGATGTCGCCCCCTGTGGGGCCGACACCAGAGTGGATGGATAGGTGGAAGGTATTAACCGACAGTGTCAACTCCTTACATAAAAGGCTGGATGACGTAACAGCTGTGGGACAGCCGGCTTCTCAGCCCGCGCCTGCCCAGGCGTCTCAAAGGCCATCAGGGGCTCAAAAAACGCCCGCTACCTCAGATGGCAGACACAGATGTCGACACGGAGTCTGACTCCAGTGTCGACGAGGTTGAGACATATACACAATCCACTAGGAACATCCGTTGCATGATCTCGGCAATGAAAAATGTGTTACACATTTCTGACATTAACCCGAGTACCACAAAAAAGGGGTTTTATGTTTGGGGAGAAAAAGCAGCCAGTGTTTGTTCCCCCATCAGATGAGTGAATGAAGTGTGTGAAGAGGCGTGGGTTCACCCGATAAGAAACTGGTAATTTCTAAAAAGTTACTGATGGCGTACCCTTTCCCGCCAGAGGATAGGTCACGTTGGGAGATATCCCCTAGGGTGGATAAGGCGCTCACACGTTTGTCAAAAAAGGTGGCACTGCCGTCTTAGGATACGGCCACTTTGAAGGAGCCTGCTGATAAAAAACAGGAGGCTATCCTGAAGTCTGTATATACACACTCAGGTACTATACTGAGACCTGCAATTGCCTCAGCATGGATAGTGCTGCTGCAGCGGGGTCTGTTACCCTGTCAGGACAGGGATACTATTTTGCTAACCATAGAGCATATTAAAGACGTAGTCTTATATATGAGGGATGCACAGAGGGATATTTGCCGGCTGGCATCCAGAATTAATGCAATGTCCATTCTGCCAGGAGGGTATTATGGACCTGGCAGTGGACAGGTGATGCTGACTTTAAAAGGCACATCTGCCTTATAAGGGTGAGGAATTGTTGGGGATGGTCTCTGGGACCTCGTATCCACAGCAACAGCTGGGAAGAATTTTTTTTTACCTCAGGTTTCCTCACAGCCTAAGAAAGCACTGTATTATCAGGTACAGCCCTTTCGGCTTCAGAAAAGCAAGCGGGTCAAAGGCGCCTCCTTTCTGCACAGAGTCAAGGGAAGAGGGAAAAAAGCTGCACCAGACAGCCAGTTCCCAGGATCAAAAAATAAGATTTTACTCACCGGTAAATCTATTTCTCGTAGTCCGTAGTGGATGCTGGGGACTCCGTAAGGACCATGTGGAATAGACAGCTCCGCAGGAGACTGGGCACATCTAAAGAAAGATTTAGGACTATCTGGTGTGCACTGGCTCCTCCCCCTATGACCCTCCTCCAAGCCTCAGTTAGGAACTGTGCCCGGAAGAGCTGACACAATAAGGAAGGATTTTGAATCCCGGGTAAGACTCATACCAGCCACACCAATCACACCATATAACACGTGATAGGAACCCCGGTTAACAGTATGATAACAATTGGAGCCTCTGAAGAGATGGCTCACAACAAAACCCGATTTTTGTAACAATAACTATGTACAAGTATTGCAGACAATCCGCACTTGGGATGGGCGCCCAGCATCCACTACGGACTACGAGAAATAGATTTACCGGTGAGTAAAATCTTATTTTCTCTGACGTCCTTGTGGATGCTGGGGACTCCGTAAGGACCATGGGGATTATACCAAAGCTCCCAAACGGGCGGGAGAGTGCGGATGACTCTGCAGCACCGAATGAGAGAACTCCAGGTCCTCCTCAGCCAGGGAATCAAATTTGTAGAATTTAGCAAACGTGTTTGCCCCTGACCAAGTAGCTGCTCGGCAAAGTTGTAAAGCCGAGACTCCTCGGGCAGCCGCCCAAGATGAGCCCACCTTCCTTGTGGAATGGGCTTTTATTGATTTAGGCTGCGGTAATCCTACCGCAGAATGCGCCAGCTGAATAGTGCTACAAATCCAGCGCGCAATAGACTGCTTAGAAGCAGGAGCACCCAGCTTGTTGGGTGCATACAGGATAAACAGCGAGTCAGTTTTTCTGACTCCAGCCGTCCTGGAAACATAAATTTTCAGGGCCCTGACTACGTCCAGCAACTTGGAATCCTCCAAGTCCCTAGTAGCCGCAGGCACCACAATAGGTTGGTTCAAGTGAAAAGCTGAGACCACCTTCGGGAGAAACTGAGGACGAGTCCTCAATTCTGCCCTATCCATCTGGAAAATCAGATAAGGGCTTTTACAAGACAAAGCCGCCAATTCTGAAACCCGCCTGGCCGAAGCCAGGGCCAACAGTATGACCACTTTCCACGTGAGATATTTTAATTCCACAGTCTTAAGTGGTTCGAACCAATGTGATTTCAGGAATGCCAAAACAACATTGAGATCCCAAGGTGCCACTGGGGGCACAAAAGGAGGCTGAATATGCAGAACTCCTTTGACAAAAGTCTGAACTTCAGGCAGTGAAGCCAGTTCTTTTTGGAAGAAAATCGGCAGAGCCGAAATCTGGACCTTGATGGACCCCAATTTGAGGCCCAACGTCACCCCTGCTTGCAGGAAGTGTAGTAATCGACCCAGTTGAAATTCCTCCTTCGGGGCCTTCATGGCCTCACACCAAGCAACATATTTCCGCCAAATGCGGTAATAATGTCTTGCGGTGACATCCATCCTGGCTTTGATCAGGGTAGGGATGACTTCCTCCGGAATACCCTTTTCCTTTAGGATCCGGTGTTCAACCGCCATGCCGTCAAACGCAGCCGCGGTAAATTTTGGAACAGACAGGGTCCCTGCTGCAGCAGGTCTTGTCTGAGCGGCAGAGGCCAAGGGTCCTCTGCCAGCATCTCTTGAAGTTCCGGGTACCAAGCTCTTCTTGGCCAATCCGGAACCACGAGTATGGTTTTCACTCCTCGCATTCTTATTATTCTCAGTACCTTGGGTATGAGAGGTAGAGGAGGAAACACATAAACCGACTGGTACACCCACGGTGTCACTAGAGCGTCCACAGCGATCGCCTGAGGGTCCCTTGACCTGGCGCAATATCTTTTCAACTTTTTGTTGAGGCGGGACGCCATCATGTCCACCCGTGGTCATTCCCAACGGTTTACCCGCATTTGGAAAACTTCTGGAAGAAGTCCCCATTCTCCCGGGTGTAGGTCGCCCATCGGAGAATCCTTGTGGCTTCTGCCATCGCCATCCTGCTTCTTGTGCCGCCCTGTCTGTTTACATGGGCGACCGCCGTGATGTTGTCTGATTGGATCAGTACCGGCTGGTTCTGAAGCAGGGGCCTTGCTTGGCTTAGGGCATTGTAAATGGCCCTTAGCTCCAGAATATTTATGTGAAGCGAAATCCCCTTGGAAATTTCTTCCCTGTGTGACTGCACCCCAGCCCCGAAGGCTGGCCTCCGTGGTCACCAGGACCCAGTCCTGTATTCCGAATCTGCGGCCCTCTAGTAGATGAGCCCTCTGCAGCCACCACAGCAGCGACACCCTGTTTCTTGCCGACAGGGTTATCCGCTGTTGTAACTGTAGATGGGACCCGGACCATTTGTCCCACAGGTCCCACTGGAACGTCCTTGCGTGGAACCTTCCGAATGGAATTATGCTTCGTACGAAGCTACCATTTTTTTTTCAGGACTCGTGTGCTTCCACTGGAAGAAACACTCTTTTCTGGTCTGTGTCCAGAATCATTCCCAGGAACAGAAGACGTGTCGTCGGGACCAGCTGTGACTTTGGAATATTGAGAATCCAGTCGTGCTGTTGTAGCACTTCCCAAGAGAGTGCTACCCCCACTACCAACTGTTCTTTGGACCTCGCCTTTATCAGGAGATCGTCCAAGTACGGGATAATAAAAACTTCCTTCTTGCGAAGGAGTATCATCATTTCGGCCATTACCTTGGTAAAGACCTTCGGTGCCGTGGACAACTCCAACGGCAGCGTCTGGAACTGATAGTGACAGTCCTGTACCACACATCTGAGGTACTCCTGGTGAGGAGGGTAAATGGGGACATGCAGGTACGCATCCTTGATGTCCAGGGAGACCCTGTAATCCCCCTCGTCCAGGCTCGTAATAACCGCCCTGAGCGATTCCATCTTGAACTTGAATCTTCTGATATAAAAGTTCAAGTATTTTAATTTTAAGATGGGTCTTACCGAACCGTTCTGTTTCGGTACCACAACCATTGTGGAATAGTAACCCCTTCCTTGCTGAAGGAGGGGCACCTTGACAATCACTTGTTGTGATTATAGTGTTGAATAGCCACCAACACCGCCTCCCTGGCAGAGGGAGGTGCCGGTAAGGCAGATTTTAGGAAACGGCGGGGGGAAGAACGTCTCAAACTCCAGCCTGTACCCCTGAGATACTACTTGAAGGACCCAGGGATCCATGTGAGAGAGCCCACTGGGCGCTGAAATTTCTGAGACAGGCCCCCACCGTACCCGGGTCCGCCTGAGCAGCCCCAGCGTCATGCTGTGGACTTACCGGACGCAGGGAGGACTTCTGCTCTTGGGAACTAGCTGTGTGCTGCAGCTTTTTCCTCTACCTTTGCCTCTCGGCAGAAAGGATGAGCCTCTAGCCCTCTTGCTTTTCTGGGGCCGAAAGGACTGTACTTGATGATACGGTGCTTTCTTTTGTTGTGGGGTAGCCTGTGGCAAAAAAGTCGATTTCCCAGCAGTAGCTGTGGAAACGAGGTCTGAAAGACCATCCCCAAACAGTTTTACCCCCTTATAGGGCAAAACTTCCATGTGCCGATTCGAGTCGGCATCGCCTGACCATTGCCGAGTCCATAACCCCCGTCTGGCGGCAATGTACCTAGCGCTTATTTTTGATGCCAGCCGGCAAATATCCCTCTGTGCATCACGCATGTATAAGACCACGTCTTTTATATGCTCTATTGTCAGCAAAATATTGTCCCTATCCATAGTTATTTTCCGACAGGGAATCTGACCACGCAGCGGGAGCACTGCACATCCATGCCGAAGCAATGGCTGGTCGCAATATAATGCCCGAGTGTGTGACTATATCTTTCAGGGTAACCCCCTGCTTTTTATCAGCAGGTTCCTTCAGGGCGGCCGTATCCGGAGACGGTAGTGCCACCTTTTTCTGATAAGCGTGTAAGCGCTGTATCTACCCTATGGGGTGTTTCCCAACGTGACCTATCCTCTGGCGGGAAAGGATACGCTGCCAATAACCGTTTAGAAATTATCAATTTCTTACCGGGGGAAGACCACGCTTCCTCACACACCTCATTTAATTTCTCAGATGCAGGAAAAACTACTGGTAGTTTTCTGTCACCAAACATAATACCCTTTTATGTGGTACCTGGGGTATTATCATAAATGTGTAATACATTTTTCATTGCCTCAATCATGTAACGGGTGGACCTATTTGGAGGGTACACTAGTCTCATCGTCGTCGACACTGGAGTCGGTATCCGTGTCGACATCTGTTTCTCTGAGGTAGCGGGCGTTTTTAGAGCCCCCCATGACATTTGAGACGCTGGAACAGGCACAAGCTGAGTAGCCGGCTGTTCTGTGTCGTCGACCTTTTGTGTAAGGAGTTGACACTTTTACGTAATCCTTCCATAAGTCCAACCACACCGGTGTCGATCCCGCAGGGGGTGACATCACATTTACAGGCATTCGCTCCGCCTCCACATCATTATCCTCCTCATACATGTCGACACAGCCGTACCGACACACAGCACACACACAGGGAATGCTCTGACAGAGGACAGGACCCCACAAAGCCCTTTGGGGAGACAGAGGGAGAGTATGCCAGCACACACCAGGGCGCTATATATCACAGGGATATCACATATAAAGAGTGTTTTCCCTTATAGCTGCCTATATATATTGTATACTGCGCCTAAATTGTGCCCCCCCTCTCTTTTTAACCCTTTCTGTAGTGTATTGACTGCAGGGGAGAGCCAGGGAGCTTCCCTCCAACGGAGCTGTGAGGGAAAAATGGCGCCAGTGTGCTGAAGGAGATAGCTCCGCCCCTTTTTCGTGGACTTTCTCCCGCATTTTTATGGATTCTGGCAGGGGTTAAAAAGCACCTATATAGCCTCTGGGGCTATATATGGTGCCAGTTTGCCAGCCAAAGTGTCAGTATTGCTGCTCAGGGCGCCCCCCCCCCCCAGCGCCCTGCACCCATCAGTGACCGCAGTGTGTGGTGTGCATGAGGAGCAATGGCGCACAGCTGCAGTGCTGTGCGCTACCTTGGAGAAGACAGAAGTCTTCAGCCGCCGATTTTACGGACCTTCTTACTTCTGGCTCTGTAAGGGGGACGGTGGCGCGGCTCCGGGAACGGACGACGAGGTCCGGTCCTGTGTTCGATCCCTCTGGAGCTAATGGTGTCCAGTAGCCTAAGAAGCCCAAGCTAACACCACTTAGGTAGGTTCGCTTCTTCTCCCCTTAGTCCCTCGATGCAGTGAGCCTGTTGCCAGCAGGTCTCACTGAAAATAAAAAACCTAACAAACACTTTCTTCCTAGGAGTTCAGGAGAGCCCCTAGTGTGCATCCAGCTCAGCCGGGCACAGAAATCTAACTGAGGCTTGGAGGAGGGTCATAGGGGGAGGAGCCAGTGCACACCAGATAGTCCTAAATCTTTCTTTAGATGTGCCCAGTCTCCTGCGGAGCCGTCTATTCCCCATGGTCCTTACGGAGTCCCCAGCATCCACCTAGGACGTCAGAGAAATCTTCCCCCGCTTCCTCTGAGTCCACCGCATGACGCTGGGGCTCCACAGGTGGAGCCAGGTGCGGTGGGGGCGCGTTTCGGGAACTTCAGCGACCAGTGGGCTCGCTCACAGGTGGATCCCTGGGTTCTGCAAGTAGTATCACAGGGATACAAGCTGGAGTTCGAGGCGACTCCCCCTCGCCGAAGGGGGGGTGTACCAGCGCACTAGGTTTAAATGAGGTCGGCGAGCTGCTTGCAAAGTAGGGTGACTGACCTACGGAGAGCAGTGAACAATTGGTGATTTGCAGCGCTCAACCTATATGAGTATATAAATAATGATGCTGTGAGACAGAGTGAAATATCAAGAATGACTTGGTTTTATTACTAAAAAAGGCAAATGCACAATTAATATGCATGCATAAGGGAATAGTGATCAAGAATTAATCTGTTGAGGATATGTTGTGGGCAGTGATGTAATTGCTGTTGGTGACGGTAAATTTATGATAGGATGCTAAGGCAGAGTTATGGGGTGCACCTGCTGAGGAATGTAGTTCTGGTGGTTATAAAAATGTCCAGTTAATTGTAAGAAAAAAGGGAAAACAAGGGAAAAAATAGAATAAAAAGTTCTGTTAAGCTGTGACCCAGCTGGTTGTGAGAGATCCAAATGGCAGTAAGGAATAAAGTCACTTTCAGGATAGTCAGCGGCGTCCCGCTGACTATTTGCACGAGCTAATGATGATGCCGGCTTACGGTGATTGCGGTGTTCCCCCGGGGTTCAAGGTGCGCCCAGTGAGGGGACAGGGAACTCCGGTCTGACTATAGGTTGAGCGCTGCAAATCACCAATTGTTCACGACTCCCCCTCGCCGTTACCTCAAATCAGCCTTGCCTGCTGCCCTCGGAGAAAGGGGAGGTAGTACTGGCGGCAATTCACAAGCTGTACTTCCAGCTGGTGATAATCAAGGTACCCCTCCTTCAACAAGGCCGGGGTTACTATTCCACAATGTTTGTGGTACCGAAACCAGACGGTTCGGTGAGACCCATTCTAAAATTGAAATCCTTGAACACTTATATACGAAGGTTCAAGTTCAAAATGGAATCGCTCAGGGCGGTTATTGCAAGCCTGGACGAAGGGGATTACATGGTATCACTGGACATCAAGGATGCTTACCTGCATGTCCCCATTTACCCTCCTCACCAGGAGTGCCTCAGGATTGTGGTACAGGACTGTCATTACCAATTCCAGACGTTACCGTTGGTCTGTCCCCGGCACCGAGGGTATTTACCAAGGTAATGGCCGAAATGATGATACTCCTTCAAAAAAAAAAAAAAAAAGGGAGTTATAATTATCCCTACTTGGACGATCTCCTTATAAAGGCGAGATCCAGGAAGCAGTTGTTGGTCGGAGTAGCACTATCTCGGGAAGTGCTACAACAGCACGGCTGGATTCTGAATATTCCAAAGTCGCAGCTGGTTCCTACGACGCGTCTACTGTTCCTGGGTATGGTTCTGGACACAGAACAGGAAAAAGTGTTTCTCCCGGAGGAGAAGGCCAAGGAGTTGTCATCTCTCTAGTCAGAGACCTCCTAAAACAAATACAGGTGTCGGTGCATCAATGCACGCGAGTCCTGGGAAAGATGGTAGCTTCTTACGAAGAAATTCCATTCGGCAGGTTCCATGCAAGGATCTTCCAGTGGGATCTGTTGGACAAGTGGTCCGGGTCGCATCTTCAGATGCATCGGCTGATAACCCTGTCTCCAAGGGCCAGGGTGTCGCTGTTTTGGTGGCTGCAGAGTGCTCATCTTCTAGAGGGCCGCAGATTCGGCATACAGGACTGGGTCCTGGTGACCACGGATGCCAGCCTTCGAGGCTGGGGGGCAGTCACACAGGGAAGAAACTTCCAAGGACTATGGTCGAGTCAGGAGACTTCCCTACACATAAATATTCTGGAACTAAGGGCCATTTACAATGCCCTAAGTTAGGCTAGACCCCTGCTTCAACACCAGCCGGTGCTGATCCAGTCAGACAACATCACGGCGGTCGCCCATGTATACCAAAAGGGCGGCACAAGAAGCAGGATGGCGATGGCAGAAGCCACAAGGATTTTCCGATGGGCGGAAAATCATGTGTTAGCACTGTCAGCAGTGTTCATTTCCGGAGTGGACAACTGGGAAGCAGACTTTCTCAGCTGGCACGACTTCCACCCGGGAGAGTGGGGATTTCATCCAGAAGTCTTCCAAATGATTGTACACCATTGGGAAAGGCCACAGGTGGACATGATGGCGTCCCACCTCAACAAAAAGCTAAAAAGATATTGCGCCAGGTCAAGGGACCCTCAGGCGCTAGCTGTGGACGCTCTGGTGACACCGTGGGTGTACCAGTCGGTTTATGTGTTCCCTCCTCTTCCTCTCATACCCAAGGTACTGAGGATAATAAGAAAAAGAGGAATAAGAACTATGGCCCTCATTCCGAGTCGTTCGCTCGTTCTTTTTTTTCGCATCGCAGTGAAAATCAGCTTAGAGCGCATGCGCAATGTTCGCACTGCGACTGCGCTAAGTAATTCTGCTATGAAGAAAGGATTTTTACTCACGGCTTTTTGTTCGCACCGGCGAACGTAGTGTGATTGACAGGAAATGGGTGTTACTGGGCGGAAACACGGCGTTTTATGGGCGTGTGGCTGAAAACGCTACCGTTTCCGGAAAAAACGCAGGAGTGGCCGGAGAAACGGGGGAGTGTCTGGGCGAACGCTGGGAGTGTTTGTGACGTCAAACCAGGAACGACAAGCACTGAACTGATCGCACAGGCAGAGTAAGTCTGGAGCTACTCTAAAACTGCTACGTTTTTTTTGTTCGCAATATTGCGTAAACTTCGTTCGCACTTTTAAGATGCTAAGATACACTCCCAGTAGGCGTAGACTAAGCGTGTGTAACTCTGCTAAATTCGCCTTGCGACCGATCAACTCGGAATGAGGGCCTATACTCATTGTTCCGGATTGGCCAAGAAGAGCTTGGTACCCGGAACTTCAAGAACTGATCTCAGAGGACCCATGGCCTCTGCCGCTCAGACAGGACCTGCTGCAGCAGGGGCCCTGTCTGTTCCAAGACTTACCGCGGCTGCGTTTGACGGCATGGCGGTTGAACGCCGGATCCTGAAGGAAAAGGGCATTCCGGAGGAAGTCATCCCTACGCTGATTAAAGCTAGGAAAGAAGTGACCGCAAACCATTATCACCGCATATGGCAAAAATATGTTGCGTGGTGTGAGGCCAGGAAGGCCCCGGCGGAGGAATTTCAGCTGGGCCGTTTTCTGCACTTCCTACAGTCAGGGGTGACTATGGGCCTAAAATTGGGTTCCATTAAGATCCAGATTTCGGCTCTGTCGATTTTCTTCCAGAAAGAACTGGCTTCATTGCCTGAAGTTCAGACATTTGTTAAGGGAGTGCTGCATATTCAGCCCCCTTTTGTGCCTCCAGTGGCACCTTAGGATCTCAACGTGGTGTTGGATTTCCTAAAGTCGCATTGGTTTGAGCCACTTAAAACCGTGGATTGGAAATATCTCACGTGGAAATGGTCATGCTGTTGGCCTTGGCTTCGGCCAGGCGTGTGTCAGAATTGGCGGCTTTGTCATGTAAAAGCCCTTATATGATTTTCCATATGGATAGGGCAGAATTGAGGACTCGTCCCCAGTTTCTCCCTACGGTGGTATCAGCTTTTCATTTGAACCAGCCTATTGTAGTGCCTGCGGCTACTAGAGACTTGGAGGATTCCAAGTTGTTGAACGTAGTCGGGGCCCTGATAATTTATGTTTCCAGGACAGCTAGTGTCAGGAAAACTGACTCGCTATTTATCCTGTAGGCACCCAACAAGCTGGGTGATCCTGCTTCAAAGCAGACTATTGCTCGCTGGATCTGTAGTACGATTCAGCTTGCACATTCTGCGGCTGGACTGCCGCATTCTAGATCAGTGAAAGCCCATTCCACGAGGAAGGTGGGCTCTTCTTGGGCGGCTGCCCGAGGGGTCTCGGCTCTACAACTTTGCCGAGCAGCTACTTGGTCGGGGTCAAACACATTTGCTAAATTCTACAAGTTTGACACCCTGGCTGAGGAGGACCTAGAGTTTGCCCATTCGGTGCTGCAGAGTCATCCGCACTCTCCCGCCCGTTTGGGAGCTTTGGTATAATCCCCATGGTCCTTACGGAGTCCCAGCATCCACTTAGGACGTCAGAGAAAATAAGATTTTACTCACCGGTAAATCTATTTCTCGTAGTCCGTAGTGGATGCTGGGCGCCCATCCCAAGTGCGGATTGTCTGCAATACTTGTATATAGTTATTGTTTAACTAAAGGGTTATTGTTGAGCCATCTGTTGAGAGGCTCAGTTATATTTCATACTGTTAACTGGGTATAGTATCACGAGTTATACGGTGTGATTGGTGTGGCTGGTATGAGTCTTACCCGGGATTCAAAATCCTTCCTTATTGTGTCAGCTCTTCCGGGCACAGTATCCTAACTGAGGTCTGGAGGAGGGTCATAGTGGGAGGAGCCAGTGCACACCAGGTAGTCCTAAAGCTTTCTTTAGTTGTGCCCAGTCTCCTGCGTAGCCGCTATTCCCCATGGTCCTTACGGAGTCCCAGCATGCACTACGGACTACGAGAAATAGATTTACCGGTGAGTAAAATCTTATTTTTTTTCACCAATCAATTTTTGGCAGTGAATGGGTTAATTAACACTTTCTCCCCAAAACACCAGAATTAATGTAAGAAAGATGGATGAGGGGGGAAGGGGGGGTACACGACTTTTAGGAGACAGATGGTCACATCCTCACCTCAGTAATGTCAGTGGGAATTTCCCACTGTTATGTGGGCCACTGTCTGATCCTGCGGAACTCCCTCAGCGGTCAGCCACAGAACACTTCAAGTTCTGTGTATGGGTTGGCGGGCCGCGGGCAGTAGGACAGGACAGCGCAGAGCGGGCATGAGGGAGTGCGGTGTGACGTCAGCACATCACACCGCAGCCAGGAACACAGCACAGGGCGGCCAGGAGCGCAGGGCGTTCAGGAGGGAGCGCGGTGTGACGTCAGCACGTCACATCGCGAGCCGGACGATTCTGGACGGGGCTGTGTCTCGGCAGCGCGACCGTCCATTACCCCCAGGAATTTCATTTTTTCCCCATTTGGGGTAATTTACCCCTGATCCCTGACCATTGATCTATCCTGTCTCATACCTGTAGGTGTCTTCTGATTATAACCAGGTGTAATGTATACAGGGTTATAGAGTATATGCTATACACAGTATTATAGTATGTATTACATATGTGCATTGTACTCCTCCTTTGTATGTGTGGTGATATTGCACAGGTGTCAGTAGAATGGATACCGCAGTGTACTCCAGCTGTGCTGTGTTTGATATCAGGCTTATCCAGATACAGGAGTCCTGCTGTACAGTGCTTCCTGTGGGTTTGCTGAAGGGGCATGACGGGGGGCCCAGGTCTGCCTCCCTTTCCCCCTCCTCCTGAGTATACTTACATTGATATGGAAAAGTGGGTCTCTACTCCTCCGCAGCGCCATCTTCCCAGTGACAACTTTGGGACTATAGTGTTGCACAGTGAAAGTAAAGACTCTTGAGTCTTTGCTCTCTATTGCACATGTGCAATATTCCTGAATATCACTGGGAAGGTAGGTGTGGTACTGTATATGCAGTAAATCTGGCTTTGATACTAGCCAGTGCCTCCGCAGCCATTGACCACACTGCACGTTATTGACAGCGCTCACAGTTGGAGGTGAAATCTTATCATCTCTCAAGAACAGCATCTTGTAATAACCAAAATAAAAACTTTAAGAGAAAATAATTAACCTTAATACTTGTACTGTATTGTATAGTACACCCCTAGCAGGCCTACTCACCACTGCCACTGCAGTCCTCCGATTAGCTTCTACCAACACAAAACTAGTCAGTAACAGGGACGGACTGGGGCTACTATTCGACCCTGCCATTTGTGAACGTGCACGCACGGAGGCGCACGAACATGGTTCACAGGGGCGCAGTCTTGCGGCACACCCCCATTTTCCTAGAGACAAGTGCTTCTGGCGAAGAGGGGGTCTCCAAAAAAGAATGTCGGAAGCTGCACTGCATGTGGCCTTCCCTGGGACCAGACTGCCCCACCAGACCATCAGCCTTTCTGGAATATGCCAGATGGGCAGTCCGGCCGTGGTCAATAGTGTTACATGACATTGTTGAGCACTCTATTCTCATACAAACACTACAATCCCTAGGTCTTCAGGACACATCCTACCTGTCTAATCTTTCTTTCAGTCTCCGTTTCTCTGATTCCACTTCCTCTTCGCTACCTCTATAAGTTGGAGTATCACAAGGCTCAGTCTTAAGGTGCATACACATGGTGCAATTCTGGCTAAAGGCCAATTTTGATTTTGTGATTTCCCTTGAAACCCCCCGGAGCCCAGAACCACCGATATTGACTGTACACACGGTGCGATTTTGGCAATGTCCAATTGTGACTATATACAATTTTCACTATATACAATTTTGACTATACAAGAAACTAGATTGTACACAATATAGCTATGCCTGCACAGTCTATTTTTTCTTGTGATACCGACCCCACGGGAGTGTGCATTGGTATCGCAAGCTGTATACACACGATACGATTCTGGCCATATAGTCACAATCGTAAGCACACATCACACCGTGTGTTTGCACCTTTGGGCCCTCTGCTTTTCTCAATCTATACCACATCTCTTGGCTCTTTCGGATTTCAGTATCATTTGTATGCGGATGATTCTCGGATATCTACCTATCCTCCCCAGATTTGTCACCATACTGCTCCGCGCCACTGAATGCCATTCTGCTATTTCATCTTGGATGTCTTCTTGCCACCTCAAACGTAATATTTTCAAAACAGAATTAATTATATTTCCACCTGCCAAAAGTAGTACCAACCTGAATTCTCTACAACTTTGCTCGCCACATTCAATCCGTCTCTAAATTATGTTACATAATCTAAAAAACATATCCAAAATACAACCATATCTTACACAAGACACTGAAAAACTTTAATCCATGCACTCATTATCTCCCGCATTTATTATTGCAAAAGTCTCCTTACTGGTCTTACCAAAGAAAGGCTCTCACCACTATAACCTATTTTGAATGCAGCTGCAAGGCTAAATTTCCTCACTAGACGTTCATCATCTGCTGATCCGCTCTGTCAGTCCCCACATTGGCTACCTGCATTCTACAGTACTCAATGTAAAATACTTTTACTTGCATATAAAGCTATTACCCAAACTGCACCAACATACCTCTCTTCACTTATCTCAAAATATATCCCAATTCGACCTCTCCGCTCTGCACAAGATCTGCGATTGAAGGATTTCCATCGGGCTGCACCTACTCTGTGGAATGTACTCCCACACACAATAAGACTGTCCTCTAGTCTCCAAACTTTCAAGAGTTCCCTGAAAACTCACCTCTTCAGACAAGCTTATCAAATTCCATAACTACCCACATAACCTTCATAAATATTCATATCTAGTTGCATCCCCTCTGTACAGTCCACAAACCCTAACATACCGTATTTTCTTTTTCTTCATTTGACATCCTCCTGACCTCTGGCCAACATCGCTGTGTGACTATATCATACAGCCCACCAAGAAACTCTGCAATATGTCTGGACCATTATGCAATAGGTAGCGCCTATCCTTCTGTATCAATGCCTATTTCCCTATAGATTGTAAGCTTACGCGCAGGGCCTTCCTACCTCTAGGTCTGTCTGTTATTACCCAGTTTTGTGTTATCACTGTTTCCAATTCTAAAGTGCAACGGAACATGCTGGGCTATATAAGAAACTGTTAATAATTAAAATAATGTCTGAATCAGAAGAGAAGGGTATGCCAAGGTTTCAGGTACATTTGTCACAATATTAAATAAAATAGTACCATACAAAAATAATAAATGTTATAAAGTTTTTTACACTTCCATCCAGTACATTTATTACTGATAGCTATTGCACAGACCTGCTGTACCCCTACAGTCAGTACTTGATACAGAACACAAACTTCAGTAAATACCAGTATGATCATTGATGGTCAGTGTGTCTGCATGGGATGTAGTTATGATCCCAGCGGTCAGGATCCCGGTGGTCAGCATACCGACTGGGATACTGACCAGCAGGGGCCCCAGAACTATTCCCACTCGTGGGTGTCCACAACACTCATAGAGTGGGAATATAACCTGTGGCGAGCGCAACGAGCCCTCAAGGGGATTCGTTTTGCGCGCCCCCCTGCCAGCATTTTGGCGGCCGGGATCCCAGTGTTGGTAAACTGACCATCGAGATCCCGCCCGCCGGTCACTCGAACCCAGCGCGCCTGCATGAGTCAGTACTGCTCTGCTGCTGAAATCAAATAAAGCCTTCTTGTGAAATTCATGTGTCAGGCACTCTGGTAACACAAACTTCTCACAGTTAATACTGTAAGTGAACTGTGCTCATTAGTTAAAATATACTGTATATTGAAGCTGGGTAGCGGGTCCCTATTATGAATCAGCACAATAATCGTATAGTGCTTACATAAGTGAAATGAACATAACAAATTTGCTGCATTGTTTCAAAAATATTATCTTTTCTGAATTTCAATGAATGAGGACCGGTTCTAATTATGCACAATGCCAAAGATATGGGCAGATAAAAACACAAAACTGTACCCAAAAAGAGATCGTATTGTTTTTGGGTAGGTTGGTACAGTATTAAAAAAAATAAAAACACAAACAAAACAGTGAGGTGATCTACACCAGATCCAAGCCACAGAAATAGGCATATTTTACACATAAAAAGCAAAGCCCCTAAACCACACCAGGCTGATATAGATTTTGATGCATGTGGCTTTTAATGGCGTATCTTGCTTGTACCTTTACACTGCGCATGCTCTGGAGCCAACTGCAAGTGTACACAACTACAGGCAACACAGTTCAGTTAGGGAGTGTAAAGGAATTGCGTACTATACAGCGTTGTGCTTATTACGCCTGTTTTTTTCTTTGATCTTTTGCTCCTGGTTTAGGGTTGGTCCAAGTGCACACTGATGATCATTGGTGGACTGGAGCGTAAAAGGCCTGCAGTGGAATGCAATAACAGAGGCCAACAAAGGTATGTCTTCAGCCACTGGAGAGATGTGGTGAGAATGCAGGGGTAAGGGATCAGGGAGTAGTGTAGAGATGTAGTGGTGAGGATCCAGGAGTCATGGATGTAGTACAGAGATGTAGTGGTGAGGATCCAGGGGTCATGGATGTAGTGTAGAGAGGTAGTGGGGAGTATGCAGGGGTCATGGATGTAGTGTAGAGAGGTAGTGGGGAGTATGCAGGGGTCAGGGAGGTGCTGCAGAGGTAGGTGGAAGTATGCAGGGTTCAGAGGCATAACTAGGGTCCCTGGCACCCAGGGCAAGATGAGGAACAGTGCCCCCCCCCTCCCTCTAAAAAAAAATGATGGGCCTAATTCAGACCGATCGCGGCAGCGATCACAGTCTGAATCCCTTTGCGGAGTCGGGCACACTGCGTGTGCGCACCCCAGGAGCCCAGTGAGATGCTAAAAGCATCTCAGGGTTGCGATCACCTCTGCCTGATTGACAGGCGGTCGGGAGCGGGAGGGTTCGTGCCAACGGCATTAGAACGCCGTTGGCGGGTCACTGTCCGGACAACGCAGGTGTGTCTGGACTGTTGCGGGGGCGGGCCGAGGCAGCTGGATGATGTCACATGCAGCCGCTGTGACCAGGATGCAGCGGGTAGCCCCCTGCCCGTGCGCAGGAGCTGTGCTGGCAGGGAGCTACACACCGCTGCCTTTTGCTTCCGTGCGGGGGGGGGGGGGGGGGGGCGGAGCCGACATGCAGGGCAGACTAGCCCTGTGCTGGGCGTCCCCCCGCATGTCTGAGAAACTGATCGTGAATGTGCTAAATTTAGCACATCTATGATCAGATCTGAATTACCCCCTATGTTGGCATGCCAAAAAATGGGCATTGCCACATGCCAGATGGGGCGAGGCCAATAAAAAATTGTGTGTCAACATGATATGCCCCCAGTTTCTCTGCATTTTGGGAACATTCCTTTCCATTCCATATGCACCTTACCTATATTATGGTTTATCGCGCTGAAGAAATGTGTTATCCCTGGGAACACAGGGTCTTCGGTCGGTATTCACTATTCATGTTAGGGATCATATTATCATATTATCCAGAAGGTGCCTGTTTGTGTAGGAATATTACCAAGGTCCTCATCATACAGCAGCGGTTCAACCAGACTCTTGCCCCCTGTGTCTCTTAGCCACACCATCATCTCCTCCTGTGTCTCTCAGCCACACCATCTCCCCCCTGCTTCTCTGAACCACACCTTCATCTCCTCCCTGCATCATCTCTACCTGCATCGTCTCTAAGTACACCACCACTGCATTGTCTCTCAGCATACTACTATCTCCCCTCCTGCATCTCTCTCAACCATATCATCATCTCCCAACTGCGTTTCTCTGCCACATCATCATGCACTGCCTGTGTCTCTCACCATCCCCCTCACTCTGTGTCTCAGTCACCGCCTCCCTTCACCCTGTGTCAAACCCCACTTCATTCTGTTTGCCCCCCTCAAGTCTATGTCTCTGTGTCTCTCTTCCCTTTCATTCTATAAATCACTGTGTGCCTATCCCCCCCCCCTCCATTCTATGTAACACTGTGTCATCACCCCCCTCCCCCTTGTCTCTCTGTGTCTCTCTCCCCCACCCTCCCCTCGCCCTTACCTTCTGGGAGCCAGGAGCCAGCGGAATGGTGAGGCCAGGCAGCAGGAACTCGGAAGACAGGGGCTGAAGGGATCGTAACATGACGCTGGCATCGCGCTCGCATTCCCAGCTGCAGCCCTTGCTCAGCAGCACAATGGTGGTGGGCATGGGCGCTATGAGTACAATGCCTTGGCTGGCAGAGCCCCCCTCTGCTGGGCCCGCCATGGCGCCCAGGGCACATCCCATGCTCGCCACTCCCTAGTTACACTACTGGCAGGTGTCAGGGCTATAGCGCAGAGAGGTAATGGTGAGTATCCAGGGGTCATAGACGTAGTTGGGAGCATGCAGGGGTCAAAGAGGTAGTGCAGAAAGGTAGGGAGCATGCAGGGGTCAGAGAGGTAGTGGTGAGTATGAAGGGGACGGGTAGTGCAGAAATGTAGTGGTGAGTAAGATACAGTATGCAGGAATCTAAATGGCAGACTGGGCCAAGAGGTTCTTATCTGCTATTAAATTCAATGTTTCTATGTCAGGGAAGTAGTGGTGAGTTATAATGTGTCATAGAAGCAGTGATGGGTGTAAGAGCTTGGCATGCAGATTTGAGGGCAGGCTGCGACCCCTGACTCTGTGCTGCTGGTGTTGACAGCATCCCTCCTGGTGACGGTATCCGTTCAGATGGTCGACCATGTTATGGTCGACAGTCATTAGGTCGACCACTATTGGTCGACATTGACATGGTCGACATGGACACATGGTCGACACATGAAAATGGTCGACACATGAAAGGTCGACACATGAAAAGGTCGACATGAGTTTTTTAACTTTTTTTTCTCTAACGTCCTAGTGGATGCTGGGAACTCCGTAAGGACCATGGGGAATAGCGGGCTCCGAAGGAGGCTGGGCACTCTAGAAAGATCTTAGACTACCTGGTGTGCACTGGCTCCTCCCACTATGACCCTCCTCCAAGCCTCAGTTAGATTTCGTGCCCGGCCGAGGTTGGATGCACACTAGGGGCTCTCCTGAGCTCTTAGAAAGTAATAGTCTTAGATTTTTTTATTTTCAGTGAGACCTGCTGGCAACAGGCTCACTGCAGCGATGGACTAAGGGGAGAAGAAGCGAACTCGCCTGCTTGCAGCCGGATTGGGCTTCTTAGGCTACTGGACACCATTAGCTCCAGAGGGATCGACCGCAGGCCCAGCCTTGATGTTCGGTCCCGGAGCCACGCCGCCGTCCCCCTTACAGAGCCAGAAGCAAGAAGATGGTCCGGAAAATCGGCGGCATGAAGACTCTGTCTTCACCAAGGTAGCGCACAGCACTGCAGCTGTGCGCCATTGCTCCTCTCACACACTTCGGTCACTGAGGGTGCAGGGCGCTGGGGGGGGCGCCCTGAGGCAGCAATAAAAACACCTTGGCTGGCTAAAATACCTCAATATATGGCCCCAGGGGCTATATATGAGGTAAATACCCCTGCCAGAATTCCATAAAAAACGGGAGAATAGGCCGCGAAAAAGGGGCGGAGCCTATCTCCTCAGCACACTGGCGCCATTTTCCCTCACAGCTCCGCTGGAAGGAAGCTCCCTAGCTCTCCCCTGCAGTCTACAAAGGGTTAATAAAGAGAGGGGGGGCACTAAATTTAGGCGCAGTATACATTATATATAAAAACAGCAGCTATAGGGGACATAACTCAGTTAGTCCCTGCATTATATAGCGCTCTGGTGTGTGCTGGCATACTCTCACTCTGTCCCCCCAAAGGGCTTTTGTGGGTCCTGTCCTCGTTTAGAGCATTCCCTGTGTGTCTGCGGTGTGTCGGTACGGCTGTGTCGACATGTTGAATGAGGAGGCTTATATGGTGACGGAACAGAGGCCGATATATGTGATGTCGCCCCCTGTGGGGCCGACACCAGAGTGGATAGATAGGTAAAAGGTATTAACCGACAGTGTCAACTCCTTACATAAAAGGGTGGATGACGTAACAGCTGTGGGACAGCCGGCTTCGCAGCCCGCGCCTGCCCAGGCGTCTCAAAGGCCATCAGGGGCTCAAAAACGTCCGCTCTCTCAGATGGCAGACACAGATGTCGACACGGAGTCTGACTCCAGTGTCGACAAGGTGGAGACATATACACAATCCACTAGGAACATCCGTGACTTGATCCCGGCAATAAAAAATGTGTTATACATTTCTGACTTTAACCCAAGCACCTCTATAAATGGGTTTTAGGTTTGGGGAGAAAAAACAGGCAGTGTTTTGTTCCCCCATCAGATGAATAAATGAAGTGTGTGAAAAGCGTGGGTTCCCCCGTTAAGAAACTGGTAATTTATAAAAAGTTACTGATGGCGTACCCTTTCCCGCCAGGAGGATAAGTTACGCTGGGAGATATCCCCTAGGGTGGATAAGGCGCTCACACGTTTGTCAAAAAAGGTGGCACTGCCGTCTTAGGATACGGCCACTTTAATAGGTACCTGTTGATAAAAAACAGGAGGCTATCCTGAAGTCTGTATTTACACACTCAGGTACTAGACTGAGACCTGCAGATAGTGCTGCTGCAGCGTGGTCGGTGACCCTGTCAAACAGGGATACTAGTTGGCAAACATAAAAACATATTAAAGACGTTGTCTTATATATGGGGGATGCACAGAGGGATATTTTGCCGGCTGGCATCCAAAATAAATGTAATGTCCATTCTGTCAGGAGGGTATTAGAGACCTGTCACTGGACAGGTGATGCTGACTTAAAAAGCGCATAGAGAGCCTTATAAGGGTGAGGAATTATTTGGGGATGGTCTCTGGGACCTCGTATCACAGCAACTGCTGGGACGAAATAATTTTACCTCAGGTTTCCTCACAGACAAAGGTACAGTCCTTTCGGCTTCAGAAAAGCAAGCGGGTCAAATGGCGCTTCCTTTCTGTACAGAGACAAGGGTAGAGGGAAAAAGCTGCACCAGTCAGCCTGTTCCCAGAATCAAGATTCTTCCCCCGCCTCCTGTGAGTACACACCATGACGCGGGTGCTCCACAGGTGTAGCCAGGTACGGTGGGGGGCCGTCTCAAAAATTTCAGCAATTAGTGGGCTCGCTCACAGGTGGATCCCTGTTTCTTTCAAGTAGTATTTCAGGGGTACAAGCTGGAATTCGAGATGTCTCCCCCCCAGCCGTTTCCTAAAATATGCCTTGCTGACAACTCCCTCAGGCAGGGAGGCTGTGCTAGAGGCAATTAATAAGCGGTATTCCCAGCAGGTAATACTCAAGGTGCCCCTACTTCAACAAGGACGGGGTTACTATTCCACACGGGTTGGGGTACCGAAACCGCATGGTTCGGTGTGACCCATTTTATATTTAAAATCCTTGAACATAAAAAAATTCAAGTTCAAGATGGAATCGCTCAGGGCGGTTATTGCAAGCCTGGACGAGGGGGATTACATGGTATCCCGGGACATCAAGGATGCTTACCTGCATGTCCCCATTTACCATCCTCGCCAGGAGTACCTCAGATTTGTGGTACAGGATTACCATTACCAAGTCCAGACACTGCCGTTTGGACTGTACATGGCACCGAGGGTGTTTTATCAAGGTAATGGCCGAAATGATGATACTCCTTCGAAAAAAGGGAGTTGTAATTATCCCGTACTTGGACAATCTCGTTATAAGGGCGAGGTCCAAGGAGCAGTTGGTAGTCGGGGTAGCACTATTTTGGAAAGTGCTACAACAGCATAGTTGGATTCTAAACAGTCCAAAGTCACAGCTGGTTCCTATGACACGTCTACTGTTCCTGGGGATGGTTCTGGACATAAACCAGAAATAGTGTTTCTCCCGGAGGAGAAAGCCAAGGAGTTGTCATCTCTAGTCAGAGACCTCCTGAAACCAAAATAGGTAGCGGTGCATCATTGCACGCGAGTCCTGGGAAAAATGGTAGCTTCCTACGAAGCAATCCCATTAGGCAGGTTCCATACAAGAACTTTTCAGAGGGACCTGTTGGACAAGTGGTCCGGATCGCATCTTCCGATGCATAGGCTGATAACCCTGTCTCCAAGGACCAGGGTATCTCTACTGTGGTGGCTGCAGAGTGCCCATCTTCAAGAGGGCCGCAGGTTCGGCATACAGGACTAGGTCCTAGTGACCATGGATTCCAGCCTTTGAGGCTGGGGGGCAGTCACACAGGGAAGAAACTTCCAGGGACTTTGGTCAAGTCAGGTTATTTCCCTACACATAAATATTCTGGATCTGAGGGCCATTTACAATGCCCTGAGGCCAGCAAGGCCTCTGCTTCAAAACCAGCCGGTACTGATCCAATCAGACAACATCACGGCAGTCGCCCATGTAAACCAACAGGGCGGCACAAGAAGCAGGATGGCGATGGCAGAAGCCACAAGGATTCTCCGATAGGCGGAAAATCATGTGTTAGCACTGTCAGCAGTGTTCATTCCCGGAGTGGACAACTGGGAAGCAGATCTTCTCAACAGACACGACCTCCACCCGGGAGAATGGGGACTTCCTCCAGAAGTCTTCCAATAGGATTGTACACCATTGGGAAAGGCCACAGGTGGACATGATGGCGTCCCGCCTCAACAAAAAGCTATAAAAGATATTGCACCAGGTCAAGGGACCCTCAGGCGATAGCTATGGACGCTCTGGTAACACCGTGGGTGTACCAGTCGGTTTATGTGTTCTCCCCTCTGCCTCTCATACCAAAGGTACTGAGAATAATAAGAAGGCGAGGAGTAAGAACGATACTCGTGGATGGCCAAGAAGAGCTTGGTACCCAGAACTTCAAGAATTTATATCAGAGGACCCATGGCCTCTGCCACTCAGACAGGACCTGCGGCAGCAGGGGCCCTGTCTGTTCCAAGACTTACCGCGGCTGCGTTTGACGGCATGGCGGTTGAACGCCGGATCCTGAAGGAAAAGGGCATTCCGGAGGAAGTCATTCCTACGCTTACTAAAGCCAGGAAAGAGGTTACAGCAACTCATTATCACCGCATATGGCGAAAATATGTTGCATGGTGTGAGGCCGAAAGGGCCCCAACAGAGGAATTTCAACTAGGTCGATTTCTGCATTTCCTGCAAGCAGGAGTTAATATGGGCCTAAAACTAGGCTCCATTAAAGTACAGATCTCGGCTCTGTCAATTTTCTTTCAAAAAGAACTAGCTTCAGTACCTGAAGTTCAGATATTTATAAAAGGAGTGCTGCATAGTCAGCCCCCGTTTGTGCCTCCTGTGGCACCTTGGGATCTCAACGTGGTGTTGAGTTTCTTAAAATCACATTGGTTTGAACCACTAAAAACCGTGGATCTGAAATATCTCACGTGGAAGGTGGTTATGTTATTGGCCTTGGCTTCTGCCAGGCGAGTATCAGAATTGGCGGCTTTGTCTTGTAAAAGAAAAACACAAAAATACAATTTGGTGAGTGCGCTGTCAGCGGCAGCCGGTATAGGGGTGGTTGGTCCCTAAATGGTAAATACAAAACAGAGAAAGATACTGGCGCCGGCTGAGTCTCAAAAAATGAAAAATCGGAAACAATTGTATCAATTAAAAAATAATAAATTAAACATTTATTAAATAGTATAAATGATTAAGAATAAATATAAGTAGCTGATATGATATCAAGAGGGTAATTAAAAATATAATTGAGAGTCACTCAAAATATCCTATGACCACTTGTATTTTCATTTAGAGTCCAAAGGTTGCCAGATAATTCTTTATGGCACTTTAATCATCATCTGGAATTATCTGGCAACCTTTGGACTCTAAACCCTCCAGGATCCATATCATCACTTTCCATCTGAAGTCTCCTTCATTCCCCTGCTGCTATTGGACCTCGATCTGCTATTGAGAACCAAGGGGATTTTCATCTGAGACCATGGTAATATCCATATCTGAAATTATATGAGGATACCTTGGAGGACTGAGTTCTAGCCAGAACACCAGTGCTTACTGCCTTAATGAAAATACAAGTGGTCATAGGATATTTTGAGTGACTCTCAATTATATTTTTAATTACCCTCTTGATATCATATCAGCTACTTATATTTATTCTTAATCATTTATACTATTTAATAAATGTTTAATTTATTATTTTTTAATTGATACAATTGTTTCCGATTTTTCATTTTTTGAGACTCAGCCGGCGCCAGTATCTTTCTCTGTTTTGTCTTGTAAAAGCCCTTATTTGATTTTCCATATGGATAGGGCAGAATTGAGGACTCGTCCCCAGTTTCTCCCAAAGGTGGTGTCAGCGTTTCACCTGAACCAGCCTATTGTGGTGCCTGCGGCTACTAGGGACTTGGAGGACTCCAAGTTGCTAGACGTTGTCAGGGCACTGAAAATATGTTTCCAGAACGGCTAGAGTCAGAAAATCTGACTCGCTGTTTATCCTATATGCACCTAACAAGCTGGGTGCTCCTGCTTCTAAGCAGACTATTGCTCGTTGGATTTGTAGTACAATTCAGCTTGCACATACTGTGGCAGGCCTGCCACAGCCAAAATCTGTCAATGCCCATTCCACAAGGAAGGTGGGCTCATCTTGGGCGGCTGCCCGAGGGGTCTCGGCTTTACAACTTTGCCGAGCAGCTACTTGGTCAGGGGCAAACACGTTTGCAAAATTCTACAAATTTGATACCCTGGCTGAGGAGGACCTGGAGTTCTCTCATTCGGTGCTGCAGAGTCATCCGCACTCTCCCGCCCGTTTGGGAGCTTTGGTATAATCCCCATGGTCCTTACGGAGTTCCCAGCATCCACTAGGACGTTAGAGAAAATAAGAATTTACTCACCGGTAATTCTATTTCTCGTAGTCCGTAGTGGATGCTGGGCGCCCATCCCAAGTGCGGTTTATCTGCATTACTTGTACATAGTTATTGTTAACTAAATCGGGTTATTGTTGAGCCATCTGTTGAGAGGCTCTATTGTTTCATACTGTCAACTGTGTTTCATATCACGAGTTGTACGGTGTGATTGGTGTGGCTGGTATGAGTCTTACCCGGGATTCAAAATCCTTCCTTATTGTGTACGCTCGTCCGGGCACAGTACCTAACTGAGGCTTGGAGGAGGGTCATAGTGGGAGGAGCCAGTGCACACCAGGTAGTCTAAGATCTTTCTAGAGTGCCCAGCCTCCTTCGGAGCCCGCTATTCCCCATGGTCCTTACGGAGTTCCCAGCATCCACTACGGACTACGAGAAATAGAATTACCGGTGAGTAAATTCTTATTTTCTTTTGGGGAACTTTTCCATACTTTACGATCCACGTGGACTACGATTGGAACGGTAATCTGTACCGAGAGAAGCGGTAGCGGAGCGAAGGCACCATGCCCGAAGCATGGCGAGCGAAGCGGTACACTAATTGGGGTTCCCAGTCACATTACGCAAAAAACGACACCAAAAAAAGTTAAAAAAGCTCATGTCGACCTTTTCATGTGTCGACCATTTTCATGTGTCGACCATGTGTCCATGTCGACCATGTCAATGTCGGCCAATAGTGGTCGAACTAATGACTGTCGACCATAACATGGTCGACCATTCATACCGGAACCCCTGGTGACAGGTTGGGAGTAGAGGGATCTGATTGTGCAGAGGAATAGGGCCAGCAGGGAGGAGCTGAAAAGACTTTCCTTTTGCAGACACATTTGTTTCTTTAGCCATGGGTGATGTAGAGAGAATCTCAGAATCCACTCTGCTGTGGGGTGCTGTCAGTCTGTCCTTTTCAGGGCAAGCTGTCAGAGTCTCTGCTGTCACTGGCCATCAGGGTCTGTCAGGGTCAATCAGGACTGTGTCAGAAGTGGAACGTCCATCACAGTGCTGTCATTCAGTGGCCGTCAGGGTCAATCATGCTGTGTCAGTGCGTCCATTACATTGCTATCAGGGTGTTTCCGGGTCAATCAGGGCTGTGTCAGACATCCATCACAGTGCTATCAGTCAGTGGCCATCAGGGTCTGTCAGGGTCAATCAGGGCTGTGTCAGTGAATCCCCCCATAAAATAAAACAAAAATCTTTTTCTCTAACGTCCTAGAGGATGCTGGGACTCCGTAAGGACCATGGGGAATAGACGGGCTCCGCAGGAGACATGGGCACTTTAAGAAAGACTTTGACTCTGGGTGTGCACTGGCTCCTCCCTCTATGCCCCTCCTCCAGACCTCAGTTTGAGACTGTGCCCAGAGGAGATGGGTGCACTGCAGGGAGCTCTCCTGAGTTTCCTGCTAAGAAAGTATATTTGTTAGGTTTTTTATTTTCAGGGAGCACTGCTGGCAACAGACTCCCTGCATCGAGGGACTGAGGAGAGAGAAGCAACCCTACTTCTCTGAGTTGCAAGGTCTTGTTTCTTAGGCTACTGGACACCATTAGCTCCAGAGGGATTGGAACACAGGTTCGTCCTGGACGTTCGTCCCAGAGCCGCCCCGCCGTCCTCCTCACAAAGCCAGAAGAAAGAAGTCGGGTGAGTATGAGAAGAAAGAAGGCTTCAAAGGCGGCAGAAGACTTCGTGAGCTTCACTGAGGTAACGCACAGCACTGCAGCTGTGCGCCATTGCTCCCATACACCTCACACACTCCGGTCACTGTAAGGGTGCAGGGCGCAGGGGGGGCGCCCTGGGCAGCAATATAAACCTCTCCTATGGCAAACAGAGATATATACATGTACAGTTGGGCACTGTACATGTATATAAAAGAGCACCCGCCATGTTTTACATATTTTTAGCAGGACAGAAGCCCGCCGCCGAGGGGGCGGGGCTTCTCCCTCAGCACTCACCATTCTCTCCACAGCACAGCGCTGAGAGGAAGCTCCCCGGACTCTCCCCTGCTTACAGATGGTGACAGTGGGTTTTCAAGAGGGGGGGGGGGGGGGGGGTACATAATTGGCGGTATACAGGTGGTTAGCGCTATTGGAAGGAACATACTGTGTTTTTTTCCTGGGTTATAGCGCTGGGGTGTGTGCTGGCATACTCTCTCTCTGTCTCTCCAAAGGGCCTAGGGGGAACCTGTCTTCAGAAAAGAGATTCCCTGTGTGTGTGCGCAGTGTGTCGGTACGTGTGTGTCAACATGTTTGACGCTGAAGGCTCACCTACGGAGGAGGGGGAGTGCATGAATGTCAGGTCGCCGTCGGCAGCGCCGACACCGGACTGGATAGATATGTGGAATGTCTTGAGTGCTAATGTAAATTTTTCTAACGTCCTAGTGGATGCTGGGCACTCCGTAAGGACCATGGGGAATAGACGGGCTCCGCAGGAGACTGGGCACTCTTAAAGAAAGATTAGGTACTATATCTGGTGTGCACTGGCTCCTCCCTCTATGCCCCTCCTCCAGACCTCAGTTAGAATCTGTGCCCGGCCAGAGCAGAGGCACCTAGTGGGCTCTCCTGAGCTTGCTAGAAAAGAAAGTATTTGTTAGGTTTTTTATTTTCAGTGAGCTCTGCTGGCAACAGACTCACTGCTACGAGGGACTGAGGGGAGAGAAGCCAACGTACCTGCTTGCAGCTAGGTTGTGCTTCTTAGGCTACTGGACACCATTAGCTCCAGAGGGATCGAACACAGGCACCTGTCCTCTGTCGTCCGTTCCCGGAGCCGCGCCGCCGTCCCCCTCGCAGAGCCAGAAGCACTGAAGTCCAGAGAAGACAGAAGACGTCGAAATCGGCGGCATGAAGACTCCGGTCTTCACATAAGGTAGCGCACAGCACCGCAGCTGTGCGCCATTGCTCCCTCTGCACACCACACACTCAGGTCACTGTAGGGTGCAGGGCGCTGGGGGGGAGCGCCCTGGGCAGCAATATTAGTACCTTTTGGCAAAATATACACATAAATACAGTCCCAGACTGTATATGTGTAAAACCCCGCCATTTTTTCTCACAGAATAACGGGACAGAAGCCCGCCGATGAGGGGGCGGAGCTTCTTCCTCAGCACTAACCAGCGCCATTTTATCTTCACAGCTCCGCTGGAAGTCGCTCCCCAGGCTCTCCCCTGCAGTATCCAGATACAACAAGGGCAAAAGAGAGGGGGGGGCACATAAATTTAGGCGCAAAAAGGAACATTATTGTGTTTATATCAGCAGCTACTAGGTGAACACATCTGATAGTGTTATCCCTGGGTTATAATAGCGCTGTGGTGTGTGCTGGCATACTCTCTCTCTGTCTCCCCAAAAGCCTTTGTGGGGTCCTATTCTCAGTCAGAGCATTCCCTGTGTGTGTGCGGTGTGTCGGTACGTCAGTGTCGACATGTTTGATGAGGAAGGGTACGTGGAGGCGGAGCAAATGCATATGAATGAGATGTCGCCGCCGAGGGCTCCGACGCCTGACTGGATGGATATGTGGAAGGTGTTAAATAATAATGTAAACTCCTTCCATAAAGGGTTGGATAAAAGCTGAAGCCTTGGGACAGTCAGGGTCTCACCCAGTGCCTGATCCCACAGCTCAGAGGCCGTCGGGGTCTCATAAGCGTCCACTATCCCAGTTAATTGACACAGATGTCGACACGGAGTCTGCCTCCAGTGTCGACTATGATAATGCAAAGTTACAGCCAGATTGGCAGTAAAGTATTCAATATATGTTTATTGTAAAAAGATGATTTGCATGTCACTGATGACTCATCTGTCCCTGACACAAGGGTACACAGATGTAAGGGGAAGAAAGCTGAGGTAATGTTCCCTCCTCTCATGAGGAAAAAGAGCGGGAATCTCCAGGCAACAGTCTGCAGCCTCACACAAAGATTTCTCAGAAAGTATCCTTTCCCCACTAGGGCCAGGATAAGATAGGAATCTTCCCCTAGGGTGTCACAAAAGGCAGCCCTGAGGTTACAGCTATTCTCAGGGATCCTGCAGATAGCGTACACATGCTGGTACAGACAGGTACCTTATCAGCAGAGATGGAGACCCTAGTATGTATATAGAAATATAGATATATGTATGGGGATATATATATATATATATATATATATATGTATATATTTAAGATGCTGTCTTGAGAGATATGTATAAAACATGCCATAGAGACATGAGTATACTGGGTCCTAGTGTCAAAGCTATGTCGATCTCTGCTTGTCGTGTCCTGTACAATATGCAATGGACATATGATGCCGCCTTAAGAGGCATATGAAACGCTGAGGATTGTGTGGAGAAGGGTTTGGTCTCCACGGCTATATCTGGGAAATTCTGATATTTTGCCTTATATCCCTGCACGGCCTAGGAAAGCACGACATTATTAAGTGCAGCTTTTCGAATAAAGAAACAAGAAAGTCCGAGATGCGTCCTTTCTTGTCAGAACCGGGGGCAGAAAAAACAGAAGTCCTCCTCGGCCTCTACAAAAATAGACCGCATGTCGAGGCGGAGCTAGGCCCGTAGGGGGCACGCCTTCGGAAGTTCAGGCACAAGTGGGTTCGCTCCCTATTATATCCCTGGGCAATAGATATTGTGTCTCAGGGATACAAGCTGGACTTTGAGAAATGCCCACTCACCGATGACCCTGCCGTCTTCCCCCCACGAGAGGGAAACAGTGTTAACTGCAATTCAAAAATTGTATCTTCAACAGGTGGTGGTCAAGGTTCACCTCCTTCAACAAGGACGGGGTTATTATTATTATTATTATTATTATAAATGACCATGTGGTAGGCCCGAAACCAGATGGTTCGGTCAGTCCTATATTGAATTAAAATCCCTGAGCATATACCCGGAAAGGTGCAAGTTCAAGATGGAATCGCTAAGAGCGGTAGTTGTAAGCTTGAAGGGTGACTCGGGACATATAGGATGCATACCTTCAGGTCCCCAAATATCCACCTCTTCAGGCGTACCTCAAAATTGCGGTACGGGATTGCCATTGCCAATTTCAGGCGTTGTCGTTTGGTCTCTCCACGGCCTGGAGAATATTCACCAAGGTAATGGCGAAAATTATGGTGCTCCTGCGGAAGCAAGACATCACTATTATCACGTATTTGGACGATCTCATAAAAGCGAGATCAAGAGAGCAGTTGCTGAACAGCGTATCACTTTCTCTGGAAGTGTAACGGCAACGCGGCTGAATTCTATATATTCCAAAGTCGCAGTTGGTTCCTACAGCTCATCTGCCTCTCCTAGGCATGATCCTAGACACAGATCAGAAAAGAGTTTATCTCCCGATAGAAAGAGCTTAGGAGCTCGTGACACTGGTCAGGAATCTATTAAAACCAAAAAACAGGTGTTAGTGCATCACTGCACTCGAGTCCTGGGAAGGATGGTGGCATCATAAGAGGACATTCCCTTCGGCAGGTTCCCTGCGAGGACCTTCAAGTAGGACTTACTGGACAAGTGGTCCAGATCACACATCAGATGCATCGGTTAATCACCCTATCCCCCAGGGCCAGGGTGTCTCTCCTGTGGTGGCTGTAGAATGCTCACCTTCTCAAAGGTCGTAGATTCGGCATTCAAGACTGGGTCTTGGTGACCACGGATGCAAGCCTCCGAGGGTGGGGGGGCAGTCACACAGGGAAGATAATTCCAAGGGCTGTGGTCAAGTCTGGAGACTTGTCTTCACATCAATATCCTGGATCTAAGGGCCATATACAACGCCCTACGTCAAGCGGAGTTCCTGCTTCGCTACCAACCGGTTCTGATTCAGTCAGACAATATCACCGCAGTGACTCATGTAAACCGCCAAGGCGGCACAAGGAGCAGGGTGGCGATGGTAGAAGCCACCAGAATTTCTTCGCTGGGCGGAGAATCAAGTACGCGCACTGTCAGCAGTGTTCAGTCCAGGAGTAGACAGCTGGGAAGCAGACTTCCTTCAGCAGGCACGACCTCCACCCGGGAGAGTGGGGACTTCATAAAGAAGTTTTCATGCAGATTGCAAGTTGGTGGGAACTACCACAGGTGGACATGATGGCATCCCGCCTCAACAAAAAGCTGCAGAGATATTGCGCCAGGTCATGAGACCCTCCGGCGATAGCTGTGATCGCGCTAGTGACACTGTGGGTGTTCCCGTCAGTCTATGGATTTCCTCCTCTTCCTCTCATACCCAAGGTGTTGAGAATTATAAGGAAAAGTGGAGTGAGAACAATACTCTTTGTTCCGGAGTGGCCAAGAAGGATTGGTATCCAGATCTGTAAGAGATGCTCACAGAGGACCCATGGCCTCTGCCTCTAAGACAGGACTTGTTGCAACGGGTCCTGTCTGTTCCAAGACTAAAATAACGCAGCTGCGTTTGACGGCATGGCGGTTGAGCGCCGGATCCTAGCAGAAAAAGGCATTCCGGATGAGGTAATTCCTACGCTGATAATGGCTAGGAAGGACGTGACAGCGGAATATTATCACCGTATATGGCGAAAATATGTTGTTTGGTGTGAGGCCAGTAAGGCCCCTACAGAGGAATTCCAGCTGGGATGATTCCTACACTTTTACAGTCAGGTGTAACTATGGGCCTAGAATTGGGGTCCATAAAGGTCCAAGCTTAGGCCCTATACATTTTCTTTCAAAAAGAACTGGCGTCTTTACCGGAGGTTCAGACGTTTGTTAAGGGAGTGCTGCATATTCAGCCTCCTTTTGTGCCACCAGTGGCACCTTGGGGTCTCAACGTGGGGTTGAATTTCCTAAAATCTCACTGGTTCGAACCACTTAAAACAGTGGAGCTGAAATATCTCACTTGGAAAGTGGTCATGCTGTTGGCCTTAGCTTCGGCTAGGCGTGGGTCAGAATTGGCGGCTTTGTCATATCAAAGTCCCTATCTGATTTTCCATATGGACAGGGCAGAGTTGCGGACTCGTCCTAAATTTCTGCCTAAGGTGGTGTCATTTTTCCACCTAAACCCACCTATTGTGGTGCCTGCGGCTACTCGTGACTTGGATGACTCCAAGTTGCTGGACGTAGTCCGGGTTTTGAGGACCTATGTGAGTAGAACGGCTGGAGTCAGGAAAACTGACTCGCTGTTTATACTGTATGCACCCAACAAGCTGGGTGCTCCTGCTTCAAAACAAACTATTGCTCGCTGGATCTGTAACACGATTCAGCAGGCTCATTCTGCGGCAGGATTGCCGCAGCCAAAATCAATAAAGGCCCTTTCCACAAGGAAAGTGGGCTCTTCTTGGGCGGCTGCCCAAGGGGTCTCGGCATTACAGCATTGCCGAGCAGTTACTTGGTCAGGGTCAAACACTTTGGAAAAGTTCTACAAGTTCGATACCCTGGCTATGGAGGACCTTGAGTTGGCTCACTCGGTGCTGCAGAGTCATCCGCACTCTCCCGCCCGTTTGGGAGCTTTGGTATAATCCCCATGGTCCTTACGGAGTCCCCAGCATCCACTAGGACGTTAGAGAAAATAAGAATTTACTCACCGGTAATTCTATTTCTCGTAGTCCGTAGTGGATGCTGGGCGCCCGTCCCAAGTGCGGACTGTTTCTGCAATGCTAGTATATAGTTATTGCTAAATACAGGGTTTTTTGTTATGAGCCATCCGTTGTGTGAGGCTCAGTTATGTTCATACTGTTAACTGGGTAAGTTTATCACAAGTTGTATGGTGTGATTGGTGTGGCTGGTTTGAGTCTTACCCTGGGGTTCAAATCCTTTCCTTGTAATGTTAGCTCTTCCGGGCACAGTTTCCTTAACTGAGGTCTGGAGGAGGGGCATAGAGGGAGGAGCCAGTGCACACCAGATATAGTACCTAATCTTTCTTTAAGAGTGCCCAGTCTCCTGCGGAGCCCGTCTATTCCCCATGGTCCTTACGGAGTGCCCAGCATCCACTACGGACTACGAGAAATAGAATTACCGGTGAGTAAATTCTTATTTTATTACATAAGAGATTAGACAAAGCTGAGGCTAGGGAATAGGCAGGTAGTCAGATCATGCCTGTCCCAGTCTCAGAAGCGCACATTATCCCAGATCACTGACACAGATACCGACACGGATTCAGATTCCAGTGTCTATTATGAGGATGCAAAATTACAGCCAAAAGTGGCTAAGGGTATTCGTTATATGATTATTGCTATAAAAGACGTTTTGCATATCACTGAGGAACCCCCTGTCCCGGACACGAGGGTACACATGTATAAAGAGAAAAAACCTGAGGTCACCTTTCCGTCCTCATATGAGCTAAGCGAATTGTGCGAAAAGGCTTGGGAATCTCCAGACAGGAGACCAAATTCCCAAAAGGATTCTTATGGCGTATCCCTTCCCACAAAAGGACAGAATACGATGGGAATCTTCGCCCTTGGTGGACAAGGCGTTAACACGCTTATCAAAAAATGTAGCACTGCCATCCCAGGATACTGCTACCCTCAAAGATGCTGCTGATCGCAAGCAGGAAGTTACCATGAAGTCCATTTACACGCATTCTGGTACTATTATTAGGCCGGCTATGGCATCAGCCTGGGTTTGTAATGCTGTCGTAGCATGGACTGATTCCCTATCAGCAGAGATTGAAACTCTGGATAAGGATACCATTTTAATGACCCTAGGGCATATAAAAGATGCTGCGTTATATATGAGGGATGCTCAAAGAGACATTTGTTTACTAAGCTCTAGAATAAATGCTATGTCTATTTCTGCTAGGCGACTCTTGTGGACCCGGCAGTGGACGGGGGATGCCGACTCAAAACGGCATATGGGTAGTTACCAACCTGATATTGCCATAACTGTTGACAATGCAACTATCCACCCTACCCCACAAGCTCGCTGCCAAGGTGTCATCCTTGACCCTGAACTGTCGTTTGTTCCACACATTCAATCTGTCTCTAAATCATGTTACATGCACCTTAAAAACATATCCAAAATACGCCCTTATCTTACACAAGACACTGCAAAAACTCTGATCCATGCACTCATCATCTCCCGCATTGATTATTGTAATAGTCTCCTTACTGGTCTTCCCAAACATAGGCTCTCACCACTTCAATCCATTTTAAATGCAGCTGCGAGGCTAATCTTCCTCGCCAGACGTTCTTCGTCTGCTCATCCGCTCTGTCAGTCCCTCCATTGGTTACCGGTATTCTACCGTGTCAAATATAAAATACTTTTACTTACATACAAGGCTATTACCCAAACTGCACCATCATACATCTCCTCACTCATCTCAAAATATCTCCCTACCAGACCCCTCCGCTCTGCACAAGATCTGCGTCTCTCATCCAGATGTATTACCTGTTCCCACTCAAAATAACAGGACTTTACCCGGGCTTCACCCACTCTGTGGAATGCCCTCCCACGCACAATAAGACTCTCCACTAGTCTCCAAACCTTTAAACGTTCCCTGAAAACTCATCTCTTCAGACAAGCCTACCAAATTCCTGACCCACACACATAACCTTCAATGCTTCCCTATCCAGTTACATTCCCTCTGCACAGTCCCCATAACCTCACATTTTATCTTCCAACATTGCTGGGTGATCATATCATACAACCCACTAAGAACCTAGCAATCTGAGGAAACATTATGTAACAGGTTGCATCTATCCTTGTGTATCAATACCTATTTCCCTATAGATTGTAAGCTTGCGAGCAGGGCCTTCCTACCGCTATGTCTGTCTTTGCCCTGTTTTGTTCTATAACTGTTGTTCTAATTGTAAAGCGCAACGGAATATGCTGCGCTATATAAGAAACTGCTAATAAATAAATATGGAGTCATTGCCTTACAAGGGGGAAGAGTTGTTTGGAGAAGGCCTCTCGGACCTTGTCTCTACTGCTACAGCAGGTAAATCGAATTTTTTGCCTTATGTTCCCCCGCAACCTAAGAAGGCGCCTCATTATCAAATGCAGTCCTTTCGTTCAAATAAAGGCAAAAAGGTACGGGGATCGTCCTTTCTTGCCAGAGGTAAGGGCAAGGGGAAGAAGCTGCACACAGCTAGTTCCCAGGAGCAGAAGTCCTCCCCTGCGTCGGCAAAATCCACTGCATGACGTTGGGGCTTCCCTGGTGGAGTCAGCTCAAGTGGGGGCACGTCTTCGATTTTTCAGCCACATCTGGGTTCACTCCCGGGTGGATCCCTGGGCACTAGAGATTGTTTCTCAGGGATACAGGCTGGAATTCGAAGAGGTGCCTCCTCACCGGTTTTTCAAGTCGGCTCTGCCAGCTTCCCCTTCAGAGAGGGAGTTAGTGTTAAATGCAATTCAAAAATTGTATCTTCAACAGGTGATAGTCAAGGTTCCCCTTCTGCAACAAGGAAAGGGGTATTACTCAACCCTGTTTGTGGTACCGAAACCGGACGGTTCGGTCAGACCCATTTTGAATTTAAAATCCCTGAACCTGTACTTAAAAAAGTTCAAGTTCAAGATGGAATCGCTCAGAGCGGTCATCGCCAGCCTGGAAGGGGGGGATTGGATGGTTTCCCTAGACATAAAGGATACATACCTTCATGTTCCGATATTTCCTCCTCATCAGGCGTTCCTGAGATTTGCGGTACAGGACTGTCATTACCAATTTCAGACGTTGCCGTTTGGGCTTTCCACGGCCCCGAGGATTTTTACCAAGGTAATGGCGGAAATGATGGTGCTCCTGCGCAAGCAGGGTGTCGCAATTATCCCGTACTTGGACGATCTCCTAATAAAAGCGAGATCAAGAGAGCAGTTGCTGAACAGAGTATCACTTTCCCTGAAGGTGTTGCAACAGCACGACTGGATTCTCAATATCCCGAAGTCACAGTTGGTTCCAACGACTCGTTTGCCTTTCTTAGGCATGATTCTGGATACAGACCAGAAAAGGGTTTATCTTCTGATGGAAAAGGCCCAAGAACTCCTGAATTTGGTCAGGGACCTATTGAAGCCAAAAAGCGTGTCGGTGCATCACTGCACTATACAACAATATTCCGAAGTCACAGCTGGTTCCTACAACGCGTCTGACCTTTTTGGGCTTGATTCTGGACACAGACCAGATAAAGGTTTTTCTTCCGATGGAAAAGGCTCAGGAGCTCATGGCTCTGGTCAAGAACCTATTGAAGCCAAAAAAGGTTTCAGTGCATCACTGCACACGTGTCCTGGGGAAGATGGTGGCATCTTACGAGGCCATCCCCTTCGGCAGGTTCCATGCGAGGACTTTTCAATGGGACCTACTGGACAAGTGGTCCGGGTCTCATTTACAAATGCATCAAAGTATCACCCTGTCTCCCAGAGCCAGGTTATCTCTCCTATGGTGGCTACACAGTGCTCACCTCCTAGAGGGCCGCAGGTTCGGCATTCAGGACTGGATCCTGGTGACCACGGACGCAAGCCTCCGAGGTTGGGGAGCAGTCACACTGGGAAGAAATTTCCAAGGTCTCTGGTCAAGTCTAGAGACTTGTCTCCACATCAACGTCCTGGAGTTGAGGGCCATATACAACGCCCTACGTCAAGCGGAGGCATTACTTCGCAACAAGCCAGTTCTGATTCAGTCGGACAATGTCACAGCAGTGGCTCATGTAAACCGCCAAGGCGGCACAAGGAGCAGGGTGGCAATGGCAGAAGCTATCAGGATTCTTCGCTGGGCGGAAGGTCATGTAAGCGCACTGTCAGCAGTGTTCATTCCGGGAGTGGACAACTGGGAAGCGGACTTCCTCAGCAGACACGATCTGCATCCGGGAGAGTGGGGACTTCATCAGGCAGTCTTCGCACAGATCGTGGGTCGGTGGGGACTGCCCCAAATAGACATGATGGCGTCCCGTCTCAACAAAAAGCTAAAGCGGTATTGCGCCAGGTCAAGGAACCCTCAGGCGGTGGCGGTAGAGGCCCTGGTGACGCCTTGGGTGTTCAGGTCGGTCTATGTGTTCCCTCCTCTTCCTCTCATACCCAAGGTGTTGAGAATAATAAGACGAAGAGAAGTGAGAACAATCTTCGTTGCTCCGGATTGGCCACGAAGGACTTTGTTTCCAGATCTGCAGGAGTTGCTCACAGAAGATCCGTGGCCTCTTCCTCTTCGACAGGACCTACTGCAACAGGGGCCCTGTATGTTCCAAGACTTACTGCGGCTGCGTTTGATGGCATGGCGGTTGAACGCCGGATCCTAGCGGAAAAAGGTATTCCGGAGGAGGTCATTCCTACCCTGATTAAGGCTAGGAAGGACGTGACATCGAAACATTATCACTGCATATGGAGAAAATATGTTTCTTGGTGTGAGGCCAGGAATACTCCTACGGAAGAATTCCATTTGGGCCGTTTCCTTCACTTCCTTCAAACTGGAGTGAATTTGGGCCTAAAATTAGGGTCCATAAAGGTTCAAATTTCGGCTTTATCCATTTTCTTTCAAAAGGAATTGGCTTCTCTTCCTGAAATTCAGACATTTGTGAAGGGAGTACTGCATATTCAGCCCCCGTTTGTACCTCCGGTGGCGCCTTGGGACCTTAACGTGGTGTTAAGTTTACTTAAGTCACATTGGTTTGAACCACTCAACGCGGTGGAAGGTGGTCATGTTGTTGGCCTTAGCTTCAGCAAGGCGAGTTTCGGAATTGGCGGCTTTGTCACATAAAAGCCCCTATCTGTTTTTTCATGTGGATAGGGCGGAATTGAGGACTCGTCCTCACTTCATTCCTAAGGTGGTCTCATCTTTTCATGTGAACCAACCTATTGTAGTACCTGTGGCTACGCGTGACTTGGAGGATTCCGAGTCCCTTGATGTGGTCAGGGCTTTGAAGATTTATGTTGCCAGAACAGCTAGGGTCAGGAAGACAGAAGCTTTGTTTGTTCTATATGCGGCCAACAAGATAGGCGCTCCTGCTTCAAAGCAGACTATTGCTCGCTGGATCTGTAACACGATTCAGCAGGCGCATTCTATGGCAGGTTTGCCGTTGCCAAAATTGGTTAAGGCCCATTCCACTAGGAAGGTGGGCTCTTCTTGGGCCGCTGCCCGAGGGGTCTCGGCACTACAGCTGTGCCGAGCTGCTACTTGGTCGGGGTCAAACACCTTTGCAAAGTTCTATAAGTTTGATACCCTGGCTGAGGAGGACCTCCTGTTTGCTCAATCAGAGCTGCAGAGTCATCCGCACTCTCCCGCCCGTTTGGGAGCTTTGGTATAATCTCCATGGTCCTTACGGATTCCCAGCATCCTCTAGGACGTTAGAGAAAATAAGATTTTAAACCTACCGGTAAATCTTTTTCTCGTAGTCCGTAGAGGATGCTGGGCGCCCGTCCCAAGTGCGGACTTCTTCTGCAAAACTTGTATATAGTTACTGCTTACATAAGGGTTATGTTGTAGTTTCATCGGTTTTGGACCGAGACTATGTTGTTTGTTCATACTGTTAACTGGGTAGTTTATCACAAGTTATACAGTGTGGCTGGTATGAATCTTGCCCTTGGATTAACAAAAATCCTTTCCTCGTACTGTTCATCTCCTCTGGGCACAGTTTCTCTAACTGAGGTCTGGAGGAGGGGCATAGAGGGAGGAGCCAGTGCACACCCAGAGTCAAAGTCTTTCTTAAAGTGCCCATGTCTCCTGCGGAGCCCGTCTATTCCCCATGGTCCTTACGGAGTCCCAGCATCCTCTACGGACTACGAGAAAAAGATTTACCGGTAGGTTTAAAATCTTATTTTTTTCTCCGGCAGGGTCCATAGGTTATACAATGGATAACAATGGGATATAATGAATCGACAGCGGATTTGCACCAATCGGTCAAAGCTTTTCCGGCCTCCCAGCATGCAACGGGCCCGTCCATATATCCCCGACCTCTTTGCTCAGGCAAATCAGTTTTTTTTTTGGTGCGGGAGGAGCCGGACCATGGTCAGAGGGCTGCTGGTTTTTAGCAGCCCTAAGCTTTCTTATTTTATTTTTATAGTCTTACTATTTTGTGATCTTTCTAAACAGCGTCTTATACGTACGTACCTTAGAAAGAGTCGCTCCAACAACTCTCCACCAGGTCGCGATGCTTAGCCACGAGTACAGTGCTGTTTCGGCAGGCGTCTGTGTCGGATATACTAGCAGGTCCAGCAGACGTTACCAGGCTGTGGCGGAGCATGGGGAGAAGGTAAGGCATCGGTTCCGCTCAGAAGGGGAATACGGACACAGCTGCACTGTTTTGGGAGGGGACTACCAAACAGTCGCTGACGCTGCTGCCACCTTGGGTGCACCAGCGCTAGGCCTTAGGGATCAGAGGCTCCAGGAATAGTATGAGGCCGCGATCCCTAGGGTTGATGTCAGCAGTGTGGAGTCAGACGCTCTCCTGGTCACCCCTCCCCCCGGTTCATGACCAGTTTCCTACGAGTTTCCCGCTATCAACTGTTTCCTGCTTCTGTCTCAGACGCTGTACACGACAGGGACCCAGACGCAGCATAGGCGGTTGTGTGACGGGTGCGTCCGTGTTCACTGAGCGTCTGTGTACACTATAGGTTCATGGAGCTGCAGTGTATACTAGTAGCGTCTGGATCCACTCAGCGTTCGCTAACGTATTGATCGGTCCTGAAAGCGAGGTCAGTCTCCCTGTATCCACTGTACTGAGTACGGGTTATACAGCACTAAGTCTCTGTCTACCCTTTGAGTATGAATAGTTAGATAAGTGCCTATTGCATATGAGTCTGTATACATTTACTGTTGTTTCTTTCGCATTCCGTCTGAATACGTTAGATCTGTTTAAACATGATGCAGTAATATGTTCTCCTACGTACTTAAAATGTAGTTGTAGTTGATGATGTGCTCATATTGCTTATTATACTCATGTATAACATGTGACTCACTGCTAGTGTGATTGCTGACTTTACTATATTTCTGTCAGTTTGTTTTATTCCGATCCTCAAAGCTGCATCCCTCCAAAAATAAAAAAACAATTATTTGCTCATTATTTTGTTTGTTGTGTGCAAAATAAATGAACACTAGTACACCATAGTTACTTGTATTTAGTACCGTGTGTTAAAGCGGTCTGACTCAACGCAGTGTGGCACAATCTGCTTCCCCCAAAAATAAAACAAATAAAAATAATTTGTTTGCTCGTCTTTACATTGTTTGTTGTGTGCACTGCACCCCTGATTTGTGAATTGTGATCTGTTAATTCAAAAAATGGATAACAATCAGTTTACAGAACCAAATACTAGCGCTCCAGCTGCTTCCACCAGTCATGATGCTGATTTAATGTCATCTAGTACTAAAGCTGATGCTCAAGGGCATAGACAATTGGTAAAGAAATAAGACCTCAAGCAGTAAAAAAAAAGAAAGTTGGTTCATGCAGAAAAACTTAAAATTGCCAACATGCCATTCACATCACGCAGTGGCAAGGAAAGACTCAGGGCTTGGCCTATATTTATGACTGATGATTCTGCAACTGTTAGTGGGGCATCTTCTGCCTCTCGTGACAATAAAAGACCTTGTCACTCAAACTTTAGAGGTGTAAAAAACTGAAAACCACTAAGGCAGCACCACAAACTGCCTTAGTGTGAGCCTAAACTCTCAGAGAAGCTGCCTTCCACCGTTACCGATCCCTCTGTGTGGAGATGAACAGCATAAGTATTGCTGGTGACCAGGGCCGGTGCTAGGGTGTCGGGCGCCCCCCTGCAAACAATAAATTTGTACCCTCCCATATTCCACAAAGGGTCAGTGCGCGCCTATGGCACGCGCCGGGAAAAAGGGTGTGGTCTCACAAGTAAGGAGCATGGCCACACAATAGCACCCCCATTTAAAATTACACCACACAGCAACACAATCTTATTCATCTTATACGTAATGCCCCACCCGTAGTAGTAGCGTCCTTATATGTAATGCCCCCCAGTAGTAGTAGCATCCTTATAAAAAATGCCCCCCCAGTAGTAGTAGCATCCTTATACATAATGCACCCACAGTAGTAGTAGCGTCCTTATACAAAATGCCCCCCCCAGTAGTAGTAGCGTCCTTATACATAATGCCCCCCCAGTAGTAGTAGCATCCTTATACATAATGCACCCACAGTAGTAGTAGCGTCCTTATACGTAGTGCACCCCCTGTAGTAGAAGCGTCCTTATACGTAATGCCCCCCCAGTAGTAGTAGCGTCCTTATATGTAATGCACCCCAGTAGTAATAGCATCCTTATACATAATGTCCACCCAGTAGTAGTAGCATCCTTATACATAATGCCCCCCAGTTGTAGTAGCATCCTTATACATAATGCACCAACAGTAGTAGTAGCGTCCTTATACGTAGTGCACCCCAGTAGTAGAAGCGTCCTTATACGTAATGCCCCCCGGGTAGTAGTAGCATCCTTATACGTAGTGCACCCCAGTAGTAGAAGCGCCCTTATACGTAATGCCCCCCCAGTAGTAGTAGCATCCTTATACGTAGTGCACCCCCAGTAGTAGAAGCGTCCTTATACATAATTCCCCCCTAGTAGTAGTAGCATCCTTATACATAATGCCCCCCAGTAGTAGTACCGTCCTTATACATAATGCCCCCCCAGTAGTAGTAGCGTCCTTATACGTAATGCCCCCCCAGTAGTAGTAGCGTCCTTATACGTAATGCCCCCCCAGTAGTAGAAGCGTCCTTATACGTAATGCCCCCCCAGTAGTAGTAGCGTCCTTATATGTAATGCACCCCAGTAGTAGTAGCATCCTTATACGTAATGCCCCCCCAGTAGTAGTAGCATCCTTATACGTAGTGCACCCCCAGTAGTAGAAGCGTCCTTATACATAATTCCCCCCTAGTAGTAGTAGCATCCTTATACGTAATGCCCCCCAGTAGTAGTAGCATCCTTATACATAATGCACCCACAGTAGTAGTAGCGTCCTTATACGTAGTGCACCCCCAGTAGTAGAAGCGTCCTTATACGTAATGCCCCCCCAGTAGTAGTAGCGTCCTTATATGTAATGCACCCCAGTAGTAGTAGCATCCTTATACATAATGCCCACCCAGTAGTAGTAGCATCCTTATACATAATGCCCCCCAGTTGTAGTAGCATCCTTATACATAATGCACCAACAGTAGTAGTAGGGTCCTTATACTTAGTGCACCCCAGTAGTAGAAGCGTCCTCATACGTAATGCCCCCCCAGTAGTAGTAGCATCCTTATACGTAGTGCACCCCAGTAGTAGAAGCGTCCTTATACGTAGTGCACCCCCAGTAGTAGAAGCGTCCTTATACATAATTCCCCCCTAGTAGTAGTAGCATCCTTATACGTAATGCCCCCCAGTAGTAGTACCGTCCTTATACATAATGCCCCCCCAGTAGTAGTAGCGTCCTTATACGTAATGCCCCCCAGTAGTAGTAGCGTCCTTATACGTAATGCCCCCCTAGTAGTAGTAGCGTCCTTATACGTAATGCCTCCCCAGTAGTAGTAGCATTGTTATACGTAATACCCCCCCCAGTAATAGTAGCGTCCTTATACAAAATGCCCCCAAGTAGTAGTAGCTTCCTTATACGTAATGTGACCCCAGTAGTAGTACCGTCCTTATACATAATGCCCCCCCAGTAGTAGTAACGTCCTTATGCCTAATGCCCCCCCAGTAGTAGTAGCATCCTTGATGTAATGCCCCCCCCCCAGTATAAGTAGCATCGTTATACGTAATGCCCTACTTCCCAGTAATAGTAGCGTCCTTATACGTGATGCCCCTAAGTAGTAGCGTCCTTATACGTAATGCCCCCTCCACCAGTAGTAGTGTCCTTACATGTAATTCCCCCCCAGTAGTAGTAGCGTCCTTACATGTAATGGCCCCCCAGTAGTAGTGTCGTTATACATAATGCCCCACTGTAGTAGCGTCCCTAGATGTAATGCCCCCGCCTAGTAGTAGCATCTTTATACGTAATGCCCCACTGTAGAAGCGTACTTACATGTAATGCCCCTCCCTAGTAGTAGCGTCATTATACGTAATGCCCCACTGTAGTAGCGTACTTACATGTAATGCCCCCCCCAATGTAGTAGCGTCCTTACATGTAATGGCCCCCCCAGTAGTAGCGTCATTATACGTAATGCCTCCCCCCCAGTAGTAGTAGCATCCTTACATGTAATGGCCCCCCAGTAGTAACGTTGTTATACGTAATGCCCCACTGTAGTAGCATCCTTACATGTAATACCCCCCCAGTAGTAGTAGTAGTAGCATCCAATCATGTAATACCCCCCCAGTAGTAGTAGCGTCCTTACATGTAATGGCCCCCCCAGTAGTAGCGTCGTTATACGTAATGCCCCACTGTAGTAGCATCCTTACATGTAATACCCCCCCAGTAGTAGTAGCGTCCTTACATGTAATGGCCCCCTAGTAGTAGCATCGTTATACGTAATGCCCCACTGTAGTAACGTCCTTACACTGTAGGAGGCTACTTCCTCAAAATGTGGAAAAGATGATGTTACACTCGGAAGACCTGTCCCAGCAATTACAGCGACATCTGTAATGGGGGATTCCAGGGGGGAGGAATTAATATTGTATGATGATGAGGAGGATGTACACACTGATGAGGATGGCAGTGGCGATGACATCTTGTAGACACTGTAGAGCTGTTGCTTTAAGGCAATTGGTAGCTATTGTTTTGGGGGCCCAAACAAACCAATCATTTCAGCCACAAGTGTGTCAGTCCTTGTCCCTGAAATGATTGGTTTGTTAAAGTGTGCATGTCCTGTTTAATATCCAACATAAGGGTGGGTGGGAAGGCCCAAGGACAACTCCATCTCTCACCACCTTTCATTTATCCCACTGCTGTGCGGCAGTGTTTCATAGATATGCTACAAACTGCCGTCTGTTTGTGCCGCTGCTCTGTCACCTAATAGTAAGTAACCAGCCAGCTGGCTGCAGACTTTGACCTAAAGTGTCTGAAAACAACATTGTGAGCATTAAGGTGGTCAAAATTGTCTGCAAATGACTGGGAATTAATGTTATTGAGGTTAATAATACTCTAGGGCAAAAAAAAACCCGAAAAAATTATGTGATTTTGGCGTATTTTTGTCAATTTTGGAAAGAAATCCAAATCCTGTCATGGCTGTTTGGCAAATCCAAATCCTGCTGATGAATCCAAATCCAAATCTTTGGCCGGCACACATCTCTAGTTAGGACCAACCTTCATACAGAGTTTGCATTCCTTACATCTCTTGTCTCAGGCTCTTCTTTTAGTATGTCCTCCAGGCTCCACCTCCTCCCGCCGGCCTGCATAGTGTTACTCCCATTCATCAGGCTCCAGACCTGCTGCTGATTCAGTGATGGTTGGCACTGCAATTAGGCTCCCCACCCCCACCCCCACCCTTGATTTCTGTGACAGCTCAGAACACAGTGACGGCACCTGCTAGTCAATGTAACAGTAATTTGTGTATATTTAGTCTCTGCCTCCTTATGATAGGCAGAGCCTTGAAGCATGGTGGTCCCAATGGGGTTTACCCAGCCCTCTCTGGACCAGTCCAAACCTGCTGATGATGACCGATACAAGGCTAAGCATATGGATTGTGGTAGGCTGGCTTAAAAATTTGCATACAGGGTGGATATCCAGATTTAATTCCGATGCCGCAATGTAGAGCAATGGTAGTGGCTAGGTCTTCTTCAGGGAAGATGAAATAGCATGGGAACTACCAACGCACAGGGGGAAGAGCAATTTCACTATCCACGTCACCATCTATTTTCTTTAGTAAACTGAAAGCAAGAAAAGCAAGCCCGCGAAGGTACACTTTGGGACCCATGTTCTGAACCTTGCTCCCCTCATGTCACAGGTCAGACGGTATTTCCCACACTTTTCTGAAGAGGATATCGTCTCAGCCGTGGAACAATTACAAGCAAGTTGCATTCATCTCTGGATCAGTACCAATAAATGAAAGCTCTTGGCATTAGTCTTACAGTATTTGTATAATCTAATTGTTTCCTGCCTGAGGTGCGAGGCATGAATAATTCACAATGAATGAAAATTCTTTTTTGGAGGGAGGGAGATGCATTAGCAGTAGGAATGATCAGGTAACCATACCTGCCTTATTGTGTGAAGCTTTACATAATATAACAGGTGACGTTACCTTAAGATTCCTATTGCCGGTCTATCTCTACCAAAATGTAAAAGTGCATTTTCACAGTGACATGTGGTCAGGGTAGACAGGGAAGGCAGAGCCTCACCTATCATACTTCAGTATACGCCAGAGTTTTGACTATAAAAATAATTATAATAATACAAAAATTATATTTAGAACTTTTAAATATCACATTTGGATTATTCATATAATATTTCATCATTCATTTTTTCTTCTGTAATGGAGTAATTGCATGCTGGATTGATTCAGTGCCTCATTAATTTAATCATTCATGCATTTGGACAATTTATTTTGCGCTTTACTAACCTGGTTTTGCGTTATAACCGGACGTTTTATAGAAGAATTTATATTTGGTTGACTGCATGCGTAGCATATGTATAAATTATAAGATTACAGAATATTATCATCTGTAGTGTAAGCCTCAATAGGATTATATTTCCAGCTACCATTGCAACACCAACACTAATTAGCGGGGCTATATAAATGGTGGCATTGGAAAAGTGATTAAATATATCAATTTTATAGTGATGTATTAATATGTTTTTATATGTGATACTGGCCGGTATCAAATTGTTTGTTCATTTATTTATTTTTTATATATAAAGAAATATACCGTACTAAAGCAAAAAGCGCTGCCTCAATTTTGTTGTTAATCATATAATATTTGTGTTATTCTAATTATTTTTATGTCATCTTTGTATTATTCATATAATCTTTCTATTATTCTAATAACTTTTATACTCAAAACTCATCACCAAATCATATATGTGTGTAAATCTGGCTGTGCTACTAGCCAGTGCCTCCCTAGCCATTGACCTCACCGCACCTCACTGCATTTTCATTCATAATATAGTAAGTTTACATGTATCACTGGTGCTGCTAATACTCTGTACATTACGTCACTGTACAATTATAGTGTTGCAGTTTAAAAAAAATGCTTTCTAAAGTTTTTAGTTAGAAGAGAACCTTGTGATCGTTATTTATAACAGTCATGGAGACAAGCTTTCTTGACATGCAGTGTAAACAGAATCTCCTTAGGAATGGACACACCTTACCCAGTTATCTCTCATACAATCTATCTATAAACCTCCGTTGTGCATCTTACCTTTCGGACGGTTGCACTGCTCTTGCAGTCTGCCATAGGAGATATATACTAATATCCAGGTACACTGGTTGTAGGTAGTGGCGGGTATGGTGTTCTGAGAAAGTAGATTGTACTGTATATGTGTTTCTAGGATGCAGGAAGCATAGGTTACAATACCCAAGGCAAGCACTCCGCCTTCCTGTCTACTACTGTAGATACAAGAGAGCAACAAACTGTAACTAATGGAGTGGTAATAATAATGCTAGGAACACAGCATGTAGTAACACATGGAAAAGAAAAACAAAGTAAATCTAATTTCTCTAACGTCCTAAGTGGATGCTGGGGACTCCGTAAGGACCATGGGGAATAGCGGCTCCGCAGGAGACTGGGCACAAAAGTAAAGCTTTAGAACTACCTGGTGTGCACTGGCTCCTCCCCCCATGACCCTCCTCCAAGCCTCAGTTAAGATTTTGTGCCCGAACGAGAAGGGTGCACACTAGGTGGCTCTCCTGAGCTGCTTAGTGAAAAGTTTAGTTTTAGGTTTTTTATTTTCAGTGAGACCTGCTGGCAACAGGCTCACTGCATCGAGGGACTAAGGGGAGAAGAAGCGAACTCACCTGCGTGCAGAGTGGATTGGGCTTCTTAGGCTACTGGACATTAGCTCCAGAGGGACGATCACAGGCCCAGCCATGGATGGGTCCCAGAGCCGCGCCGCCGGCCCCCTTACAGAGCCAGAAGACAGAAGAGGTCCGGAAAATCGGCGGCAGAAGACGTCCTGTCTTCAACAAGGTAGCGCACAGCACTGCAGCTGTGCGCCATTGCTCTCAGCACACTTCACACTCCGGTCACTGAGGGTGCAGGGCGCTGGGGGGGGCGCCCTGAGACGCAATAAAAACACCTTGGATGGCAAAAAATGCATCACATATAGCTCCTGGGCTATATGGATGCATTTAACCCCTGCCAGAATACATAGAAAAACGGGAGATAAGGCCGCCAATAAGGGGGCGGAGCCTATCTCCTCAGCACACTGGCGCCATTTTCCCTCACAGCTCCGTTGGAGGGAAGCTCCCTGGCTCTCCCCTGCAGTCACTACACTACAGAAAGGGTTAAAAAAGAGAGCGGGGCACTAATTAGGCGCAGTATAAACAATACAGCAGCTATAAGGGGAAAAACACTTATATAAGGTTATCCCTGTATATATATAGCGCTCTGGTGTGTGCTGGCAAACTCTCCCTCTGTCTCCCCAAAGGGCTAGTGGGGTCCTGTCCTCTATCAGAGCATTCCCTGTGTGTGTGCTGTGTGTCGGTACGTTTGTGTCGACATGTATGAGGAGAAAAATGATGTGGAGACGGAGCAGATTGCCTGTAATAGTGATGTCACCCCCTAGGGGGTCGACACCTGAGTGGATGTACTGTTGGAAGGAATTACGTGAGTGTCAGCTCTGTATAAAAGACAGTGGTTGACATGAGACAGCCGGCTACTCAGCTTGTGCCTGTCCAGACGTCTCATAGGCCGTCAGGGGCTCTAAAGCGCCCGTTACCTCAGATGGCAGATATAGACGCCGACACGGATACTGACTCCAGTGTCGACGGTGAAGAGACAAATGTGACTTCCAATAGGACCACACGTTACATGATTGAGGCAATGAAAAATGTTTTACACATTTCTGATAATACGAGTACCACCAAAAAGGGGTATTATGTTCGGTGAGGAAAAACTACCTGTAGCTTTCCTAAATCTGAGAAATTAAATGAGGTGTGTGATGATGCGTGGGTTTCCCCCGATAACAACTGATAATTTCTAAAATGTTATTGGCATTATATCCTTTCCCGCCAGAGGTTAGGGTGCGTTGGGAAACACCCCCTAGGGTGGATAAAGCGCTCACACGCTTGTAAGAACAAGGGCTCTACCCTCTCCTGAGATGGCCGCCCTTAAGGATCCTGCTGATAGAAAGCAGGAGGGTATCCTAAAATGTATTTACACACATACTGGTGTTATACTGCGACCAGCAATCGCCTCAGCCTGGATGTGCAGTGCTGGGTTGGCGTGGTCGGATTCCCTGACTGAAAATATTGATACCCTAGATAGGGACAGTATATTATTGACTATAGAGCATTTAAAAGATGCATTTCTCTATATATGCGTGATGCACAGCGGAATATTTGCCGACTGGCATCAAGTTTAAGTGCGTTGTCCATTTCTGCCAGTAGAGGGTTATGGACACGACAGTGGTCAGGTGATGCGGATTCCAAACGGCATTTGGAAGTATTGCCTTATTAAGGTGAGGAGTTATTTGGGGTCGGTCTTTCAGACCTGGTGGCCATGGCAACAGCTGGGAAATCCACGTTTGTACCCCAGGTCGCCTCTCAACATAAGAAGACGCCGTATTATCAGGCGCAGTCCTTTCGTGGGCAAGCGGGCAAAAGGTTCCTCTTTTCTGCCCCGTGACAGAGGGAGAGGAAAAAGGCTGCAGAAATCAGCCAGTTCCCAGGAACAGAAGCCCTCTCCCGCCTCTGCCAAGCTCACAGTATGACGCTGGGGCTTTACAAGCAGAATCAGGCACGGTGGGGGCCGTCTCAATGAATTTCAGCGCGCAGTGGGCTCACTCGCAATTAGAGCCCTGGATCCTTCAGGTGATATCTCAGGGGTACAAATTGGAATTCGAGACGTCTCCCCCTCGCCGTTTCCTAAAGTCGGCTTTACCGATGTCTCCCTCTGACAGGGAGGCAGTTTTGGAAGCCATTCACAAGCTGTATTCCCAGCAGGTGATAATCAAGGTACCCCTCCTGCAACAGGGAACGGGGTATTATTCCACACTGTTGTGGTACCGAAGCCGGACGGCTCGGTGAGACCGATTCTAAATCTAAAATCTTAAACACTTACATACGGAGGTTCAAATTCAAGATTGAGTCACTCAGAGCAGTGATTGCAAACCTGGAAGAAGGGGACTACATGATGTCTCGGGACATCAAGGATGCTTACCTTCATGTCCCAATTTACCCTTCTCACCAAGGGTACCTCAGGTTTGTGGTACAGAACTGTCACTATCAGTTTCAGACGCTGCCGTATGGATGGTCCACGGCACCCCGGGTCTTTACCAAGGTAATGGCCGAAATGATGATACTCTTTCGAAGGAAGGGAATTTTAGTTATCCCTTACTTGGACGATTCCCTGATAAGGGTAAGATCCAGGGAACAGTTGGAGGTCGGTGTAGCACTATCTCAGGTAGTGTTGCGGCAGCACGATTGGATTCTCAATATTCCAAAATCGCAGCTGATTCCGACGACTCGTCTTCTGTTCCTAGGGATGATCCTGGACACAGTCCAGAAAAAGATGTTTCTCCCGGAGGAGAAAGTCAGGGAGTTATCCGAGCTAGTCGGGAACCTCCTATAACCGAGCCAAGTCTCAGTACATCAATGAAAGGGTTCTGGGAAAAATGGTGGCTTCCTACGAAGCAATCCCATTCGGCAGATTCCACGCAAGAACTTTCCAGTGGGACCTGCTGGACAAATGGTCCGGGTCGCATCTTCAGATGCATCAGCAGATAACCCTGTCACCAAGCACAAGGGTGTCTCTCCTGTGGTGGTTGCAGAGTGCTCATCTTCTAGAGGGCCGCAGATTCGACATTCAGGACTGGGTCCTGGTGACCACGGATGCCAGCCTGCGAGGCTGGGGAGCAGTCACACAGGGAAGGAATTTCCAGAGCTTATGGTCAAGCCTGGAGACATCACTTCACATAAATATCCTGAAGCTAAGGGCCATTTACAATGCTCTAAGCTCAGCAAGACCTCTGCTTCAAGGTCACCCGGAGTTGATCCATTCGGACAACATCACGGCAGTCACCCACGTAAACAGACAGGGTGACACAAGAAGCAGGAGGGCAAGGCAGAAGCTACAAGGATTCTTCGCTGGGCGGAAAATCATGGGATAGCACTGTCAGCAGTATTCATTCCGGGAGTGGACAACTGGGAAGCAGACTTCCTCAGCAGACACGACCCCCACCCGGGAGTGTGGGGACTTCACCCAGAAGTCTTCCACATGTTTATAAAACTCGACAAGTATTGCGCCAGGTCAAGGGACCCTCAGGCAATAGCTGTAGACGCTCTGGTAACACCGTGGGTGTACCAGTCAGTGTATGTGTTCCCTCATCTGCCTCTCATACCCAAGGTACTGAGATTGATAAGATGGAGAGGAGTAAGCACTATATTCGTGGCTCCGGATTGGCCAAGAAGGACTTGGTAACCGGAACTTCAAGAGATGCTCACGGAGGATCCGTGGCCTCTACCTCTAAGAAGGAACCTGCTCCAGCAAGGACCCTGTCTGTTCCAAGACTTACCGCGGCTGCGTTTGACGGCATGGCGGTTGAACGCCGGATCCTGAAGGAAAAAAGGCATTCCGGATGAAGTCATCCCTATCCTGATCAAAGCCAGGAAGGATGTAACCGCAAACCATTATCACCGCATTTGGCGAAAATATGTTGCGTGGTGCGAGGCCAGTAAGGCCGACGGAGGAAATTCAACTGGGTCGATTCCTACATTTCCTGCAAACAGGAGTGTCTATGGGCCTGAAATTGGGGTCCATTAAGGTTCAAATTTCGGCCCTGTCAATTTTCTTCCAAAAAGAACTAGCTTCAGTCCCTGAAGTTCAGACGTTGTAAAAGGGGTACTGCATATACAGCCTCCTTTTGTGCCTCCAGTGGCACCTTGAGATCTCAATGTAGTTTTTGGGTTCCAAAAGTCACATTGGTTTGAACCACTTAAATCTGTGGAGTTAAAATATCTCACATGAAAAGTGGTCATGCTGTTGGCCCTGGCCTGGGCCAGGCGCGTGTCAGAATTGGCGGCTTTATCCTGTAAAAGCCCTTATCTGATTTTCCATTCGGACAGGGCGGAATTGAGGACTCGTCCTCAGTTTCTCCCTAAGGTGGTTTCAGCGTTTCACCTGAACCAACCTATTGTGGTGCCTGCGGCTACTAGGGACTTGGAGGACTCCAAGTTGCTAGACGTTATCAGGGCCCTGAAAATATATGTTTCCAGGACGGCTGGAGTCAGAAAATCTGACTCGCTGTTTATCCTGTATGCACCCAACAAGCTGGGTGCTCCTGCTTCTAAGCAGACTATTGCTCGTTGGATTTGTAGTACAATTCAGCTTGCACATTCTGTGGCAGGCCTGCCACAGCCAAAAATCTGTAAATGCCCACTCCACAAGGAAGATGGGCTCATCTTGGGCGGCTGCCCGAGGGGTCTCGGCTTTACAACTTTGCCGAGCAGCTACCTGGTCAGGAGCAAATACGTTTGTAAAATTCTACAAAATTGATACCCTGGCTGAGGAGGACCTGGAGTTCTCTCATTGGTGCTGCAGAGTCATCCGCACTCTCCCGCCCGTTTGGGAGCTTTGGTATAATCCCCATGGTCCTTACGGAGTCCCCAGCATCCACTTAGGACGTTAGAGAAAATAAGAATTTACTTACCGATAATTCTATTTCTCGTAGTCCGTAGTGGATGCTGGGCGCCCATCCCAAGTGCGGATTGTCTGCAATACTGGTACATAGTTATTGTTACCAAAAAATCGGGTTATTGCTGTAGTGAGCCATCTTTTCTAGAGGCTCCTCTGTTATCATGCTGTTAACTGGGTTTAGATCACGAGTTGTACGGTGTGATTGGTGTGGCTGGTATGAGTCTTACCCGGGATTCAAAATCCTTCCTTATTGTGTACGCTCGTCCGGGCACAGTATCCTAAATGAGGCTTGGAGGAGGGTCATAGGGGGACACACACCAGGTAGTTCTAAAGCTTTACTTTTGTGCCCAGTCTCCTGCGGAGCCGCTATTCCCCATGGTCCTTACGGAGTCCCCAGCATCCACTACGGACTACGAGAAATAGAATTATCGGTAAGTAAATTCTTATTATCAAAGATAAAGTTCATTTTCAAATTTTAACTGACGGTTTTGCGGGGGGGTGGGGGGGGGGGGCGTTTACATAAAAGCCCTCAAAAATTATTGATTTGCTTTTTTTTCAAACAATGTTAACAGCATGTTTTTAAAAATGTGTTTAATTGTGACATTACCTCCAGCCCTCCAGTGGCAATAGATCAGGTCCGTAACTAGTATTGTGCGAGTGGTGCCGTCGCTGCCCCGTGGTCCATGCATCTGGCTAGCAGTTTGCCCGGGACAGCTCCCAGCGGGTTCACTACGATATGCCGGCGGTCGGGCTCCCGGCGACCAGCATACCGGCGCCGGGAGCCCGACCGCCGGTTTACCGACAGTGTGGCGAGCGCAAATGAGCCCCTTGCGGGCTCGCTGCGCTCGCCACGCTACGGGCACGGTGGCACGCTACGCGCGCCTCACTATTTTATTCTCCCTCCAGGGGGGTCGTGGACCCCCACGAGGGAGAATAAGTGTCGGTATGCCGGCTCCGGTATACTGTGCGCCGGGATCCCGGCAGTCGGCATACTGAAGACCACCCCTCCCAGCAGCCAGAATCACTTGCAGTGCTGCCCGGAGCAACCTGTAAAGCCACAAATCCTGGCAGTGCTGCTCTTGCTGCCCCCCCCCCCCCCCCCCATCATCACAGTATGCGCTCAGGAGGCGTGGCCACCAGCAGCACCCTGTTACAGCGCTGCAATAGATCCCAAGTAGCATTCCCCCCCGAACCTATAGTGGTAATAGATTCATAGAGGCATAACCCCCTCGCTCCACCACTATCCATAGGTCCCCATTGTGGCACAATCCCCCCTTCCCCAGTGCCCCAAGTTACTATAGAAGTATTTTACATACACACACACCCATCCCCCAGAGCCAAAGAACCATTGTGTACCAATACATTTCCCCTGGAACATTATCTATCCCACCTATGGCATTTACCATCCCACTAATACAGAGCACAGCGGAACATGTGTCATGGAGGATGCTGCTGATCTCTGATATCCCATTTGCCTGCGCTGACTAGAAAGGAGATTGAAAAAGGGGCTTTCATAGATATATGTTCACTGACGGAGGCAGGGTTGAAGGCCAAGGAGGCAGCGAAGCCAAAGGGAGAAAGGCAGTCAAAAAGCTAAAAGACAATTGAGCATTGGCTGGCTGAGTGGTATGTTTGCCTATACGGCTAGTTATACGGAGGCGTACCCTGAAGCAGCCATGGGCATGCTGAGGTATACGAACTTCATTTACTCTGTGTATAAGGAGCACGGGGGGACGGTATGGAGAAAATATGACGAGCGTTTTAGGACAAGGGCGGTGGGCGAGAAGCCCATTGACTTTGGTGTCAGGGACATTGACGAATGGCTGAAAGCGCAGTCTGCAGGGGCACCAGAAAAGGTCTTAGCACCGCAAAGGCCGTTTGCAGGGAGGCCTAGCGCGCAGAAACTGGATCATAAATGCTGGGCATTTAATGAGATGCGTTGCACCCGCACTCAGTGCAAATTCAAGCATGCGTGCTCAATCTGCGGCGCGAATCACGCAGCCAAGGAGTGCAGCAGACAGAGGGGAAATAACCAGAAAAAGGTACCCGCAGCAGCAGGGCCTAACAAAGGCAATTAGTCCAGTGAACACGAACAGGATCCTGGTGTGGCTAGCCAGGTATCCCAAGAGGCAGGAAGCCAATTTGCTGCGGACGGGTTTCAGGGACGGTTTTAGGATACCTATAACTAAGGAAGTTACGCCCTCCGGCAGCTCTAGAAATTTTAAGTCTATCAGGGAGCAGCCACGAGTGGTGCAGGAAAAAATCATCAAGGAGCTAGCTTTAGGTAGAATGGCGGGGCCATTTGTAGCCCCCCCAGTGGCGGGACTGGTTATATCACCGTTAGGGCTGGTCCCCAAGAAAGCACCTGGAAAATTCATACTCATTCAGTAAACGACGCTTTGGACAGGGACGAATGCTCAGTGCAGTACCAGTCATTTGACTCGGCCGTCGGGTCGATCCGGGCACAGGGAAAGGGGGCTCTGATAGCGAAATTAGACATCGAGTCTGCCTTCAGGCTGCTCCCCCTGCATCCTGAGAGTTTCAGGCTCATGGGGATGAGCTTCGACAGTTTCTTCTTCATTGGCAAATGTTTACCAATGGGTTGTGCTATTTCGTGCGCATATTTCGAGGCTTTTAGCTCTTTCCTGCAGTGGTGCTGGGAAGAACGCACGGGGTCAAGATCAATAGCACACTACCTGGACGATTTCCTGGTGGCAGGGTCACCAGATTCGACACGGTGCGCCCACCTTCTGAGCGAGCTGCAGGTCATGCTGGAGGAATTCAGCGTGCCTATCGTACCAGAGAAGACGGAAGGGCCCAAAACGGTCCTATCCTACCTGGGGATAGAGATCGACACAGATAGACAGAAGTGCAGGCTCCCCGAGGAAAAAATTCAGAGGCTAGGAAGGGAAATCGGGCTGTGTGTAAGGGCAAAAAAGGTTACACTGGGCAGGGCCGAAACTAGGATTTTCAGCACCCGGGGCAAGGCTGCAATTTGGCAATCCCCCCGCCCCCCGCCTACCTCAACACACACGTACACACAGACACACTATCACACTAAATTACCATATATTTAGAATAAAATGGATACTAATAGACCATATTGCCCCCCTGTGTGCCCCAAATGCCCTAAGCATCTGTCATATGGCACACAGCAGCGTGTTCCCCACATGTCCCGTTTGCCCCAGATGTGCTTAACTTCTGTCACATGGCCTCCCCAACAGCATCTTCCCCATACATTGCACAACGTCGCTGCACTGCATCATTACACTACATCACTACACTACATTCCCCTGTACGCTGCATTACATCACTAAACATCCGCCTATACGCCACACTGCGCTACATCACTACACTACATACCCCTATACACTGCACTACATTACTACACTATAACCCCCTATACGCTGCACTACATTACTACACTATAACCCCCTATACGCTGCACTACATTACTACACTATAACCCCCTATACGCTGCACTACATTACTACACTAAAACCCCCTATACGCTGCACTACATTACTACACTATAACCCCCTATACGCTGCACTACATTACTACACTATAACCCCCTATACGCTGCACTACATTACTACACTACATGTTCCTCTGCACTGCACTACACACCCTATATACTACACTACATAACTACACTACAGCGCCCATTCCCCACAATAACATCAGAACATCTTACCTTGAGTAAGATGTGTCTTTCATTCTTAGCACCTCTGTGCTACTATGGAGCTCCAGTTAGATTTAAACTAGGGCAGCATGGAGTGGGCTCGGTGGATGAAGGGGGGCAGGCCACCTGGTTCACAACCGCAGCAGCAGCACACGAGTGGCTGGCCCTGGAGCAGGGACCAGCCACTATATACAAAGGGTCACTTGCAGAGGAGGTAGGGCGCAGCAGAGATTGCATGCACACACTGACTCTGCTGGCCGCGTCCTCTCCTCTGGCCGGGCCGTCTGCTAGTGACGTCAGCCTGCTGCTGAGAGCTTGGACATCGCCACGTGCTAGGACCGGTGAGTGACATCCGCGGCTGTGAGAGGCAGACTCGGGAGGCGAGGCTTCACTACTGCTCCAAGGAGAAGCCAGCGTCTGTGTCACAGCTCCACTACGGGTCCGCCTCTCGCAGCCGCGAGCTCCAAGTACTGCTGCTGCTTCTGCCGGGTCTGCCACCTGTTCTCTTGGTCTCTCTGCGCCCCCCAGAATTCTGCGCCCAGGTCACGTGCCCCCCACCCTAGTTACGGCCCTGCATTGGGGCAGCTGCAATCACTATTGGGAAGCCTCAATTTTGCATGTAGGGTGATCCCGATAGGCAGGATTTTTAAACGGCGGCTCGAGCAAGCCACCGCGGGCGTCACAAAGAGACATCACTTTGTGCGGATCAACAGGGAGTTGAGGGAGGACCTGCATGTATGGGAGGAATTCCTACTGCATTTCAATGGAGTGCGTATGTGGCCCAAAGAAGTACAGTCCAATCATGCGATGCATTTATTTACGGATGCCACGGGGGCGACAGGCTTCGGGGCATACTGGCAGGGAGAGTGGTGCGCACAGGTTTGGCCCACATCGTGGGAGGAGGCAGGGCTCACCAAGACCTTGGCGGCCTTGGAATTGTTCCCAATAGTCGTAGCAGTGACAGTCTGGGGTGAGAGACTCACCAACAGGCAGATTCAATTCTGGTGCGACAATATGGGGGTAATTCAAGCGGTGAACAATCAGAGGGCCTCATCGCCGCCAGTTGTCAGGTTGATCAGGAGACTGGTGCTGGCATGTTTGCACCATAATATTACATTCAGGGCTAAGCACGTGCCGGGGGAGAAGAATGTGATAGCAGATGCATTGTCCCGGCAGAATTGGGAAGCTTTTAGGGCAGCGGCGCCAATGGCAAACGCAACTGGCCTAACATGCCCCTCATGTCTTTGGCAGATAGTCAAGCCGAATCAGGCAGATTGGTGGAGCAGTCGCTGGCGCCGAGGACTTGGAAGGCATACAAGGCCGCCTGGGGATCTTGGCGAGAGTTTCAGGCTATGGTAAGCACCGAGGGAAAAAACGCGCAGCAGCAGCTGCTTGCTTTCTTAGCCAAGCTCAGGCGCGAACAGACATCCAAGGCCCGGGCGAGCGCCATGCTAGCAGGCATCGCATTTTTCGATAAGTTGGCAGGGAAAAATGTGGAGACAAAGTCATTTACGGTACGTACAATCATGTGGGGCTGGGCCAGGGAGGAGGTTAGGAGGCCAGACGGAAGGGAACCCATTACAATGAAGAGATTGAGGACGCTGCTGAGCCGCATCCCATCAGTGTGCAGGGATCAGGGCGAAGCGGCGCTGTTCGGGGCCGCATTCGTGATGGCTTTTAGCGGAGCGGTCAGGATCAGCGAGCTGGTAGCGAGATCTAAGCTCGCAAGCGGCGACGGGCTGCAGTACAAGAACGTCGCCGTAACCAAGCAGACTGTACTATGCAAAATACAGAGGTCAAAGACGGATCAGGAGGGTAAGGGAAAATGGGTTCAGTTGTGCAGGCATGCAGATGTTGCAGCATGTCCAGTGGTGGCGGTCAATGCCTTCCTAGGCCACAGGCCGCAAGGCAGGGATAATTTCCTCGTCCACGCGGATGGATCACCACTAACCAAATATCAGTTTACAACGGTCCTGAAAAAATGCGTAACGGCCAGCGGATGGCCGATGGATAGATTTAGCATTCATTCATTCAGAATCTAGCGAGGGCTGGCGATGAGATCAGAGCCCTGGGCCGGTGGAAGTCATATCGCTATAAAGTTTATGTCAGGCCGGTTACCAGCAATCTAACAGCTAATTAAATCCCCCTCCGCAGGGAACAAAGAGGCGAAGCACATTTGGATCGTTGGCCACTCTTGCGTTCACTGGGCGGAAAAGAGGGCCGCCGCCAGGCCCTACGGCAGGCAGTTAGGGCTGGCAAAGAGCGCCGGATGAGTCTTTTGGTTCAGGCGGAGGGGGATGAGGTGGCACGGCCTCAGGGAGGTGTTGCTGGGGGGCGTGCAAGCGGCGGGCAGCCCCAACACAATAGTCATCCATTTAGGAGGTAACGATTTGGGGAACACGAAGTCCCTTGACATGGTAAGAAGGATCGGCGTTGACCTGGCATGGTCTAAAGCGCATTGGCAGGCAGCGAACATCGTGTGGTCCAGCCTCATCCCCAGGCTTACCTGGCGCGGGGCGAGTAAAGGGGCTGCCATAGAAAGGACCAGGAAAAAGGTGAATGTAGCAGTGAGTAAGTGCGTGAGGGCGCTGGGAGGAAAGGTCATCCGTCACACGGACATCAGTCAGAAGGTCAAGGGCATGTACAGGGCAGACGGGGTGCATTTGTCGGATGTCAGCATTGACTTGTTCAACAACGCATTGCAGGAGGCTTTGGAAGTCTAAGTTACGGAGGTCGGCAGGGTGGGGGGGTTTCGGTAATCGGACAGGCCCCGAACCTCAGTGGCGGGAAGCGGTGCGCAAGGCAGGTGGAGGACGGGAGTCAGCTGAGGTTGCAGATTCACCAACGGCGAGGTGCCGCATGCCAGGCTCCAGCTGTCGACGGCGGGCTGTCGGCTGCGCACCAGGCCAGAGGGATCTGTAGGGGCTGGCTTAATAGCGGGGGCGTTGCTGAGGGCCAGCGTAGGTATATGGCACGCCTTGTCATAAATCAATGATTGGCATTGATATGGTTTTTTGTGCCTTGCCCACCGTTTCTCTGCCCCTACCCTGCAAAAAATTTAAGTTGTAAATAAGGTAATGGTTAATAAAGAACTGTGGGCAGTGATTCAATCCCAGATCTTGTCTCCGAGTATTATTTCGGTAGGGATGATATTGGGGTTGGTTTAGCAGGGACGCAGCGGACCACCCTCTCTCCCTTATGTACCTAGAAGAATTGATGCTGTTTTAAAGGCAAAGGGTTGTAACGCCAAATATTGATTTGATCTAGATTTCGTATACTTTTGTGAGTACTTGCGTTTGAGGAGACAAAATCATTAGTGACTGCGTCCGGTACCGCGTTCATTAGTCTGAGGCTGCGGGGACTAGACGACCCACTCGCTGTGCTGGTAGCTGTTGGAGGGTGGCGGCCGCTTGCCCAGGGATTATGGGCAGTACCGTGCTAGGCTGAGCTGCTGAACTCGCATCCGGAGTGGCAGAGGAACTGGTGTAAGGAGCACTTGCGCAGGGGTTGGGAAGCTGCTTAGTATTGGCGGGTGACTGCTGTTGTGCGCTGGTTGGGCGTAGAGGGTTGAGTTATGCCAATGGTCTCGGGACTGCAGCTGTGGTGCCTGTGGGGCGGCTGGTTGCTGCACATCTTGGGTGCGTACTTGCTGCAGGAATGGGATGGGTTGCTGCTGCGCGTACGCGGCCGGCTGCTGTGCATATGGTGCATATGTCTGCTGCTGCATGAATATGGTGCATATGTCTGCTGCTGCATGAATGCAGCTGGTTGTGCTAGCAGCTGCTGTGCATATGGGGCTGGTAGCTGTTGCACGTACGGGGCTGTATGCTGCTGTGAGTATGGGGAAAGCAGCTGTTTACAAACATGACTGCCGGTTGCTTGCCCGCGTATTAGGAAATCTGATGCTGGGCGAAGGTGACTGCCTGCTACTGAGCGTACCGGGCTGGGGGCTGAAGTGTGAAATGTGCTGCGTGGTGCAGTGCATGGGCCGGGCAGCTGCGGGGCGTGGGGGGAAGGGGGGCCGTGAGCTGCGGTGCATATGGTGTTGGGAGGGGCAGCGAGCTGCGGTGCGTATTGGACAAACGTTGGCTGGGCGTATAGCTGAGGGGGGTACACGGGTTGCAGCTACTGGCAGTACTGGGTGGGTGGTGGTTGGGGTGATGCGCCGGCTGCTTCTGGTTTTGGGAGCTGCGAGCGGAATGGACCGCTGAATAAACAATTGGGTATGGGGTGGGTAGCTGGGGGAGGCCTGTGCCTGCGGTGTGGTGGGGTGGGAGTTGTACTGCCCCTATAGGGGGGGTTGCAGGGCACCTGTGCCACTCTCCCATGGCATGGGCGCCTGCAGCGGGTGCTGCCTGGCGTCGGTGGCGGTATGGTGCAGTTGTGTGCAGGGGGTAGACGGCCACGTGGTGAAGAGGTCTGCCAATCCCCGGAATGGCTGGGCACTGTGAGGGGGGGAGGGGTGCGTCTGCTGCCACTGGAGTGGGGGAAGAAGGCTGCCTTGCGTGGCAGGCCCTGCCGCCTGGAGTCCTCTTTCGTGGGTTGCTGCCGCCTGCATTCTGGTAACGCTGTGGGGTTTCTTGGGCGCGCCTCGGACTAACCATCGTCCTGCTGCAGGCTTCCCTTGATAAAGAGAGGTAAGGCTGGGTAGAATAAGGAGGGGGGTTGTGCAGTGCTGCTGGTAATATGTCCAGCCACGCAGTTTTCTCTTCTTCCAACGCTGCCTCTGCTCCCCCTTTCACCTTTATATATGCCTCTCTGAGCAGGGAGGGTCACCGTTAGGGCTGGTCCCCAAGAAAGCACCTGGAAAATTCATACTCATTCAGTAAACGACGCTTTGGACAGGGACGAATGCTCAGTGCAGTACCAGTCATTTGACTCGGCCGGATGCGAGTTCAGCAGCTCAGCCTAGCACGGTACTGCCCATAATCCCTGGGCAAGCGGCCGCCACCCTCCAACAGCTACCAGCACAGCGAGTGGGTCGTCTAGTCCCCGCAGCCTCAGACTAATGAACGCGGTACCGGACGCAGTCACTAATGATTTTGTCTCCTCAAACGCAAGTACTCACAAAAGTATACGAAATCTAGATCAAATCAATATTTGGCGTTACAACCCTTTGCCTTTAAAACAGCATCAATTCTTCTAGGTACATAAGGGAGAGAGGGTGGTCCGCTGCGTCCCTGCTAAACCAACCCCAATATCATCCCTACCGAAATAATACTCGGAGACAAGATCTGGGATTGAATCACTGCCCACAGTTCTTTATTAACCATTACCTTATTTACAACTTAAATTTTTTGCAGGGTAGGGGCAGAGAAACGGTGGGCAAGGCACAAAAAACCATATCAATGCCAATCATTGATTTATGACAAGGCGTGCCATATACCTACGCTGGCCCTCAGCAACGCCCCCGCTATTAAGCCAGCCCCTACAGATCCCTCTGGCCTGGTGCGCAGCCGACAGCCCGCCGTCGACAGCTGGAGCCTGGCATGCGGCACCTCGCCGTTGGTGAATCTGCAACCTCAGCTGACTCCCGTCCTCCACCTGCCTTGCGCACCGCTTCCCGCCACTGAGGTTCGGGGCCTGTCCGATTACCGAAACCCCCCCACCCTGCCGACCTCCGTAACTTAGACTTCCAAAGCCTCCTGCAATGCGTTGTTGAACAAGTCAATGCTGACATCCGACAAATGCACCCCGTCTGCCCTGTACATGCCCTTGACCTTCTGACTGATGTCCGTGTGACGGATGACCTTTCCTCCCAGCGCCCTCACGCACTTACTCACTGCTACATTCACCTTTTTCCTGGTCCTTTCTATGGCAGCCCCTTTACTCGCCCCGCGCCAGGTAAGCCTGGGGATGAGGCTGGACCACACGATGTTCGCTGCCTGCCAATGCGCTTTAGACCATGCCAGGTCAACGCCGATCCTTCTTACCATGTCAAGGGACTTCGTGTTCCCCAAATCGTTACCTCCTAAATGGATGACTATTGTGTTGGGGCTGCCCGCCGCTTGCACGCCCCCCAGCAACACCTCCCTGAGGCCGTGCCACCTCATCCCCCTCCGCCTGAACCAAAAGACTCATCCGGCGCTCTTTGCCAGCCCTAACTGCCTGCCGTAGGGCCTGGCGGCGGCCCTCTTTTCCGCCCAGTGAACGCAAGAGTGGCCAACGATCCAAATGTGCTTCGCCTCTTTGTTCCCTGCGGAGGGGGATTTAATTAGCTGTTAGATTGCTGGTAACCGGCCTGACATAAACTTTATAGCGATATGACTTCCACCGGCCCAGGGCTCTGATCTCATCGCCAGCCCTCGCTAGATTCTGAATGAATGAATGCTAAATCTATCCATCGGCCATCCGCTGGCCGTTACGCATTTTTTCAGGACCGTTGTAAACTGATATTTGGTTAGTGGTGATCCATCCGCGTGGACGAGGAAATTATCCCTGCCTTGCGGCCTGTGGCCTAGGAAGGCATTGACCGCCACCACTGGACATGCTGCAACATCTGCATGCCTGCACAACTGAACCCATTTTCCCTTACCCTCCTGATCCGTCTTTGACCTCTGTATTTTGCATAGTACAGTCTGCTTGGTTACGGCGACGTTCTTGTACTGCAGCCCGTCGCCGCTTGCGAGCTTAGATCTCGCTACCAGCTCGCTGATCCTGACCGCTCCGCTAAAAGCCATCACGAATGCGGCCCCGAACAGCGCCGCTTCGCCCTGATCCCTGCACACTGATGGGATGCGGCTCAGCAGCGTCCTCAATCTCTTCATTGTAATGGGTTCCCTTCCGTCTGGCCTCCTAACCTCCTCCCTGGCCCAGCCCCACATGATTGTACGTACCGTAAATGACTTTGTCTCCACATTTTTCCCTGCCAACTTATCGAAAAATGCGATGCCTGCTAGCATGGCGCTCGCCCGGGCCTTGGATGTCTGTTCGCGCCTGAGCTTGGCTAAGAAAGCAAGCAGCTGCTGCTGCGCGTTTTTTCCCTCGGTGCTTACCATAGCCTGAAACTCTCGCCAAGATCCCCAGGCGGCCTTGTATGCCTTCCAAGTCCTCGGCGCCAGCGACTGCTCCACCAATCTGCCTGATTCGGCTTGACTATCTGCCAAAGACATGAGGGGCATGTTAGGCCAGTTGCGTTTGCCATTGGCGCCGCTGCCCTAAAAGCTTCCCAATTCTGCCGGGACAATGCATCTGCTATCACATTCTTCTCCCCCGGCACGTGCTTAGCCCTGAATGTAATATTATGGTGCAAACATGCCAGCACCAGTCTCCTGATCAACCTGACAACTGGCGGCGATGAGGCCCTCTGATTGTTCACCGCTTGAATTACCCCCATATTGTCGCACCAGAATTGAATCTGCCTGTTGGTGAGTCTCTCACCCCAGACTGTCACTGCTACGACTATTGGGAACAATTCCAAGGCCGCCAAGGTCTTGGTGAGCCCTGCCTCCTCCCACGATGTGGGCCAAACCTGTGCGCACCACTCTCCCTGCCAGTATGCCCCGAAGCCTGTCGCCCCCGTGGCATCCGTAAATAAATGCATCGCATGATTGGACTGTACTTCTTTGGGCCACATACGCACTCCATTGAAATGCAGTAGGAATTCCTCCCATACATGCAGGTCCTCCCTCAACTCCCTGTTGATCCGCACAAAGTGATGTCTCTTTGTGACGCCCGCGGTGGCTTGCTCGAGCCGCCGTTTAAAAATCCTGCCTATCGGGATCACCCTACATGCAAAATTGAGGCTTCCCAATAGTGATTGCAGCTGCCCCAATGCAGGGCCGTAACTAGGGTGGGGGGCACGTGACCTGGGCGCAGAATTCTGGGGGGCGCAGAGAGACCAAGAGAACAGGTGGCAGACCCGGCAGAAGCAGCAGCAGTACTTGGAGCTCGCGGCTGCGAGAGGCGGACCCGTAGTGGAGCTGTGACACAGACGCTGGCTTCTCCTTGGAGCAGTAGTGAAGCCTCGCCTCCCGAGTCTGCCTCTCACAGCCGCGGATGTCACTCACCGGTCCTAGCACGTGGCGATGTCCAAGCTCTCAGCAGCAGGCTGACGTCACTAGCAGACGGCCCGGCCAGAGGAGAGGACGCGGCCAGCAGAGTCAGTGTGTGCATGCAATCTCTGCTGCGCCCTACCTCCTCTGCAAGTGACCCTTTGTATATAGTGGCTGGTCCCTGCTCCAGGGCCAGCCACTCGTGTGCTGCTGCTGCGGTTGTGAACCAGGTGGCCTGCCCCCCTTCATCCACCGAGCCCACTCCATGCTGCCCTAGTTTAAATCTAACTGGAGCTCCATAGTAGCACAGAGGTGCTAAGAATGAAAGACACATCTTACTCAAGGTAAGATGTTCTGATGTTATTGTGGGGAATGGGCGCTGTAGTGTAGTTATGTAGTGTAGTATATAGGGTGTGTAGTGCAGTGCAGAGGAACATGTAGTGTAGTAATGTAGTGCAGCGTATAGGGGGTTATAGTGTAGTAATGTAGTGCAGCGTATAGGGGGTTATAGTGTAGTAATGTAGTGCAGCGTATAGGGGGTTTTAGTGTAGTAATGTAGTGCAGCGTATAGGGGGTTATAGTGTAGTAATGTAGTGCAGCGTATAGGGGGTTATAGTGTAGTAATGTAGTGCAGCGTATAGGGGGTTATAGTGTAGTAATGTAGTGCAGTGTATAGGGGTATGTAGTGTAGTGATGTAGCGCAGTGTGGCGTATAGGCGGATGTTTAGTGATGTAATGCAGCGTACAGGGGAATGTAGTGTAGTGATGTAGTGTAATGATGCAGTGCAGCGACGTTGTGCAATGTATGGGGAAGATGCTGTTGGGGAGGCCATGTGACAGAAGTTAAGCACATCTGGGGCAAACGGGACATGTGGGGAACACGCTGCTGTGTGCCATATGACAGATGCTTAGGGCATTTGGGGCACACAGGGGGGCAATATGGTCTATTAGTATCCATTTTATTCTAAATATATGGTAATTTAGTGTGATAGTGTGTCTGTGTGTACGTGTGTGTTGAGGTAGGCGGGGGGCGGGGGGATTGCCAAATTGCAGCCTTGCCCCGGGTGCTGAAAATCCTAGTTTCGGCCCTGCCCAGTGTAACCTTTTTTGCCCTTACACACAGCCCGATTTCCCTTCCTAGCCTCTGAATTTTTTCCTCGGGGAGCCTGCACTTCTGTCTATCTGTGTCGATCTCTATCCCCAGGTAGGATAGGACCGTTTTGGGCCCTTCCGTCTTCTCTGGTACGATAGGCACGCTGAATTCCTCCAGCATGACCTGCAGCTCGCTCAGAAGGTGGGCGCACCGTGTCGAATCTGGTGACCCTGCCACCAGGAAATCGTCCAGGTAGTGTGCTATTGATCTTGACCCCGTGCGTTCTTCCCAGCACCACTGCAGGAAAGAGCTAAAAGCCTCGAAATATGCGCACGAAATAGCACAACCCATTGGTAAACATTTGCCAATGAAGAAGAAACTGTCGAAGCTCATCCCCATGAGCCTGAAACTCTCAGGATGCAGGGGGAGCAGCCTGAAGGCAGACTCGATGTCTAATTTCGCTATCAGAGCCCCCTTTCCCTGTGCCCGGATCGACGTTATGCCAATGGTCTCGGGACTGCAGCTGTGGTGCCTGTGGGGCGGCTGGTTGCTGCACATCTTGGGTGCGTACTTGCTGCAGGAATGGGATGGGTTGCTGCTGCGCGTACGCGGCCGGCTGCTGTGCATATGGTGCATATGTCTGCTGCTGCATGAATATGGTGCATATGTCTGCTGCTGCATGAATGCAGCTGGTTGTGCTAGCAGCTGCTGTGCATATGGGGCTGGTAGCTGTTGCACGTACGGGGCTGTATGCTGCTGTGAGTATGGGGAAAGCAGCTGTTTACAAACATGACTGCCGGTTGCTTGCCCGCGTATTAGGAAATCTGATGCTGGGCGAAGGTGACTGCCTGCTACTGAGCGTACCGGGCTGGGGGCTGAAGTGTGAAATGTGCTGCGTGGTGCAGTGCATGGGCCGGGCAGCTGCGGGGCGTGGGGGGAAGGGGGGCCGTGAGCTGCGGTGCATATGGTGTTGGGAGGGGCAGCGAGCTGCGGTGCGTATTGGACAAACGTTGGCTGGGCGTATAGCTGAGGGGGGTACACGGGTTGCAGCTACAGGCAGTACTGGGTGGGTGGTGGTTGGGGTGATGCGCCGGCTGCTTCTGGTTTTGGGAGCTGCGAGCGGAATGGACCGCTGAATAAACAATTGGGTATGGGGTGGGTAGCTGGGGGAGGCCTGTGCCTGCGGTGTGGTGGGGTGGGAGTTGTACTGCCCCTATAGGGGGGGTTGCAGGGCACCTGTGCCACTCTCCCATGGCATGGGCGCCTGCAGCGGGTGCTGCCTGGCGTCGGTGGCGGTATGGTGCAGTTGTGTGCAGGGGGTAGACGGCCACGTGGTGAAGAGGTCTGCCAATCCCCGGAATGGCTGGGCACTGTGAGGGGGGGAGGGGTGCGTCTGCTGCCACTGGAGTGGGGGAAGAAGGCTGCCTTGCGTGGCAGGCCCTGCCGCCTGGAGTCCTCTTTCGTGGGTTGCTGCCGCCTGCATTCTGGTAACGCTGTGGGGTTTCTTGGGCGCGCCTCGGACTAACCATCGTCCTGCTGCAGGCTTCCCTTGATAAAGAGAGGTAAGGCTGGGTAGAATAAGGAGGGGGGTTGTGCAGTGCTGCTGGTAATATGTCCAGCCACGCAGTTTTCTCTTCTTCCAACGCTGCCTCTGCTCCCCCTTTCACCTTTATATATGCCTCTCTGAGCAGGGAGGGTCAGCCCTTCCTTCACTTCCCCTCCCCCTATGGCCTCAACCCTGTCCTTTGTTTGTTACTATTCTCCTGGTCCCTTCACCCTCCCCCCTCCCCCCCAGGTGAGTATGAGAAGAATGATCTTCAATCAAGTAAGTGACGGCTGAGGTGCGCCCTGGGCAGCAAGAAAAATACCTCAAACTGGCTAAAAGGGGGCATAAGATGCCACTGGCACAGCCCTACCCCCGCCAGTATAAATATTGTCATGGATACTGAGGGGCGGAGCTTCTTCCTCAGGCAGCCAGCACACTACTCAGCACCAGAGGCGTAACTAGGGTTTTTGGAGCCCAGGGCAGGATGAAGAGTGCCCCCCCCCCAAAAAAAAACCAGCTAATTCAACTATGTGTGCGCACCTGAAAAAATGGGCGTGGTCACACACCAGAAAGGGCATGGCCACATACCAGAAAGGGCATGGCCACTGAAAATGGGGCGTGCCAACATGACTATCACCTACCCCCGTGTCGCCTCTCGTCACACTATCACCTACCCCTTGTGTCGTCTCTCAGCACACCTTCATTAAATTTTTGCACAATATGGCAGTAGAGTTCCCTTTTTACACAGTACACAGGCAGAGTTCCCTTTTTACACAGTACGCAGGCAGAGTTCCCTTTTTACACAGTACGCAGGCAGAGTCCCCTTTTTACACAGTACGCAGGCAGAGTCCCCTTTTTACACAGTACGCACAGTGCCAGATACACATTTGCCCCACAGTGCCAGATACACAATACCCCACAGTGCCAGATACACAATGCCCCACATTGCCAGATACACAGTGCCCCACAGTGCCAGGTACACATTGCCCCACAGTGCCAGATAAACATTGCCCCACAGTGCCAGATAAACATTGTCCCACAGTGCCTGTGCTGTCTTCTATGTGAGGGGAGGAGAGCGCAGCGGAGGTGGGGTGACAGGCTGTGAGTGGGGTGACAGGCTGTGGGGTGACCAGGAACAGAGCAGAGGACATGGGTAGGGAGAGGAGGAGCAAAGAAAAAATCATTAAAAAAGACAGATAAAAAAATATACTCACCTGAAATCTGAGGCTTCTTTGACTGGATCGCTCTCATCTGCCAGGGACAGGCAGCTGTCAGCAGTCCCTCTAACTGTGTGGTGACCTCCGTTCTATGGCATGGGTCCGCAGCTCCACCGAGGTTCTTCTTCCCCTGACACAGCGGTGTGCACATGGGTGTCATCAGAAGGGGCGGATTTCATTCTTTAGAAGACAGGGGAGGCAGAGCCCTGACTGGGTGAACATGGTGGATCGGCGATGGGTAGTCCGGTGCACAGTCCCTGGCTGGCGGTGGCCCCCTCTACTGGACCTGCCGTGACGCCTATGTCACATGCGCTGCTCACCCCGCCCTAGTTATGCCTCTGGGTGGGACAGAGAGAGAGGCAGCGGGGACAGAGAGCGACACATCAGGGACAGAGAGAGGGAGGCAGCGAGGACAGAAAGAGAGGCAGCGGGGACAGAGAGAGACATCAGGGACAGAGAGAGGGAGGCTGCGAGGACAGAAAGAGAGGCAGCGGGGACAGAGAGAGACATCAGGGACAGAGAGAGAGGCAGCGGGGACAGAGAGAGACATCAAGGACAGAGAGAGACAGGCAGCGGGGACAGAGTGAGACATCAGGAACCGAGAGAGACATCAGAGACAGAGAGACATCAAGGACAGAGCAGGGACAGAGAGAGGCAGCGGGGACAGAGTGAGACATCAGGAACCGAGAGAGACATCACGGACAGAGAGACATCAAGGACAGAGAGAGACAGGCAGCAGGGACAGAGAGAGACATCAGGGACAGAGTGAGGGAGGCAGCGGGGACAGGGAGAGACATCAAGGACAGAGAGACAGGTAGCGGGGACAGAGAGACATCAAGGACAGAGAGGCAGCGGGGAGAGAGAGAGAGACACATCAGGGACAGAGTGAGGGAGGCAGCGGGGACAGAGAGGCAGCGGGGACAGAGTGAGACAGGGACAGAGAGAGACATCAGGGACAGAGAGAGACATCTGGGACAGAGAGAGAGAGAGGCAGCAGGGACAGAGAAAGACATTAGAGACAGAGAGAGAGAGAGAGACAGCGGGGACAGAGAAAGACATCAGGGACAGAGAGAGACATCAGGGACAGAGAGACATCAAGGACAGAGAGAGACAGGCCGCGGGGACAGAGAGAGACATCAGGGACAGTGAGGGAGGCAGCGGGGACAGGGAGAGACATCAAGGACAGAGAGAGACAGGCAGCGGGGACAGAGAAAGACATCAAGGACAGAGAGAGGCGCGGGGATAGAGAGAGACACATCAGGGACAGAGTGAGGGAGGCAGCGGGGACAGAGAGACATTAAGGACAGAGAGAGACAGGCAGCGGGACAGAAAGAGACATCAAGGACAGAGAGAGGCGCTGGGACAGAGTGAGACATCAGGGTCAGAGAGAGAGGCAGCGGGGACAGAGTGAGACATCAGGGACAGAGTGAGACAGGGACAGAGAGAGAGACATCAGGGACAGAGAGAGACATCAGGGACAGAGAGAGAGGCAGCGGGGACAGAGTGAGACATTAGGGACAGAGAGCGAGAGGCAGCGGGGACAGAGAGACATATCAGGGACAGAGAGAGACACATCAGGGACAGAGTGAGGGAGGCAGCGGGGACAGGGAGAGACATCAAGGACAGAGAGAGACAGGCAGCGGGGACAGAGAGAGACATCAGGGACACAGAGGCAGCGGGGACAGAGTGAGGCATCAGGTACAGAGTGAGACATCAGGGACAGAGTGAGACATCAGGGACAGAGTGAGACATCAGGGACAGAGAGAGACATCTGGGACAGAGAGAGAGAGGCAGCGGGGACAGAGAGAGACATTAGAGACAGGGAGAGAGAGAGACATCAAGGACAGAGAGGCAGCGGGGACAGAGAGAGAGAGGCAGCGGGGACAGAGAGAGACAGGGACAGAGAGAGGCAGCGTGGACAGAGTGAGACATCAGGGACAGAGAGAGGCAGCGGGGACAGAGTGAGACATCAGGGACAGAGAGAGGCAGCGGGGACAGAGAGACGTCAGGGACAGAGAGAGAGAGGCGGCGGGGACAGAGAGACATCAGGGACAGAGAGAGGCAGCGGGGACAGTGAGACATCAGGGACAGGGAGAGGCAGCGGGGATAGAGAGAGACGTCAGGGACAGAGAGAGAGAGGGAGGCAGTGGGGACAGAGAAAGACATCAGGGACAGAGAGAGGCAGCGGGGACAGAGAGAGACGTCAGGGACAGAGAGAGAGGGGCATCTGGGACAGTGTGAGACATCAGGGACAAAGAGAGAGAGATCAGGGACAGAAAGAGAGGCAGCGGGGACAGAGAGAGGCAGTGGGGACATAGTGAGACAGCAGGGATATAAAGTGGCAGACAACAGGGAGAGGGAGAGAGAGAGAGAGAAAGAGACAGAAGAGTCAGAGAGAGACAGCAGGGAGAGACAGAGCATGGACAATGTAATAATAACCACCTTCTCAGTAAGGAATTCCGCTCCCTGCTCTATTCAAACAGTCAGTGCAGCCTGCATTAATGGATGCCGTGGAGGAGGAGCGGGAGTCGGGAACCGCGGCAGCATACTTCCGCAGCAGTGAGTGAGGAGGTGGTGTCAAGACTCGAGGAAAGGAGCGTGTGCCGGGTGGTGTGATCCGGCTGCTGCTGCTGCTGCACGCCGAATCAGCAAATATACCCGGCCCGCGGACACCGCTGCCACTCACTCTGGTGTCAGTCACACCCGCAGGAGCACAGCCGCCGCCCCCACTTCTTCTGACGGGGCCTGCGGCAGCGCAAACACACACCAGTATGGGTCCGGACATCCCGCCCATCCACTGATGCTGGCTCTGGTGGATACTTCCCCATCCCCGCCCTTGCCTATACCTATTGGCCCGGAAAATGCATCACGGGCGTGGCTACACAGTCCCACACTACCCTGGGCAGTACAACTCGGAGGTGGAGGCGGAGTAGTGGGAGAGTCCAGCACAGACACTGCACAGGGAACACAGCCATTGGTCGGCTGCGCCCCCCTCTGTCCGACCTGTTATGGCGCCCAGGGCAAGTGCCTTGCTCGCCCTGCCTTAGATACGCCTCTGCTCAGCACCATTTTCTCTCTCTACTCAGGCTGCAGAGAACACGCTGGTCCTCTCCTCCACTTCTGACAAGTACAGGGTGCTATAAAGGGGGGGCACAAAGCGATTGTGGTGCATTTGATAGTGTATATTACTATTTAAAAGCACTTTTGGGCTGTGGACATACTGTGTTCACAGGCAATACTGGCGATGGGTTTGTCAACTGGCTGCTCCTATCCTGTGTCCCTCTGACAGATTTTACTGTGGGTCTGTCCCAGTGTGTCTGTGAGTGTGGTGTACACGTGTGAGGCATGTCTAAGGCAGGGAGTTCCTCCCCGGAGGAAGCCATTTTAGGGACACAGAGTTGTAATGTGGTGGCGCTACCGGCACACCAAGAGCCTGCATGGGTGAAAGAGCTACGTGACAGTATGCATCTGATTAACCGTAGATTAGATAAGTCTGAATCTAAGGCTGCATGCTGGAGAAAATCTGTGGAAGATGTGATTTTTCAGGATGCTGTTATTCCTTATGCGGGCGGCCCCTGTGGGTCACATAAGAGACCATTTGCAAATGTTGTAAACACTGATACCGACACGGATTCTGATTCTTGTGTCGACAATAGTGAATCCAGAGAGATAGATCATAAATTGGCAAAAAGTATACAATATATGATTGTGGCTATAAGGGACGTGTTGGAGGTTACAGAAAGTACTGCTGTACCTCAGGAGAAAGCTCATTTATGTAAGGCATAGGTTCTCAAACTCGGTCCTCAGGACCCCACACAGTGCATGTTTTGCAGGTAACCCAACAGGTGCACAGGTGTATTAATTACTCACAGACACATTTTAAAAGGTCCACAGGTGGAGCTAATTATTTCACTTGCGATTCTGTGAGGAGACCTGCAAAACATGCACCGTGTGGGGTCCTGAGGACCGAGTTTGAGAACCTGTGATGTAAGGAAAAGAAATCCAAAGTCACGTTCCCTCCTTCACACGAACTAAATGCTCTGTTTGAAGGGATGTGGGTGAATCCTGATAAAAAAAAATGTATTCCCAAAAGGATTCACATAGCTTATCCTTTCCCGGTTGAAGACAGGAAAAAATGGGAGTTACCCCCTGTGTTAGACAGTGCACTTTCCAGGTTGACAAAGAAGGTAATTCTCCCTGCTCCTGGCACGGCTTCTCTTAAAGAGCCGGCAGACCGCAAAATGGAAACGACATTGAAATCCATTTATGTTACCAATGGTAGACTGCTCAGGCCCACTATTGCCTGAGTATGGGTGAGTCGCGCTATTGAAAAATGGTCAGAAAGCGTGTCATCAGAAATTGACACGATTGATAAAGATGAGATACTCCTTAAGTTAGGGAATATCAAGGACGCTGCCGCCTACATGCTGGAAGCAATGAAGGATATTGGACTCTTGAGTTCACAAGCCGCTACCATGGCAGTATCGGCTAGGCGGGCGTTATGGATTCGCCAGTGGAACGCGGATGCAGATTCCAAAAGAAACATGGAGGCTCTCCCATATAAAGGTGAGGCCTTATTTGGTCGATGGCCTGGATGCGTTAGGCTCAGCGGCTACCGCAGGTAGTCAACATTTTTGCCCTCTGCGCCTGCACCGGCAATAAAGACCTATCACCCGAAAATGCAGTCCTTTCGTCCCAATAAATATAAAAAGGCGAGAGGTTCCCACTTCTTTGCAGGTAGGGGAAGGGGAAAGAAGCCCACACCGGCTCCAGGTTCCCAAGAGCAGAGGTCTACCCCTAATTCTGCCAAATCCCCAGCATGACGCTGGAACTCCCTTGCGGGAGGCCGCTCGGGTGGGGGCACGTCTCAGGCTCTTCAGCCAGGATTGGATTCTGTCTGGCCTGGATCCCTGGGTGTTGCAAATAGTATCCCAGGGATACAAACTAGAGTTTCAAGACGTTCCCCCATGCCGATTTTTCAAATCGACCTTGCCAGTTTCTCCGCCAGAGAGAGAAGCAGTAACAGCGGCAATCCAAAAATGATGTCAAGACCAGGTTATAGTCCTGGTACCGTTGTCACAACAAGGGCAGGGTTTTTATTCAAGCCTTTTTGTTGTTCCGAAGCCGGACGGCTCAGTCAGACCGATCCTAAATCTAAAAGATCTGAATTTCTTCCTGAAAAGGTTCAAGTTCAAGATGGAATCACTTCGGGCGGTGATTGCCAGTCTGGAGGAGGGGGACTACTTAGTGTCGGTGGACATAAAGGATGCTTACCTGCATGTTCCCATTTATCCTCCTCACCAGGCTTATCTGAGATTCGCAATTCAGGATTGCCATTACCAATTCCAGATGTTACCTTTCGGTCTCTCCACGGCGCCGAGGGTATTCACCAAGATGATGGCGGAAATGATGGTCCTCCTTCGTCAGAAAGGAGTCAATATAATCCCTTATCTGGATGACCTCCTGATAAAGGCGAGATCCAGGAAGCAATTATTACAAAACATATCCCTCTCCCTGTCAATACTCCAACAACACGGGTGGATCATAAATTACCCAAAGTCACAGTTGGAACCGACGACAAGGTTGTCTTTCCTCTGGATGATTCTGGACACAGAAGTTCAGAGAGTATTTCTTCCGTGGGAAAAGGCTTTGGAAATCCAGGAAAAGGCTTTGGAAATCCAGAATGGTAAAACAGATATTGAAACCATCAAGTGGGTCGATCCATCAGTGCATTTGGTTGTTGGGGAAGATTGTGGCGGCCTATGAGGCCATACAGTTTGGCAGGTTCCATGCCAGAGTATTCCAGTGGGACCTGTTGGACAAGTGGTCGGGGTCACACCTACACATGCTCAGAAAGATAATCCTGTCGTCAAAAACCAGGATTTCGCTCCTGTGGTGGTTGCACAGCTCTCATCTGCTAGAGGGACGCAGGTTCAGGATTCAGGACTGGGTCCTAGTAACCACGGATGCAAGTCTCCGAGGCTGTGGAGCAGTCTCTCAGGGAGAAAACTTCCAGGGTCGTTGGTCACAACAGGAAGCCTGCCTTCACATAAACGTTCTGGAGCTAAGAGCCATTTACAACGGCCTTCAACAAGCGGTACATCTTCTTCAAGACCGTCCCGTGCAGATCCAGGCGGACAATGTAACAGCAGTCGCATACATAAACAGGCAGGGCGTAACAAAAAGCAGAACGGCAATGGCAGAGGCAACAAAAATCCTCCGCTGGGCAGAAAAACATCTACAAGCTCTGTCGGCAATATTCATTCCGGGAGTAGACAACTGGGAAGCAGACTTCCTCAGCAGACACGATCTCCATCCAGGAGAGTGGGGCCTCCACCAAGAAGTCTTCGCAGAGGTGACAAGTCTTTGGGGAGTTCCTCAAATAGACATGATGGCGTCTCGTCTCAACAAGAAGCTTCAGAGATACTGTTCCAGGTCGAGAGACCCTCAAGCAGTAGCAGTGGATGCACTGGTGACCCAGTGGGTGTTTCCATCAGTGTATGTTTTCCATCCACTTCCGCTGATCCCAAAAGTACTCAGGATCATAAGAAAGACAAGGGTTCGAGCTATCTTCATTGCCCCAGACTGGCCAAGAAGGGCTTGGTACCCAGATCTTCAGCAGTTACTCATAGGAGATCCTCGGCCTCTTCCTCCTCGGGAGGACCTGCTGCAGCAGGGGCCCTGTGTGTACCAAGACTTACTGCAGCTACGTTTGACGGCATGGCTGTTGAGCGCCGTATCCTAGCCAGGAAGGGTATTCCTAAGGAGGTCATCCCCACCCTTATTCAGGCCAGAAAGGGAGTAACGTCAAAACATTACCACCGTATTTGGAGGAAATATGTGTCTTGGTGTGAATCCAAGAAAGCTCCTGTGGAAGAGTTTTACTTAGGACGTTTTCTCCATTTTTTTGCAGGATGGTGTGGAGACGGGCCTACGATTGGGATCAATCATGGTCCAGATTTCGGCCTTTTCAGTGTTCTTCCAAAAACAATTGGCCTCTCTTGCAGAGGTTCAGACCTTTGTGAAAGGGGTTCTGCACATCCAGCCTCCATTCGTGCCTCCAGTGGCACCATGGGACCTTAACGTGGTATTGCAGTTCCTTCAATTGGATTGGTTTGAGCCTCTACAAAAGATAGAGTTGAAGTTTCTCACTTGGAAAGTGGTGATGCTTTTGGCATTGGCATCTGCAAGGCGGGTGTCGGAATTGGGGGCCTTGTCTCACAAGAGCCCTTACCTGATTTTCCATGAAGATAGGGCAGAGTTGCGAACTCGCCAACATTTTCTTCCAAAGGTGGTTTCTGCTTTTCACATAAACCAACCTATTGTGGTGCCAGTAGTTACTGACACATTCACTGATTCAAAGTCTCTAGATGTGGTTAGAGCTTTGAAAATCTATGTTGCTAGAACAGCTCGTATACGGAAAACAGAGGCTCTGTTTGTCCTGTATGATCACAGCAAGATTGGCTGTCCTGCTTCCAAAGCAGACTATTGCACGTTGGATTAGAAATACGATTCAGCAAGCTCATACTGCGGCTGGATTGCCGTTACCGATGTCAGTAAAGGCCCACTCCACTAGGAAGGTGGGCTCATCCTGGGCGGCTGCCCGGGGGGTCTCGGCATTACAACTTTGCCGAGCAGCTACTTGGTCAGGGTCAAACACATTTGCTAAGTTCTACAAGTTTGACACCTTGGCCGATGAGGACCTAAAGTTTGGTCAACCGGTGCTGCAGGGTCATCCGCTCTCTCCCGCCCGTACTGGAGCTTTGGTATAGATCCCATGGTCTTGATGTCGTCCCCAGCATCCTCTAGGACGTATGAGAAAATAGGATTTTGATAACCTACCGGTAAATCCTTTTCTCCTAGTCCGTAGAGGATGCTGGGCACCCGTCCCAGTGCGTACTTTACCTGCAGTTTAGTTATTACAGTTACACAAGTTGTGTTATCTTGGTTTCAGCATGTTGCTGCAATTAGTTCATGCCAGTTGGCGTGTGTTATGTTGAATGCCATGTGTGCGGCATGGTTAAGGGTGTGAGTTGGTAGATATCTCACCACTAGTTAAGTAATTCCTTTCCTCGAAATGTCAGTCTCCCTGGGCACAGTTTCTACAACTGAGGTCTGGAGGAGGGGCATAGAGGGAGCCAGTTCACACCCAATGAAAAGTCTTTAGAGTGCCCATGTCTCCTGCGGATCCCGTCTATACCCCCCATGGTCTTGATGTCGTCCCCAGCATCCTCTACGGACTAGGAGAAAAGGATTTACCGGTAGGTTATCAAAATCCTATTTTCTATCGTCACTGATAGATAGACTTACGGTTCTATTTAGTAGAAATTGTGAAAATAGTTTGAAATATACAATGTCATTTTTGCAGCGTATATTTCCAAACACTTTTCACGCTATTTAATTAAAAGTTGAAGGTGCGACAGGCCTATCTGTCCCGACGAAGTTCCAGGAGATCAGATTCGATTCCATAAAATGAAGTTGACCTCCAATGCGCTGACTACTGCGTTGAGTACTATCCCGGCCACCACGCTGGTCTGTGCTGAGCAGCGGAGAGTCCAGGGAGGCTGCTGCCACTAATTGCCTCCCTATGCGGTGTGACCCTATGTAGTCTACCCTGTATGGTGTATTCCTATGCAGTGCAGTGTAACCCTGTGTGTGCTGTAGCAGTGCAGTGAACTGTGTGCATGTGCTGGAGCAGTGCAGTGTATCCATGTGTGTTCTGGAGCAGTGCAGTGTAACCCTATATGTGTGCTGAAGCACTGCTGGGAACATTGTGTGTGTGTCCTGGAGCAGTGCAGTGTAACTCAATGTGTGTGCTGGAGCAGTGCGGTGTCACCCTATTTGTCCACTGGAGCAGTGTGGTATAACTGTGTGTGTGTGTGTGTGTGTGTGTGTGTGTGTGTGTGTGCGCGCGCGCGCTGGAGCAGTGAAGTGTAACCCTGTGTGGACTAGATATACACTACCGTGCAAAAGTTTGGGGTCACCCAGACAATTTTGTGTTTTACATGAAAACTGACTTTTATTTATCAAGTGAATTGCTAAATGAATAGAACTTATAGTCGAGACATTGGCAAAGTTAGAAATAATGATTTTTATTTGAAATAATAATTTTGTCCTTCAAACTTTGCTTTCGTCAAAGAATGGTCCTTTTGCAGCAATTACAGCATTGCAGACCTTTGGCATTCTAGCTGTAAATTTGTTGAGGTAATCTGAAGAAATTTCACCCCATGCTTCCTGAAGCACCTCATACAAGTTGGTTTGGCTTGATGGGCACTTCTTGCGTACCATACGGTCAAGCTGCTCCCACAACAGCTCAATGGGGTTGAGATCTGGTGATTGTGCTGGCCACTCCATTACAGACAGAATACCAGCTGCCTGCTTCTTCGCTAAATAGTTCTTTAATAATTTGGAGGTGTGCTTTGGGTCATTGTCCTGTTGGAGGAGGAAATTGACTCCAATCAAGCGCTGTCCACAGGGTATGGCATGGCATTGCAAAATGGAGTGATAGCCTTCCTTATTCAAAATCCCTTTTACCTTGTACAAATCTCCCACTTTACCAGCACCAAAGCAGCCCCACGCCATCACATTACCTCCACCATACTTGTCAGATGGCGTCAGGCACTCTTCCAGCATCTTTTCACTTGTTTTGAAGCTCACAAATGTTCTTCTGTGTGATCCAAACACCTCAAACTTCGATTCGTCTGTCCATAACACTTTTTCCAATCATCCTCTGTCCAATGTCTTTGTTCTTTTGCCCATACTAATCTTTACCTTTTATTGGCCAGTCTCAGATATAGCTTTTTCTTTGCCACTCTGCCTAGAAGGCCAGCATCCCGGAGTCGCCTCTTCACTGTAGACATTGACACTGGCGTTTTGCGGGTACCATTTAATGAAGCTGCCATTTGAGGACCTGTGAGGCATCTATTTCTCAAAGTAGAGACTCTAATGTACTTGTCTTCTTGATCAGTTGTGCATCGGGGGCCTCCCACTTCTCTTTCTACTCTGGTTAGAGCCTGTTCTCTGAAGGGAGTAGTACACACCATTGTAGGAAATGTTCAGTTTCTTGGCAATTTCTCGGATGGAATAGCCTTCATTTCGAACAACAAGAATATACTGTTTAGTTTCACATGAAAGTTCACTTTTTCTGGCCATTTTGAGAGTATAATCGAACCCACAAATGTGATGCTCCAGATACTCAACTAGCTCAAAGGAAGGCCAGTTTTATAGCTTCTCTAACGAGCAACCCCGTTTTCAGCTGTGTTAACATAATTGCACAAGGTTTTTCTAATCATCCATTAGTCTTCTAACACGATTAACAAACACAATGTACCATTAGAACACTGGAGTGATGGTTGCTGGAAATGGGCCTCTATACACCTATGTAGATATTCCTTTAAAAACCAGATGTTTGAAGCTAGTATAGTCATTTACCACATTAACAATGTTTAGAGTGTATTTCTGATTAATTTAATGTTATCTTCATTGAAAAAAACAGTGCTTTTCTTTCAAAAATAAGAAAATTGTCTGGGTGACCCCAAACTTTTGAACGGTAGTGTACATATTCATTACATCCATAAAGAGACTAATATGATACTGATGCTGGGCACATTATGGTAGCCTTACAGAGAGAACCTACAGTACATTCATGTTTAAAGATTTCATGCTCACAGTTGAGAGTTCAAATTCCAAGTAGATAAAACCTGTAGGACTGGACCTTTTCTTATACACAGTATTAAAATAAAAGTACAATATAGCTAATATTTACCAGGGTGGGGTTGCAAAAGAGCCCATAATGCACAATATTACCCTTCTCAGCCGTAAGTGTGATTGTTCAGTAAGGAAACACTTTAAGCAAAACATTAATTTGAAATCAAAACTCTAGAAAAGAAATCTGATTATATAAAGGTGATCCTTGGTAATTTACACAGTGCTCCTCTATATGAAAGGTAAGTTGTAGATTGAATGTGTTTAGCTTCGAAAACCCCTTTTCCACAGTCAGATAAAATTAGGAAAAGTCTATATTCATATTATCCACAAGAGGTCACTCTAACAAGATGCCTGAGTTTAAGGAGTGATGCTCTGACTGGGTACTGTACCTGTGGCCTACTGTATGTACCAGTGAGTGTTTTTAACATATGAAATCAAAAATCTGCCTTATTATTTGTACAATGTTTGCTTGCCCTGGCTGAGGCACAGCTACAGAAAAATTGCAGTTAGTACTATAATCTTCTCGTACATGACTGTTATGTACATTTTCATTTCACAACAATTCACAGACACCATAGAAAAATGAACTTTGTGAGAGGATTTCAGTATACTGTAGTTGCTACATACTAGTACATCTTGAATAATTTACAAACACTATCAGGTTACACTCTGGCTGTTGCGGGACTAATTTTCCCAGTATGCCCTCCCTGTCTAGATGACACGTTTTAATAATAGGAATGCTAAAGAGAAACATTTGGAATTGGATACGAATATACTCATGTAATACTTAAGTGAAGGCATCTGTGTACTGCAGATGCAGCTGCATTAAAGGGAGTTGTTTCAAGAGACTAGGGATGGCCATCGACCATCGATGATTCGAAATGATCGATGGTCTATGACCGATGTCGAATACTTTTACCATTGAAGGGGGAGAACCAGTTTCCCACCATCGATGGTTTAGTGCTAACAATTATTATTATTTTTTTCATAGTGTCAGGGCACGGAGCTTAGCCCCGCCCCTGACACACACAAAGCAATGCCCCCGGGCTTTGATTGGCCCGCATTGCAGTTGACAGTAATGCAGCGGGTCACCATTGATGGTTCCTTTACAGATGGTTTTACACCATCAAGGTTATCCATCAATGGTACCATCGATGTTGACCATCGATGGATAACCTACCGATGGCCATCCCTACAAGAGACACCGTCAGCAAGGAGGCTTAATTTCCTTTATTACTAATTGCATAGCCCCCTTTACACCCCTAATTCCACAGTGAGTGAAGACTATTCAATTATTGGTAGTTTAAAACAAGAGCTTGATATAAAACAAGTTCTTCACGGGCAATGACATGATCCATAAAAGCTAACTCTTTACAGACAAAACAAATATGTATGATATAATCTGGGGAATTGAGCTGACATGAGGTGCATTGGGTGCTGAATTCTGGAGAAGCGATCTTCTGAGGCCTAGCGGGCCGGGGTCCAATGGTTCTTGCCAAATCCACCCTTCCATTCGGTTTATAGGTGGTGTGGCGGAGAATGGAGTCAGGTGACTGCGTGGACCAATAGCTTTCTATTTTTTGGTGCTGTCACACTCCCTCTAAGGTGCATTACCTAGCTGAGTTTTCAGGCTGACATCCCTGTACATGGCACCATATTTTTCGAGGTAAGTGGCAAGATGCTGCTACCCTGGGCCTGAGTTTCCTCTCAGTGGCAATGGGAATAATGCACCCCCTCCTGTGAAATAATGGCCTTCATTCCGAGTTGTTCGCTCGCTTGCTGCTTTTAGCAGCCGTGCAAACGCTAAGCCGCCGCCCTCTGGGAGTGTACCTTAGCTTAGCAGTAGTGCGAACGAAAGGATCGCAGAGTGGCACCAAAATATTTTCGAGCAGTTTCTGAGTAGCTCCAGACCTACTCCTAGCTGGCGATCACTTCAGACTATTTAGTTCCTGTTTTGACGTCACGAACACGCCCTGCGTTCGGCCAGCCACGCCTAAGTTTCCCCAGGCACGCCTGCGTTTGTATCTGACACGCCTGCGTTTTTCAGCACACTCCCTGAAAACGGTCAGTTGACACCCAGAAACGCCCCCTTCCTGTCAAGTACTCTGCGGCCAGCAGTGCAACTGAAAAGCTTTGCTAGACCTTGTGTAAAAGTACTACGGCTGTTGTGAAAGTACGTCGCGCGTACGCATTGCGCTGCATACGCATGCGCAGAAGTGCCACTTTTTTGCCTAATCGCTGCGCTGCGAACGAAAACAGCTAGCGAACAACTCGGAATGACCACCATAGGCAGGTACGAAGCTGAGGACAGGCATAGCACTCTAAGGTGACTTTTAATATCAATATATTTTAAAGTATAAGGGGGCAGATGTATTAACCTGGAGAAGGCATAAGGAAGTGATAAACCAGTGATATGTGCAAGGTGATAAAGGCACCAGCCAATCAGCTCCTAACTGTTCATTTACATATTGGAGCTGATTGGCTGGTGCCTTTATCACCATGCACATATCACTGGTTTATCACTTCCTTATGCCTTCTCCAGGTTAATACATCTGCCCCAATGTGTGTTATTCCTTACAATAAATGAATGGCAGTTTTTTTTTTTTTTAATAAATTCTTTATTTTGAAAGTGATGGTTTTTCACAAGTCAAGTTTTTGATAAACAAAGAACATTTTATTTTCTTAAATTGTATTTTGCTGTACTTAACTTTTCGTTCAATTAAATATCTTTTTATTGCAAGAAAGGAAAGCTGTCACACAGCCGTGGTAATACTATCTGTGACAGATTGCGGCATAGTGGAGAGTTGGTGCACCTCACACTAGCTTCCCTCTATGCAGCAGCCTGTGGGTAATGTGACCTCATCTGGACCACATTACTTTAGTATAGCAAGAGAGGAACACAGCAGGGAAGCTGTAGGTATTGTTTATATTTTCTAACATAGTGTATTAAAAAGTATGTAGCACTTTGTAACTCTCTAGTATGTACAAGGTATGTCCTAAAATGGACACCATAGTTAAAATATATTAGGCCTGATGTTGAGTTGAATGCATGCCTGTTGGAGGAACTTGGTTGTAAATGTGGTGACCTCGTGTAGGCAGCATTCTCTGAGTGCGTGCTGATGGAATTGCTGGCTGTGCAGGGTTAAACTTTTATTTTTCAACAATTATAGGCTGGTGCAAATGTGTATTGATGATGATGACGACTAATATAAATCCAAGCATACAGAGAGGGGGCAGGAGCACCACAACATGAGTACAGCTCTGTATATGGCTAATATGCATATTTATTTAGTGCACGCAATGTGGCAGTACAAACGGCTGATTTCAGGCCAACTCTGCATCGTGGGCCTAATTCAGGTTGGATCGCAATAAGCGCTCCAACCGCAATTTCTGATGAAAAGATGTGGGCCCTGGCGCAGTGCCTGTCCTGTGCGTGTGCCCGCAGAAAATGCAATCGCCTCTACTTGTCAATCAGACAGAGGCGGTCGCAGGGTGGGGGTGGGCGGGCAACGCTCTGTTTCCAGGGAGGAAACGGAGAGTTGCGGGGCCGGAGGTGGGCGAACAAGGGGCGGAGGCGGCCAAACGGGGGCGTATCACACGCAGCCGCCGTGATCAGGAAGATGGAGGCGAGTCTCCTGCGGCCGCAGCTAAGCTGCGTCGGCAGGAGGCTTCCACAGTTTCTGCTAACAAGCAGAAATTGCGAAGCGTTCGCAATTTTTGCTTGTTGAAGTGGGGGAGGCTCCTGTCAGCATGCTGGGCAGCCTTACCCAGCGATGGGCGGCAATCAGCATGCGCTCCAAAGGATAGCAAGAAGTCCCCAAGTCCATTATCTTTCATTACTAGTGATATACAGCTGTTTATGTATTAGACATGTATTATGGACTCCCTCCCCTCTTCTGTTGAGTTGTGAGTTACATACTTCTAGTGGAAAATTGTGACCAGTTGCGGGCTGGGCCGAGTGCCATCTGCCCTCCAGGCAAATACAATTTTAGTGATCCAGGATTGCCCACAAGCAGCCCTCTGTGAGTATATGTCTGTCTGCAGGAGTCAAGCAGAGTGCCAGCAGATGCTCCCGGGCCCGGTCGCTCTGTATAACACAATAGAAGCACCTGGGCAGCTGCGCCTCTCTAAGCTCCTCATCGCTATGTCAGATGATGTCAGGCTACACACCAATCTGCAGGGTTGCAAGCAGCCGTGTGCAGCACGGACGGTGTAATGGTTAGCATTACTGCCTCACAGCACAGAGGTCATGGTTTCAAGTCCCACCCTGGCCCTGTGTGGAGTTTGTATATTCTCCTCATGCTTGCGTGGGTTTCCTCCCACAATCCAAAAATATATTGGTAGGTTAATTGGCTCACAACAAAATTAACCCTAGAGCGAATGTGTGCGTTTACATGTGATAGAAAATATAAACTGTAAGCTTCACTGCGGCAGGGACTGATGTGAATAGCAAAACATTCTCTGTAAAGCACCGCGGGCTATATGTACGCTATATAAATTACTGGTAATAATAATAAAATACACAGATTGGGAGACAAGTCAACAGACCATAATAAAGCAGGAAAGTCTGCTGGCTATGCCGTGGGGTAGGGAAGTAGCTGTGAGGTGGACACTGATGGGGGGATGTGCATTGTAGGGAAGGAGTGGCCAGCTGCAAGGTGGATAATTAGGGGCAGTGGGGAGGGGACGACGACTCATGTTCTCATTATCTGGACTTCATTACTTTGGTGTAGGCTAGTTTTGTCTTTTACATGCAGAGGAATTAAAAAAGTGGGCCTGGATTGGTCCAGCTTGGAGACAATTCCCCGCTGTGTGACCGGGTGTGCTGGCTGTAAGAAGGTGTCTTCTTCGGGTAACTCTTTGATCGCTATCCCGTACCTATCCCTAATCACCATTGGTTGGGATGGGATTCTCACGGGAGAATCCCAGCACTTCGGCCATGCGTAGGCCACTCCGGATTGGTTCCCAGTGAGGGGGTGACAATGAGTTGTAAGCAGAAGTCACCGTAAGTACCACCTGTATTCTCTCAATATATATACCCTGCCTTCAGCCTTTACACTGGGCCTGCCACTCGCCGTGTGCATGCTCTGTGTCTTTATCTCACACATGTACACATTGGCTGCATAGTGTATGCATTGTACTCTATTCAGATTGTTTGCCTGTATATTATGCCTGTGGCAATGTGTGTTATGAGCTGCACACTGTTATCAGCTATACATGTCTACAGTGAGTTTAGTTCAGATACAATGGGGGTGATTCAGTTGTTTGTTGCGTGATAATTAATGGGCGCTCATAGTTGCAATTCAATTGTTTTGAGTACCCTTTAACTAACACGCTAATCATGCCCAGTTAGTCAATGTTCAGCCATGTAAAGTGGCTAAATACGACTAAACTAATGAACGTGAACGGAAAAATTTTGTTTAGGCACCCAAACAGCGACTATTCGCACATTTCAGCGCACCACCTCCGGGGGTGCAAACTGAGATTTCACTGCTGCTGCTAATGGGCGTCTGATTTGAGCAACAATTGAATAGCTCCAATAGATGCCTATTACTGTAGACATAGCAATCAATTGAATTGCCCCTAGTATGTATGGCGTTGTGTTTTTATGAATCGCATGTAAGGGACACATTTTGTATGTGGTTTAGTGGTATTGTCTCACATTCACATGTGGAACAAAATTTGTCATCTGTTACAGGTCTTGTTCAAAGCTTATGATTTTCCGTGACCTGTATGTGTATATAGGGTTTTCACGGAGGTCATTGATGTCTGGATGGAGTAGCACATTTAAGTGCCAAGGGCTGTTTCTTGTGAAATCAAGTGACTGCGCCTGTTCCACTAGGGTCTGTGCTGCGTAACATGAATTTGCCTGGCAAAATGGTATCTTGTGTGATGAAGAAATTGCTTGTTCTGTATTATATATTTATGTATGGGTGGGCTTTGCGCTGCGTATGTGTCAGAAGATAATTTTTCAGTCATATGCAGGTTTTTATGCCTAAATTGTTCAAATAAGATTGAATTATTTGTGCAATATATAATAATAGTTATAGCGGTGGAAGAAAATACCTTTTTTGCTTGAATCAGTGTGGTCAAAACCATTGATGTGACACTACTTTCTACTAGTGATGAGCGGGTTCGGTTTCCGAGAAACCGAACCCACCCGAGCTTTACCTTTTTTTACACGGGTCCGAGCAGACTCGGATCCTCCCGCCTTGCTCGGCTAACCCGAGCGCGCCCGAACGTCATCATCCCGCTGTCGGATTCTCGCGAGATTCGGTTTCTATATAAGCAGCCGCGCGTCGCCGCCATTTTCACACGTGCATTGAGATTGATAGGGAGAGGACGTGGCTGGCGTCCTCTCCGTTTATATACGAGACAGTTGATCTGATTGCTTTGCTTTGCTTGTTTATTTTACTATTGTGGGGAGGATTGGGGAGCAGCTGTTAGGAGGAGTACAGTGCAGAGTTTTGCTGATAGTGACCACCAGTTTTTTATCCGTTCTCTTCTCTGCCTGAAAAAAACGCTCCATACCATATCTGTGCTCAGTGTGCTGCATGATATATCTGTGCTGAGTGCACTGCTCACACTGCTTAATTGTGGGGACTGGGGAGCAGCTATAGCAGGAGTACAGTGCAGAGTTTTGCTGACAGTGACCACCAGTATACGTTTGTCTGCCTGAAAAACACTCCTGTGGCTTTTTTTTTTATACTAGTAGTTTTTTAGCAGTTTGCTGACAGTGTCCACCAGGTCCATTATACTGTATATAGCAGTACGGTAGGCCACTGCTGTACCCACCTCTGTGTCGTCACTCGCCATCCATTAAGTATACTATCCATCCATCTACATTGTATACCTGTGGTGGCTTTTTTTTTTATACTAGTAGTTTAGCAGTCTGCTGACAGTGTCCACCAGGTCCATTATACTGTATATAGCAGTACGGTAGGCCACTGCTGTACCTACCTCTGTGTCGTCACTCGTCATCCATAAAGTATACTATCCATCCATCTACATTGTATACCTGTGGTGGCTTTTTTTTTATACTAGTAGTTTAGCAGTCTGCTGACAGTGTCCACCAGGTCCATTATACTGTATATAGCAGTACGGTAGGCCACTGCTGTACCTACCTCTGTGTCGTCACTCGTCATCCATTAAGTATACTATCCATCCATCTACATTGTATACCTGTGGTGGCTTTTTTTTTTAAACTAGTAGTTTAGCAGTCTGCTGACAGTGTCCACCAGGTCCATTATACTGTATATAGCAGTACGGTAGGCCACTGCTGTACCTACCTCTGTGTCGTCACTCGTCATCCATTAAGTATACTATCCATCCATCTACATTGTATACCTGTGGTGGCTTTTTTTTATACTAGTAGTTTAGCAGTCTGCTGAGTGTCCACCAGGTCCATTATACTGTATATAGCAGTACGGTAGGCCACTGCTGTACCTACCTCTGTGTCGTCACTCGTCATCCATTAAGTATACTATCCATCCATCTACATTGTATACCTGTGGTGGCTTTTTTTTTTATACTAGTAGTTTAGCAGTCTGCTGACAGTGTCCACCAGGTCCATTATACTGTATATAGCAGTACGGTAGGCCACTGCTGTACCTACCTCTGTGTCGTCACTCGTCATCCATTAAGTATACTATCCATCCATCTACATTGTATACCTGTGGTGGCTTTTTTTTGTTATACTAGTAGTTTAGCAGTCTGCTGAGTGTCCACCAGGTCCATTATACTGTATATAGCAGTACGGTAGGCCACTGCTGTACCTACCTCTCTGTCGTCACTCGTCATCCGTTAAGTATACTATCCATCCATCTACATTGTATACCTGTGGTGGCTTTTTTTTTTACACTAGTAGTTTAGCAGTCTGCTGAGTGTCCACCAGGTCCATTATACTGTATATAGCAGTACGGTAGGCCACTACTGTACCTACCTCTGTGTCGTCACTCGTCATCCATTAAGTATACTATCCATCCATCTACATTGTATACCTGTGGTGGCTTTTTTTTTATACTAGTAGTTTAGCAGTCTGCTGACAGTGTCCACCAGGTCCATTATACTGTATATAGCAGTACGGTAGGCCACTGCTGTACCTACCTCTGTGTCGTCACTCGTCATCCATTAAGTATACTATCCATCCATCTACATTGTATACCTGTGGTGGCTTTTTTTTTATACTAGTAGTTTAGCAGTCTGCTGACAGTGTCCACCAGGTCCATTATACTGTATATAGCAGTACGGTAGGCCACTGCTGTACCTACCTATGTGTCGTCATCCATTAAGTATACTATCCATCCATCTACATTGTATACCTGTGGTGGCTTTTTTTTTTATACTAGTAGTTTAGCAGTCTGCTGACAGTGTCCACCAGGTCCATTATACTGTATATAGCAGTACGGTAGGCCACTGCTGTACCTACCTCTGTGTCGTCACTCGTCATCCATTAAGTATACTATCCATCCATCTACATTGTATACCTGTGGTGGCTTTTTTTTTTATACTAGTAGTTTAGCAGTCTGCTGACAGTGTCCACCAGGTCCATTATACTGTATATAGCAGTACGGTAGGCCACTGCTGTACCTACCTCTGTGTCGTCACTCGTCATCCATTAAGTATACTAATATCCATCCATCTACATTGTATACCTGTGGTGCCTTTTAGTTGTGCGCAGTAAATAGAGTAGTAGGCCATTGCTATTGATACTGGCATATAATTCCACACATTAAAAATGGAGAACAAAAATGTGGAGATTAAAGGGAAAGATCAAGATCCACTTCCACCTCGTGCTGAAGCTGCTGCCACTAGTCATGGCCGAGACGATGAAATGCCATCAACGTCGTCTGCCAAGGCTGATGCCCAATGTCATCGGAGAGAGCATGTAAAATCCAAAACACAAAAGTTCAGTAAAATGACCCAAAAATCAAAATTAAAAGCGTCTGAGGAGAAGCGTAAACTTGCCAATATGCCATTTTTGACACGGAGTGGCAAGGAACGGCTGAGGCCCTGGCCTATGTTCATGGCTAGTGGTTCAGCTTCAAATGAGGATGGAAGCACTCATCCTCTCGCTAGAAAAAAGAAAAGACTTAAGCTGGCAAAAGCACAGCAAAGAACTGTGCGTTCTTCAAAATCACAAATCCCCATGGAGAGTCCAATTGTGTCGGTTGCGATGCCTGACCTTCCCGACACTGGACGGGAAGAGCTTGCGCCTTCCACCATTTGCACGCCCCCTGCAAGTGCTGGAAGGAGCACCCGCAGTCCAGTTCCTGATAGCCAAATTGAAGATGTCACTGTTGAAGCACACCAGGATGAGGATATGGGTGTTGCTGGCGCTGGGGAGGAAATTGACAAGGAGGATTCTGATGGTGAGGTGGTTTGTTTAAGTCAGGCACCCGGGGAGACACCTGTTGTCCGTGGGAGGAATATGGCCCTTGATATGCCTGGTCAAAATACAAAAAAAATCAGCTCTTCGGTGTGGAATTATTTCAACACAAATGCGGACAACAGGTGTCAAGCCGTGTGTTGCCTTTGTCAAGCTGTAATAAGTAGGGGTAAGGACGTTAACCACCTCGGAACATCCTCCCTTATACGTCACCTGCAGCGCATTCATCATAAGTCAGTGACAAGTTCAAAAACTTTGGGTGACAGCGGAAGCAGTCCACTGACCACTAAATCCCTTCCTCTTGTAACCAAGCTCCTGCAAACCACACCACCAACTCCCTCAATGTCAATTTCCTCCTTACCCAGGAAAGCCAATAGTCCTGCAGGCCATGTCACTGGCAAGTCTGACGAGTCCTCTCCTGCCTGGGATTCCTCCGATGCATCCTTGAGTGTAACGCCTACTGTTGCTGGCGCTGCTGTTGTTGCTGCTGGGAGTCAATCGTCATCCCAGAGGGGAAGTCGGAAGACCACTTGTACTACTTCCAGTAAGCAATTGACTGTCCAACAGTCCTTTGCGAGGAAGATGAAATATCACAGCAGTCATCCTGCTGCAAAGCGGATAACTGAGGCCTTGGCAGCCTGGGCGGTGAGAAACGTGGTTCCGGTATCCATCGTTAATTCAGAGCCAACTATAGACTTGATTGAGGTACTGTGTCCCCGGTACCAAATACCATCTAGGTTCCATTTCTCTAGGCAGGCGATACCGAAAATGTACACAGACCTCAGAAAAAGACTCACCAGTGTCCTAAAAAATGCAGTTGTACCCAATGTCCACTTAACCACGGACATGTGGACAAGTGGAGCAGGGCAGACTCAGGACTATATGACTGTGACAGCCCACTGGGTAGATGTATTGCCTCCCGCAGCAAGAACAGCAGCAGCGGCACCAGTAGCAGCATCTCGCAAACGCCAACTCGTTCCTAGGCAGGCTACGCTTTGTATCACCGCTTTCCAGAATACGCACACAGCTGAAAACCTCTTACGGCAACTGAGGAAGATCATCGCAGAATGGCTTACCCCAATTGGACTCTCCTGGGGATTTGTGACATCGGACAACGCCAGCAATATTGTGGGTGCATTACATCTGGGCAAATTCCAGCATGTCCCATGTTTTGCACATACCTTGAATTTGGTGGTGCAGAATTATTTAAAAAACGACAGGGGCGTGCAAGAGATGCTGTCGGTGGCCCGAAGAATTGCGGGCCACTTTCGGCGTTCAGGCACCGCGTACAGAAGACTGGAGCACCACCAAAAATACCTGAACCTGCCCTGCCATCATCTGAAGCAAGAGGTGGTAACGAGGTGGAATTCAACCCTCTATATGCTTCAGAGGATGGAGGAGCAGCAAAAGGCCATTCAAGCCTATACATCTGGCCACGATATAGGCAAAGGAGGTGGAATGCACCTGTCTCAAGCGCAGTGGAGAATGATTTCAACGTTGTGCAAGGTTCTGCAACCCTTTGAACTTGCCACACGTGAAGTCAGTTCAGACACTGCCAGCCTGAGTCAGGTCATTCCCCTCATCAGGCTTTTGCAGAAGAAGCTGGAGACATTGAAGGAGGAGCTAAAACAGAGCGATTCCGCTAGGCATGTGGGACTTGTGGATGGAGCCCTTCATTCGCTTAACCAGGATTCACGGGTGGTCAATCTGTTGAAATCAGAGCACTACATTTTGGCCACCGTGCTCGATCCTAGATTTAAAACCTACGTTGTATCTCTCTTTCCGGCAGACACAAGTCTGCAGGGGTTCAAAGACCTGCTGGTGAGAAAATTGTCAAGTCAAGCGGAACGTGACCCGTCAACAGCTCTTCCTTCACATTCTCCCGCAACTGGGGGTGCGAGGAAAAGGCTAAGAATTCCGAGCCCACCCGCTGGCGGTGATGCAGGGCAGTCTGGAGCGAGTGCTGACATCTGGTCCGGACTGAAGGACCTGCCAACGATTACTGACATGTCGTCTACTGTCACTGCATATGATTCTCTCACCATTGAAAGAATGGTGGAGGATTATATGAGTGACCGCATCCAAGTAGGCACGTCAGACAGTCCGTACGTATACTGGCAAGAAAAAGAGGCAATTTGGAGGCCCTTGCACAAACTGGCTTTATTCTACCTAAGTTGCCCTCCCTCCAGTGTGTACTCCGAAAGAGTGTTTAGTGCAGCCGCTCACCTTGTCAGCAATCGGCGTACGAGGTTACTTCCAGAAAATGTGGAGAAGATGATGTTCATTAAAATGAATTATAATCAATTCCTCCGTGGAGACATTCACCAGCAGCAATTGCCTCCAGAAAGTACACGGGGACCTGAGATGGTGGATTCCAGTGGGGACGAATTAATAATCTGTGAGGAGGGGGATGTACACAGTGAAAGGGGTGATGAATCGGACGATGATGATGAGGTGGACATCTTGCCTCTGTAGAGCCAGTTTGTGCAAGGAGAGATTGATTGCTTCTTTTTTGGTGGGGGCCCAAACCAACCAGTCATTTCAGTCACAGTCGTGTGGCAGACCCTGTCGCTGAAATGATGGGTTCGTTAAAGTGTGCATGTCCTGTTTATACAACATAAGGGTGGGTGGGAGGGCCCAAGGACAATTCCATCTTGCACCTCTTTTTTCTTTCATTTTTCTTTGCATCATGTGCTGTTTGGGGAGTATTTTTTTGAAGGGCCATCCTGCCTGACACTGCAGTGTCACTCCTAGATGGGCCAGGTGTTTGTGTCGGCCACTAGGGTCGCTTAGCTTAGTCACACAGCTACCTCATTGCGCCTCTTTTTTTCTTTGCATCATGTGCTGTTTGGGGACTATTTTTTTCAAGTGCCATCCTGTCTGACACTGCAGTGCCACTCCTAGATGGGCCAGGTGTTTGTGTCGGCCACTAGGGTCGCTTAGCTTAGTCACACAGCTACCTCATTGCGCCTCTTTTTTTCTTTGCATCATGTGCTGTTTGGGGACTATTTTTTTCAAGTGCCATCCTGTCTGACACTGCAGTGCCACTCCTAGATGGGCCAGGTGTTTGTGTCGGCCACTAGGGTCGCTTAGCTTAGTCACACAGCTACCTCATTGCGCCTCTTTTTTTCTTTGCATCATGTGCTGTTTGGGACTATTTTTTTCAAGTGCCATCCGGTCTGACACTGCAGTGCCACTCCTAGATGGGCCAGGTGTTTGTGTCGGCCACTAGGGTCGCTTAGCTTAGTCACACAGCTACCTCATTGCGCCTCTTTTTTTCTTTGCATCATGTGCTGTTTGGGGACTATTTTTTTCAAGTGCCATCCTGTCTGACACTGCAGTGCCACTCCTAGATGGGCCAGGTGTTTGTGTCGGCCACTAGGGTTGCTGAGCTTAGTCACACAGCTACCTCATTGCGCCTCTTTTTTTCTTTGCATCATGTGCTGTTTGGGGACTATTTTTTTCAAGTGCCGTCCTGTCTGACACTGCAGTGCCACTCCTAGTTGGGCCAGGTGTTTGTGTCGGCCACTAGGGTCGCTTAGCTTAGTCACACAGCTACCTCATTGCGCCTCTTTTTTTCTTTGCATCATGTGCTGTTTGGGGACTATTGTTTTCAAGTGCCATCCTGTCTGACACTGCAGTGCCACTCCTAGATGGGCCAGGTGTTTGTGTCGGCCACTAGGGTCGCTTAGCTTAGTCACACAGCTACCTCATTGCGCCTCTTTTTTTCTTTGCATCATGTGCTGTTTGGGGACTATTTTTTTGAAGTGCCATCCTGCCTGTCACTGCAGTGCCACTCCTAGATGGGCCAGGTGTTTGTGTCGGCCACTTGGGTCGCTTAGCTTAGCCATCCAGCGACCTCGGTGCGTCTCTTTTTTTCTTTGCATCATGTGCTGTTTGGGGACTATTTTTTTGAAGTGCCATCCTGCCTGACACTGCAGTGCCACTCCTAGATGGGCCAGGTGTTTGTGTCGGCCACTTGTGTCGCTTAGCTTAGCCATCCAGCGACCTCGGTGCAAATTTTAGGACTAAAAATAATATTGTGAGGTGTGAGGTGTTCAGAATAGACTGAAAATGAGTGGAAATTATGGTTATTGAGGTTAATAATACTATGGGATCAAAATGACCCCCAAATTCTATGATTTAAGCTGTTTTTTAGTGTTTTTTGAAAAAAACACCCGAATCCAAAACACACCCGAATCCGACAAAAAATTTCCGGTGAGGTTTTGCCAAAACGCATCCGAACCCAAAACACGGCCGCGGAACCGAATCCAAAACCAAAACACAAAACCCGAAAAATTTCCGGTGCACATCACTACTTTCTACAGGGTGACATTTGCCCGTTGTGGCATAAATAAAGCATAGATAAAGCACGTGGGTGTGGTTCATAGGGTCGACCACACTTAGGTCGACAGTGACTAAGTCGACACCCAAAGTAGGTCGACACAAGCATTAGGTCGACATGACATAAGGTCGACATGGTTTTTTAAAAAAAAACCATTTGCTGTTGTTTTCTTCGTGATCAGGAACCCCAGTTAGTGCACCATGTCTCCTCGCATGGCGAGCAAAGGGAGCCAAGCTTTGGGCAAGGTACCTTGCTCCATTTCCTGCTGCACTCGGCACAGGTTACCGTTCCCAATTGTAGTCCACGTGGATCGTAAAGTATGAAAAAGTTCAATTTTTTTTTAAAAACTGTGAAAAACTCATGTCGACCTAGTGACCATGTCAACCTAGAAACCATGTCGACCTAATGCAGTTCAACCAATAGTAGTCGACCTAATGACTGTCGACCTAAGTGTGGTCGACCTAGAGACCGGATACCCTGGCGCAAGATTGTGATTTTTTGAGAATAAGAAATCCATACTTTGAACCATTTCCACAGCCCCAGTCCTGATGCCCTATTACATTAATTAGGATTAAGTGAGCAGTACAGTAACAAAAATATGTTTAACTTTTAATAAGGGGATGTAGCCCTGATGTTATACCTTTTAAATGCCATGAATTTTGAAAGCTTGGTACTCAATGTGTAACGAGTATGTAAAATACGTTAGAGTAACGAGTGTGTAAAATACGTTAGAGTAAACTAACAGGTTCATATGTTTCAGGCATGAATTAATCCTACCAACCTAATACCCCAATCCTTACCCTTAATCCAAAGCCTGCCCTAACCCTAAAAACCTAACTAACCAAACACCTAACACAAACCCCTAATCCAACTTTAATCCCTATAACCACACTCTAAAAGTGCAGACTAGGGGCCTGATTCAGACCAGATCGCTGTGCTGCAAATTTGCAGAGGTCTGCGATCAGATAGTCGCTGCCCATGGAGAGTGAAAACCTGTCCCGTGCAAGTGTGCAAATGCATGTGTGCGCTGTGTGAAAATTCCACCAGACAGTGGAAGACTGCAAATCCATTCGCAACTCACTCACCATCGAATTATTTTTCCGTACTGTGCAGTCTGTGAGTAGCCCAGGACTTACTCCTACAGTGCGATACAAACAGGCTGATCGAGGCCGGAGCAGACGTCACACACCCTCCCTGAAAACGCTTGGGAATGCCTGAGTTGTTCCTGACACTCCCTAAAAACGGCCAGTTACCACCCACAAACATCCTCTTCCTGTCAATCACCCTACGAACACCCGTGCAATCAAAATTTTCGCACCATCCTGTCACTGTTTGGCGACATGCCTGCGCATTGCGGTGCATGTAGAGTCATTCGATAATCGGCCGCTGTGCGAATTCGCACAACAGTGATCAGGTCTGAATCGGGCCCTAGATACCCCAAATGGTTCTTATCTGCCTTTAAATTCTATGGGGGAGATTCAAATGTTTGAAAAGTCGTCTGGGAGTCTATTTTTTCCTGTCTATTAGATAGGAAAAAACAGACTCCCAACTGACTTTTCAAACATTTGAATCTCCCCCTATGTTTCTATAACTCAGGCCTAGATTTATCAAGCCTTGGAGAGTGATAAATTGTACAGTGATAAAGTAATAACCAATAAGCTCCTAAATATAATTTTTCAAACACAGCATGTAATATGGCAGATAAGACCTGATTGGCTGGTACTTTATCACCATGCAATTTTTCACTCTGCAAGGCTTGATAAATCTGGGCCCTAGTCTCTTTCCTGTTAATACAGAATGCTGGCAGACATGTGTGTAATTCGTTACAGGTATACATACAGTATACACACACCTGATCCAATCTTGCAAAAGGTGGAATACCGAAACGCGTTGTTTGGACTTCATGCTGTACCTGTGGACACAGGAGAGGGAATCCATTTGGAAAGTCTGATAAAAGCTATCTGCGGTGGTGCCGAGCTTTTCAGCCCAGGATCTTGTTTGCCATCCAGCCAGCCCAGCGCAGCACCAGGACATGGTGAGAGACTTATCCTGAAAAATTCATTGATTACCCCTGATGAACTGTGAGCCACGGTTTTGCTATCTGGTACTATGTATCAGTTTTAATTGATTATTGTGTATATGTATCCATTTTTATAAATTATTATTAAAAAAATGTCAAATCATTTTCTTGCATTGCCAATTGATGCATGCAGAAAAAGCTGAGCTTGAGACATCTAGGGGTGTTTTTAGCGCCAACAATAATACCCACCTTCTTGAATTGTGACAGATATAAGGGGAACTAAGTGCTCATTCCCAAAGGGTTTATTGTGGCTGCTTTACACCCTTAACAGCGCATTATTTGGTGTATTAAACCTATAAAATTTGTATATACACACACCTGGCCAGACTCCCCCGGCTGAGTCTATTCCAAGGGCCTGTCAATATAACATCAGGTCACACTACATACTGGATAGGTAAATGGCTGTTGGTGATTTAGGTCATTGTCAGCAGTCTGACAAGCTGTCACGAACATGCGCCAACGGTGTGCTTATACTGTACAAGAAGAGTGTTAGGGTTTGTTTTCCTTCTATGTGGTTCTGGATACAGGCAGATATTAGCTAGGTTTAAATGACAGTATATCAGGGACTGTAGAGTAATGACAGGCCCTTAGAAATAAGCCCATCAAATAATGCATTTGTATTCAAATGCAATTTCCTAAAATGGGCAAGTTTGGAACCAGAATGATCTGTGTGTAGAGTGCCGTTCCTGTATAGAGCTTTGAGAATTTGGAATGTCGGCAAGTGTAATTACAAAAATTCAAAAGTGCAAAAATTAGTATACTTTCAGGTGCTGTGAGGTGGTTATTGTATATTGATTCCTAGGTTTTATATCAGTAACTCCTACAGTCTTTGTTTTAAGCGCCCCGCTGATTATTGGGCACCCAACTGAGAAAATTCAGTGTTTTTGGGCACCTATTAATCATTGCACTTGTTGGGCTTAGCTATGAAGCACCTCAAGAGGCTGTGAGCAGAAATGTGTGCACGCACGCCATTCGCACCCCATCGGGGCGTAGTGTTTATAACAATTTAATTCCCCCACTGTTTGTCATACAGGACTGGTAGGTGATGTATTTGATTATAGTTTTTATACATAATGATTTTTCATATATTATATTACAATTTTAAATAACATCCCCATTGTCGGGCTTGAGGGTTGTGTCTGGCTTGGGTAGGCGTGGGAGCTGAAGGTGTGTAGATGAAGCTGGGAGGTTTGATCCAGCTCTGGCTCACAGAGCAAAGGTAGCCGGAGAACACTGCTAGCTGGGACTTGGTGATAGCAGTGGATAACCCGAAGGCATATATAGAACTGGTAATAAACTTTATTGTACATGAAAATGGAACTGGAGAGTGAAAGGACAGGAACCAGAGTAGAAGTGGAACTTGACTGCAACTAGTAGGTGACCAGACTGAAACCAGATGATGACTGGACTGGAGCCAGATGGTGACTAGACTGGAACCGGAATAGTAGCTGTAGCCAGACTGGAACTGGAATAGTAGCTGGAGCCAGACTGGAATCAGAACGGTGATACTAGATGCAAGTCCACTTAATTACAAGACTGGATCTGGAAGCTGGAGCACACTGGGAGTATTTACCAGATTGGAACTGGTAGCTGACGGCACTGGAACAGGTAAGTAGCGAGAAGCAAGTCCTTTGATAGAGCAGACTGGAACACTATGGTAGATGGAGACTTGTATGTACCAGACTAGAACTGGTATAGAGCGGACTGGGTCCGTACAGATACAGTTTACATGACATTATTTTTTTAGACCAGGGGTGGGGAACCTCGGGCCGAAGCCGTTTGCTCCGGCCCACCCGCTTCTGTCAGTGAGACACGCCGCCGCTCAGTCCGGCGGCAGCATGTCTCAGCTGTCAGGACAGGGAGAAGAGCGCGGCGATGTTGGATGACGGCGGCGGCGTGTAGGACTTCAAACTAGCCGCCGCTTTGTGAGCCAATCAGAGCTCGCGGACCGGCAGCCAATCAGGAGCCGCAGCTGCCGGCCCGCGAGCTCTGATTGGTTCTCGCACCGGCGGCTGGTTTGAAGTCCTACACGCCGCCGCCGCCACCCGACATAGCCGCGCTCTCCTCCCTGTCAGCAAGCAGCGGTAAGCAACACGGGGGGGGGGCATCTGTATACCTGGCACTGTGGGGGCATCTGTATACCTGGCACTGAGGGGACATCTGTATAGCTGGCACTGTGGGGTCATCTGTATAGCTGGCACTGTGGGGTCATCTGTATAGCTGGCACTGTTGGGGCATCTGTGTAGCTGGCACTGTGGGGGCATCTGTATAGCTGGCACTGTAGGGGTATCTGTGTACCTGGCACTGTGGGGGCATATGTATACCTGGCACTGTGGGGGCATCTGTATACCTGGCACGGTGAGGGGCATATGTATACCTGGCACGGTGAGGGGCATTTGTATACCTGGCACGGTGAGGGGCATTTGTATACCTGGCACGGTGGGGGGCATTTGTATACCTGGCACTGTGGGGGGCATTTGTATACCTGGCACGGTGGGGGGCATATGTATACCTGGCACGGTGGGGGGCATATGTATACCTGGCACGGTGAGGGGCATATGTATACCTGGCACGGTGAGGGACATTTGTATACCTGGCACGGTGAGGGACATTTGTATACTTGGCACTGTGAGGGGCATTTATATACCTGGCACTGTGGGGGCAATTGTGGATCTGGCACTGCACTATTGGGGGCATATGTGTATCACGTCCCATTTTAACTGGCCATACCCATTTTTTTTGGCGCGCGCGCGCCTCCGGCGCACACACACAGTACCTCTAAGGGGCAGACCTACTGGGGGGCAGGGTAATTTTTTTAAATTGAGAATTTTTGTATGGCCCCCGAAGGATTTTATAAATATCCAAATGGCCCTCGTTAGAAAAAAGGTTCCCCACCCCTGTTTTAGACCATCAAAGTTAAACCACAATTATTGACTTTACAAAGGTACATTAAACACATAAAAGTAACACACATGTATATAAGGCCCTTGAACTATATTTACTAATTCAGATATGTTTATTGAACTCATTTTCAGGTTCACCAATGTACAATATACTAGCAAGAAAAACAGAAATATGTAATGGTGTATCAACTCAAAGCATGTAAAGCCAATTCATATTATATATATATATATATATATATATATATTGCATGTGATCCGGCTCTCCTTTAGACTGGCACCGGGTGCCTCCGAAAACATGAATACAAACAGGCAGCAAGCGTGGCACTCCAGGTGTCTAACCTAATAAGTCACTCAGGCAGGCGGTATAAGATACAACGTTTCAATGCCGGTTTAATAGGTATACCTGAGGAAAATGCCCTATTAAACCGGCATTGAAACGTTGTATCTTATACCCCCTGCCTGAGTGACTTATTAGGTTAGACAACTGGAGTGCCACGCTTGCTGCCTGTTTATATGTTTTATACTATAAATGATAATTGGGTATATTGAGCTGTGGGTCTGTTATTCATGGCAGAACATGATGTACTGTGGAGTCACTTATGGCCTGTACAGCAGTGGCCAGGGGTGGTTCTCTTCCACTGTAGCAGAGTGTGAACAGAATCATTTTAGCTCTAGATTACTGCATTGTTGTTGTTAAATTTTGATTGTCACCAATGACGAACCTGGTCAGTTGTTCTTATCTGATCTCACTGCACACAGCAAACAGCTTCCTTTGGGGAACATGCAGAGCCTGATTAAGACCATATCGCATACTTGCCTACCCACTCGGAATGGCCAGGAGGCTCCTGAAAATCAAGTGCCAGTCCCGGCTCCTCGGAAAGGTTGGCAAGTCTCCCGCAGCACCGCAGCTCTACCCCCCCCCCCCCCCCCCCCATCGACTGCCCACTTACAGAGCACAAGTGGGCAGTCCAAAAGGACTTGATGACGTGATCAGCATTGAATCACGTCATCGTAGCCCTGACCCCACTGTACAATGCCTGTAATATGGGGCCATAGGCAAAATAATGGTATGAGACCATCCACTATAGGGCCAGATGCATCATCGCTCGGAAAGTGATAAAATGGAGAGTGAAAAAGTGTCAGACAATCAGCTCCTAACTGCCATTTTTCAAACACAGCCTGTGACACGGCAGTTAGGACCTGATTGGCTTGCACTTTTTCTTTCTCCATTTTATCACTCTCCAAGCGATGATGCATCTAGCAGTGAGTTTATCGTAGGCAGGGCCAGAATCAATAGGGGAATGCTGGTACAGCACTCCCCGGCCCAGACACTATGAGAAGGAGGGCCCAGCCTGTTCCTACTGCCCGCCAGTTGCTATTGTGCAAATTCCACAAGGTGAATGGGGCCCCCAGCCGTTCCTCTGCCTGACATCCCGCCCACCTGTCTGCCTACCTGCCTGTGCAGCAAGGGATGGAGGGCTTCAGTCCTACCGCCAGCCGGCTGCTGCCTGTTGCTCACTGGCACTGCACAATAAAGTTTATTATGCAGTGCGCTGTCATGACATCACACTGCGCCACTGGAGAAGAGAGGACCCACGCGCCTGAGGAGCACTAGTACATGCATATATGGCACAGACAGCCACCTGTTCATATTGGTTTAAATAAAAACAGGTGGAGGGGCAGCTTCAAGACAATATAGGACAAGTACAGGTTATATAAACACATGTCAGCATGCGACACTGACATAAGTATCAGATTGGCAGAAAACCTAGGGATTTTGTGCCGTCAAAGGGAGTATTGAAGAGAAGACAGGTTAAGTAAGAGATGGAAAAGAACATGAGGAAAGAGGGCCCTGCTTGTGAAAGCTTACATTCTAAAGGGGAGGGGCAGACAGGGGTGACACAGATGGGTTATAGACAAAGAGCGTGGGACAGAGGGCTTAGGATGAGAGACTGCTGGGTTTGAGGAAGAAATGGGTCTTGAGAGCCCGTTTGAAGTTTTGTAGAGAGGCGGAGAGTCTGAGGGGGAGAGGTAGAGAGTTTGGCTGCTCTGAACACAAGACCAGTGAAGAACCCAACCATGCTATTAGCTAGGCATATGGCATGTACTCCTAATATCATAAACGGGACTATTATTTTCTAAGCATATTTCTTTAAATGGCTAATGTATTTGACTCCTTGTTGCATGACTTTAAATCAGACGTAATAAACATTACAGCAGAAGCTAAGTACATTCAATATGTATCAGTAATGCATACACTTCACTTCTAGAGTAAATAAAGGGAACATATTTTTTGAGCATAAAATGTTAGTATTTAGTAGTAGTCGTAAACCATAAAGACATTGTAGGGCTGATTCTGAGGTGGGAGTAAAGCCAAACAAGCAAGTAGATTTACATCGGGACTAACCATGTTGCACTGCAGGGGGTGCAAATACATTGATGTATTTTGCATGCAGGGTAAATACTGGCTGCAACTGCATGTAGCCCACAAATACTGGGCAGCTTTATATTTCTACTGCAATGTAGATATAAATTTGTACACATCCCTCCTCCAATCCACATCTCTCTGCACATTGTAAATCTTCCCACCTGCATTGCAGCTCGATTTTGCCCAGGTGTACAGTTATTTGCTTTCTTTTTACTTCACTCCATACCTCCCAACTGATTTCAGATGTACAGTCCTGCTTTATGCAAGGCCGCAATGTCCCTGTGGGAGGAGGGGAAGGGGAGGGGGGATGTTGTGGGTACAGTGGCGTAAGTTCGTCACAGTTGCCCGGAGGCAAGATAAATATTGTTGCCCCCCTATTTCCTATATTAAGATAAATATATGTATGTGTGTGTGTGTGTGTGTGTGTGTGTGTGTGAGAGAGTGTGTGTGTGTGTGTGTGTGTGTGTGTGTGTGTGTGTGTGTGTATGTGTGTGTGTATATGGAGTGTTCTGAAAAAAAATTATATAGTGTATTTAATATTTATACATTTCATTGTCTTTTATTTTAAATCACACATTTATTAGCAGTCATACACAGGATTAGAACCCATGACCTGTTACACTAACAGCAGACACTTTACTGATGGAGCTATTTGCTCCTGTAGAGGAAGCATGAGAATTCTAACTATATGAAGTTACGTGTAATTGTCAGAGAAGTATCTTCATATAGTTAAAATTCTCATATTTCCTATACAGGAGCAAACAGCTTCATCAGTAAGGTGCTGCATCCAGTGTAATAGGTTGTGGTTTCTAATCCTGGGTGTGACACTTGTAAAATGTGTATATTCAGTATAATAAAGAGGGTGTGATTTGTAAGGTGCAGGGACCAGTGAGGAAGTCGGTCACTGAAAAGACAGCGACAGCTATCAATTAACTTAATTCAATGGTGTCACAGAATGGGAGGAGAGGTGCCTCTTCAGAGCAGGAGCCCGGCGGCAGATGACTCCGTTGCCTCCCAGAGTTCTGCCTCTGTGTGCGTAAGAACCCATAAAACATCACACCAGGGGGAGAGGTCTATCAGTTAGGAGGCCATGCCCTGTTTTTCATGTACATGCCGAGAAGTCCTGGATAGCAGAATGTTTGGAGGTATGTTACTCCCAGCTCTGATCCAGCCCCTATGTGTTTCAGAAAAGCACAGAACAACTAATCAAACACAACATAAAAACATATATAATGTACAGGATGTAGCATAAATCTGCATAATTAGTGTATCCCTTGTACACATGGTAACAGTCAGTCCTGCAGACCATTGATACAAGTGAATTCTACAGCAGTAATTCAGGCATAAGTGGCTGATTTAGAGTTACTATAGGTGCAAATTCCAGCAGAGCAAACTGTGTTGTAGGGCTGCAAATGCTAGTTCTTGCATGCTGAACACACACACACTCTACAGGGGCGTAGCCAGAAATTTGTGGGCCCCATAGCAAGATTTTGAAGAGCCCCTGTCCTAATGCTTCTAAAGACACCTCATTTCAGCAGTTGTTCATTGTATGCCCCATTATAGTTCCCTAGTTTACTTACTGAACTATAGTTGTGCCTTAGTTAATGTTATACCCCACAGAACGGCCCTTGTTTATTTTATAGACTATAGTATGTCACGGGTGTAGTATGGTATGCCGGCGACCGGGGTCCCGGCGACCAGCATACCGGCGCCGGGAGCCCGACCGCCGGCATACCGACAGTGTGGCGAGCGCAAATGAACCCCTTGCGGGCTCGCTGAGCTCGCCACGCTATTTTATTCTCCCTCCAGGGGGGTCTTGGACCCCCACGAGGGAGAATATACGTCGGTATGCCGGGTGTCGGGATTCCGGCGCCGGTATACTGTGCGCCGGGATCCCGACATTCGGCATACTGAAGACCACCCGTATGTCACATTGTAGGGTTGCCAGTACACATTATGCAATACAGTACCCCTAATTCACATTACTATATAGTGTCTACAGTTCATATTATGCCAAATTAAAGGGCCCCCAGTTCATATCATTCCACACTATGGTACCAATACTTCATATTGTGCCACATTATAGTGCCCCAGTTCATATTACTACATGTAACATTATAATGCCCTCCAGTTCATTTTATACCACAGTAGAATGAGCAGGTCCAGGGGTGTAACTAGATATATTGTAGGACAAAAGGCAAAAGTTTGTAAGGGCCCCTATGTACCACCCAACGGTTGAAAATGTATACGATGCATGTCACTTTGACAAGGAAGGTGGGCCCCTCTCAGCTCTGGGCCCCATAGCAGCTGCACTCCCTGCACCTATGGTAGCTACGCCCTTACAAACACACACAAACTGGCCAGCACTAATTTTACACCGCATTGTTAGCTTGGGCTAAGCCAAGCTTCCTTCTGTAAATAACCTTCCCCTACTGCAGTACAAAATGGTTCTGCAGGTGAAAACTTTGCATCCAGTAGGTAGATTTGCTCCCAAATCTAGTTCAGACCCAAAATTACCATGCATGCATCCATAATAGACAGCTCAGACAGGTTTATAACACCACAAATAAGATGCATTCATACAATTGGCAATTGGCAATCCGACCTAGTCGAACATGGAAGAGTCTGATGAACGGATAATTGCAGTACGTGTAGGTGATGAAGGTTGTCTTCGGCTAGGAAGAGAGAAAAAGAAAGAAAATGTGTTATCAGACAGAGATTTTTCTTAATAGCAAAAAAAATACATCCTAATAATAAGAAAAGTCATTATAAGCAGAGATGCGGAAGTCATTTGCACTGGTTCAAAATTGATTGAATGTGGTCAGTTTGATTCCCCCAAACATAGTTGTGGTGCATTTACAATCAAAATTGGAAACAACCTTAAACAGCGCTCATTTCAGATTTTCACAAACCATAAATGTAACCATACATGGAAGTTAGTCCTCATATACTGGGAAACAGTCCTTAGATGTTCCTCACTGTTCTTGCACACAGACTATAAACGATTCCTTCTCAGTCCCACGCAACTTGATTTCTCGATTTCAATGAAAAAACAGACAGAGGGGAACAAGATTGTAGTGAAATCTAAAGGTGAAAATTTCTTTCCCACTTTTCTCCACCCCCGTGATAAATCAATCAGGGTAGGTCTGTCACCCTATTCTCCTTAAAACAGGAGATAGAAGTATTCTAATCGTTCTTTAAACTTTCTTCAAAAGGGTGTATCTCTCCTTTAGGGGTCCACCACCGTGAAGAATAAGCAGGTATGGTACCAGACCGTACCTTACTTACTAACAATGAGACTGTGTAAATCCTATAAAGGTATCTTTTCACCAAAATTTTCTGGGGAGATGAGATGGTATTAGGCGTACCCGACTTACTATTTTTCAGGAGTAGTCTTCCACATAAAGGTATCTTTATGTCAACTCTCTTCCTTTCTGTGCTCAATTTCTCCCTTTCTATTACCCGGTGATTATTCCAGTCTCAATCAATGAGGATAGTATGAATAAAACTGTATATTTTTTATAGTAACTGTATGTTTTTATAGTTGTGGTGCAACTGACACATCAATCTTATTCAGCTGATGTGTCCTGCCCTCTGGACGGGTGGTCTTCAGAATGCCGAATGTCGGGATCCCGGCGCACATTATACCGGCGCCGGAATCCCGACACCTGGCATACCGACAGCTATTCTCCCTCATGGGGGTCCACGACCCCCCTGGAGGGAGAATAAAATAGTGTGGCGCAGCGTGGCGAGCACAGCAAGCCCGCAAGGGGCTCCTTAGCGCTCGCCACGCTGTCGGTATGCCGGCGGTCGGGCTCCCGGCGCCGGTATGCTGGTCGCCGGGAGCCCGAGCGCCGGCATACCGTACTACACCCCTCTGGACAGTGAATCTCAAACTTCAGTTTGCTGATCAATACCAAAGGTTGTCTTTTGTGGTTCTTAAAGACATTAAAATAAACTACTTTGTTGTCTGTTTGATATTAAATGGTTACATTTTATAATAGTATAGCAAGAAACAGCTCGAACATGTGAAGACAGGCTCAGCATGGTCTAAGTTGTATGCTTTGCTGATTCCACTCACATTTTTAAGTCTACATGAAGTTTGAGTAATTTTTTTGTGGTCTCTTAAACTTTAGAGCTAATTGATTGACCCGGTTTTAGGACCTTAATCGAGCAACTCTTAATACAGGCTGATATCCTGCATTTTGTGGAAATTGTCATACTGGCAAAATCACAACACAAAAACAAAAATAAATGCAGAGTTGGAAGTAGATTACTGAAAAGAAACATGTACGGAAATATAGTGTATTTTTAATATGTGGCCATTTCTGCATGGGAAGTACGGGATCAGTACGAGACCGACAGCCGGGATCCCGGCGGTGAGCGCAGCATGTCCCATCGCGGGCTAGCTGCACTCGCCACACTTTGGGCCTGGTGGCGACCTCCGGGTGGCGACCTCCAGAGTTCTATTACCCTCCGGATCATTGCATGGACCACCACCCAAGAGGGGTAACCAGTCCCGACCGTCGGTATTTCAGCTAGTGTCGGGATTCCGGCATCGGTATCCTGACCGCTGGGATCTCGACAGGCAGTAAAGTGACTGCCTCCCAGAAGAACAGTATATGCGACAAGAGGAGGGCCATAAATGAGGATGGGGGGGAGAGGGCTAGGGGGGCACATGCCTGGGCTCCGTTTATTTGGGGGAGATTTTTTTTATGGTGGTGTTTATGTGTGTGGTGCCGAGAGAGACGGTCACTCCTAATGCCCCCTCCCTCTCAGCCCTAAGGGGCTACCTGCTGCTGGGTCCTGGAGGCAGGGCCAGCAAAATGCAGTAAGCGGGGTATGCAATGCCGGCCTGAGCTCGAGAGGCAAGAGCAGCAGCATGCAGTGGTGCCGAGAGAGGGGGGAGGGGGAACAGGGGGCCCGGGCCAGAGCACACCAGTAGCCATTTTGTTGGGGGGGTATTGTTTTTTTCTTTTATTATAAATGAGTGGATGGGCGGGCAGATGGGTGAGCGGGATAATGTATGTGTGTGTCACCTGGGCATTTGTCCCTTGTCGTGGACATCCTTCACAGTTACTTCCAGCCGCCGCACCGCTGCTGGGATCTTGCGAGATGATGATGTAATCTCGCAAGTCAATCTCTACAGCCGGCTCTGGACTGACTCTTCAGAATCAGCAAGCTCCAGGCGGTGGCAAGGACTGAGAGGGGTAGGCATGCAGCTGGCTGGGCGTGGTCCGTGGGTTTAAGAAGTGGCTCAGCTCAGCTCAGTTGTAAGAATCAGCAGCAGGGCAGGTCATCTCATCAGGAGCTAGCCTGCAACACTGTGAGTTGAGAACTGTGACTGTGAGTGACAGAGACAGCACTGTGGTGCTGCAGGCAGCTGCTAAAAATTTATAAATTGTATATAAATATTCTATAATACATGCATCCATACATACAGTACCATTAGTTTTAGTTATGTATACATATCTATATCTATATATATATTTATTTATATCTATATATATATATATATTTCTACATAGATCTTGTCAGCATCCGGAGTCTTACCTCCGGTTCTGGTTCCTGTTAGCTGGCTGGTGTGGCTGCAGCAGATGGGAGCTGCGGCAGCGAGATCCTCCAGTGCGGCTGCCGGGTGTCTGGAGTCCGGGGTCCGGGTCCTGGGGAGCGGAGCATGACAGCCGGAGGTGTCTGTTATCTCCTAGTCGTGTATGATTGAGATCTTAGTAAAACTGAATTAATCTTTCTTCAGTGTATCGTTCTCGTTCATTGGCCCTCATTCCGAGTTGTTCGCTCGGTAAAAATCTTCGCATCGCAGCGATTTTCCGCTTAATGCGCATGCGCAATGTCCGCACTGCGACTGCGCCAAGTAAATTTGCTATGCAGTTAGGAATTTTACTCACGGCTTTTTCATCGGTCTGGCGATCGTAATGTGATTGACAGGAAATGGGTGTTACTGGGCGGAAACAGGCCGTTTTATGGGCGTGTGTGAAAAAACGCTACCGTTTCCGGAAAAAACGCAGGAGTGGCTGGAGAAACGGGGGAGTGTCTGGGCGAACGCTGGGAGTGTTTGTGACGTCAAACCAGGAACGACAAGCACTGAACTGATCGCAGATGCCGAGTAAGTCTGAAGCTACTCAGAAACTGCTGCGAGGTGTGTAATCGCAATATTGCGAATACATCGTTCGCATTTTTAAGATGCTAAGATTCACTCCCAGTAGGCGGCGGCTTAGCATGAGCAAATCTGCTAAAATCCGCTTGCGAGCGAACAACTCGGAATGAGGGCCATTGTCCTCATTGCCTACCGCTCTTCATCTCTGGGCCTAAGTCTTCAATCCATGAGTAAGAACTACATTCAGCCACCTCGTTTCCTTCCTTTGCCGATAGCTGCTCCCCAACTCAAGCCAAGTGTGGCAGTAAGCACTGGCCACATGGATCCGACAAGTGATCAGGCTTCTGGGGGTGACGCAGCCTCAGACATCCTGTCACGTTTAAATAAACAGGAAGCTACGCAAACTTAAATCGTGCAGTTTATGCAGTCATATCCGTACCTCAAGTGCCAGCTTCCGTTCCTGCTTCTCCAGTTCTAACAGCTCCTTTGCCAGTTCCACTTCCACGGTTGCAATTACCTTCACCTAATAAGTTTGATGGTACTCCAAAGCAATGCCGTGGATTCCTCAACCAATGTGAGATTCAGTTTGAGTAACAGTCGGTGAATATCCCAACCACCTGGACCAGGATAGCTTATATTATATCTCTGCTGACTGGTCAGGCGTTGGAATGGGCATCTTCTCTGTGGGAGAAAGTGGATCCCAATCTTTCAAATTACTCCGAATTTGTATCAACTTTCCGAAAGATTTTTGATGAACCGGGCAGGACTTCTTCAGCTTCTTTGGAGATTCTGCGTTTGCGACAGGGAATTCGAACCGTCGGTCAATACGTTATCCAGTTTTATACCCTCTCTGCCGAACCTGGTTGGAATGAAGAGGCTCTCATAGCAGCTTTCTGGAATGGTCTTTCACACAAGATTAAGGACGATCTAGCAACCATAGACATTCCAGACAAGTTGAACAAACTAATCTCTCTATGCAACAAGTTGGATCTGAGGTACAGATGTAGCCACCTTTATCTTGACCGATTCCTCACCTAGACGGACGTTTAGTCACGCTAAGGCGATAGCTTAGCTTGCTGAGTTTAATCACAGGCAGGCGCGTTGAGGCGATTCTAGATACTCAGCATGCATTACACATCTCCACCACTGGGTGGCTGATGCTCCACTAATCCAGTACTTTCGATCGTATGGCGGCGGATTGATCTACAGCTCTGGCAAATGGTCAGTGACGACTGTAATGTTAATAGATGGTGACCAATGGTCAGACGGTGAGAGTTCTCAATATAAATAAATAGTTTATACAGACACAAACGAACATGTTAAAACACTTGTGTATGCAGACGCAAGATTGTGTATGGAGACGCAAGTAATTGTGTAAAAGGAAGTATGTACAATGCATAAACACCGTGCTTTTGAAATACATGTACAGTATGAGCGTCAGAGTTCCCGTGACATTCACTTTATTATAATTTTTTTTCTTTGTTATACATTCAATGGAAGGGTGCACACAGGTTTCACATAAATCTTGTCTTGTAACCTGATCGGAACTCCCTACCTGTCTACTGCATGAACTGTGCAGGCTCCCAGGGGGGAAGGGGAAAGTGGGATGGGGGTAGGGCAAGGCAGTGGAAAATACTGTGTTCAAAGAACGGGCCAATGCTGAAGGAGCGTCAGAATCCCCTAGCTAAAATACACAGGGTCGATAGGGATAAGCGAGGTCTATGCACATAACAATACACCAGACCCCATCGCGTCACAAGGTGACAAAATGTCCGGGGCACATGAACCCCCGTTTTGTAGAATTATGTGCATAGACCTCGCTTAACCCTATCGCCCCTGTGTATTTTAGCTAGGGGATTCCGACGCTCCATAGCTGAGTGCTGACACAAGGTGGATGTTCATGTGCCTTGGACATTTTGTCACTTTGTGATGCGATGGGGTCTGGGGTAATGTTAAATGCATAGACCTCGCTTATCCCTATCGACCCTGTGTATTTTAGCTAGGGGATTCTGACGCTCCTTCGGCATTGCCCCGTGGCCTACAAAATCTGTGCTGTTACTTGCTCCATAGCCGAGGGCCTCCATGGGGCAAGGAGTCACAGGCGGTAGCCATTTCAATTGAGTCTGCCCTGCTACAGAATTGTATGTGTACCGTATGGTGCATAGAACCTTAACAGTACAAGCGCTCCTGCAGCTTTGCCTTGGTTTATGTGAATAACTCCTTCCCTGTCTACTGCATGACCTGTGCAGGATCCCAGGGGGGAAGGGCGATGGGCTAGCGGCAGGCAGTGGAAAATACCGTGCTTTTGAAATGCAAGTACTGTATGAGTCCGAGTCCCCAGTATGTTCTTCTAGTGTACTAATTAGCACGAACAGCTTGTAACGTACAGTGGCAATTTTAATCTTTCTATGTATAATGGAGAGATAAAAGCTCTTCCCTAAGTTCCTAGATGCCAAATCACCGCCCTTAGTATCTCTGTACAGTATGTTCTACTAGTGTACTAATTAGCACAAACAGCTTTTAACTGAATGCCAAAGCACCGTACTTAGTATCTCTGTACAGTATGTTCTATTAGGGTACTAATTAGCACGAACAGCTTGTAACGTACAGCGGCAAGTTTAATCTTTCTATGTATAATGGAGAGAGATAAAAGCTCCTCAGTAAGTTCCTGGATGCCAAATCACTGTACTTAGTATCTCTGTACAGTATGTTCTATTAGGGTACTAATTAGCTGTTTGTGCTCATTAGTACCCTAATAGAAAATACTATACAGAGATACTAAGGACGGTGATTTGGCAACCAGGAACTTAGGGAGAAGCTTTTATCTCTCTATATTATACATAGAAAGATTAAACTTGCCACTGTACGTTACAAGCTGTTCGTGCTAATTAGTACGCTAGTAGAAAATACTGTACAGAGACATTAAGTACAGTGATTTGGCATCCAGGAACTGTTGCACATGTCTTGTAACCTGATCGGAATTCCCTCCCTGTCTACTGCATGTACTTTGCAGGCTCCCAGGGGGGAAGGGGAAAGTGGGATGGGGGTAGGGCGAGGCAGTGGAAAATACCGTGTTCAAAGAAAAGGCATAATCAAAACCATGGGGAACTTTACGGTGTATCGTTATGTGCATAGACCTCGCTTATCCCTATCACCCCTGTGTATTTTAGCTAGGGGATTCTGACACTCCTTCAGCATTACCCCGTAGCCTGCAAAACCTATGCCATTGCTCGCTCCATAGCTGAGTTCTGCCACAAGGCAGGGGTTCACGTGCCTCGGACATTTTGTCACTTTGCGATGCGATGGGGTCCGGTGTATCGTTATGTGCATAGACCTCGCTTATCCTATCTCCCCTGTGTATTTTAGCTAGGGGATTCTAACGCTCCTTCAGCATTGCCCCGTAGCCTGCAAAATCTGTGCTGTTACTTGCTCCATAGCCAAGTGCCTCCATGGAGCTAGGAGTCACAGGCGGTAGCCATTTCAATTGAGTCTGCCCTGCTATAGAATTGTATGTGTACCGTACGGTGCATAGAACCTTGACAGTAGAAACTCTCCTGCAGCTTTGCACTGCTTTATGTAAAACTTGTGTTTTGTCAGTTTGCTATGCGATCGAGCCCGGTGTAACGTAATGTGCATAGACCTCGCTTATCTCTATCTCCCCTGTGTATTTTGGCTAGGGGATTGTGACGCTCCTTCAGCATTTCCCTGTAGCATGCAAAACTTATGCCATCTCTCACTCCATATCCGAGCGCTGCCTGCCACGTGGTGGGGGTTCAGGGGCGGCGGCCATTTTGCCAGTGTGCTGTGCGATTGAGTTCGGTGTACCGTAATGTGCATAGACCTCGCTTATTCCTATCGCCCCTGTGTATTTTAGCTAGGGGATTGTGACGCTCCTTCAGCATTGCCTCATAGCCTGCAAAATCTGGACTGTTACTTGTTCCGTAGCCTAGGGCCTCTGTGGGGCAAGGAGTCATAGGTGGTAGCCATTTCTATTGAGTCTGCCCTGCTACAGAATTGTATGTGTACTGTACGGTGCATAGAACCTTAACAGTAGAACCGCTCCTGCAGTCTTGCCCTGGTTAATGTGAATAAAAAAATAATAAAGTGTCTGGAAAAAACTAACATGCATTCGTAATTTAGAAATCGAATTCGGGACTATGAGTATAGGAAGCGGAACACTTCACCACTTCGCCGCAGACAGATGAATAAATCCATTGGTTTTGATTATGCTGTAATGGCTATGGGATTAGGACGCTAACATACTGTACAAAATTCCTAATCTCGAGGCAATAGTGAACATCTAACACGTCCATTTGCGACAGTGTACACTACTGGTTTTATGTTGTTTTGTCTGCGGGACTTGGACGCTCACATATTCATAAAGTACTGTAGATGGATCATATACTGTATGCTGTACTATTTGTGTCTGTACCGTATATACTGTATTAAATAATGCAGCATAATGAGTATTTACTGTATTAAATAATGCAGCGTAATGAGTATTTACTGTATGCAGTGTAATGAGACGCTTAGTAAAGTAGTCCTTATTATATATTTCAGTATTGTATTTTACGGGAGACCACACGCATGCGCAGTGGTGATTGTAAAAGTCGACATCTGGTGGATGATCGCAGGTATTACACGTAAAGGTAACGCCAAACGCTCTGTCTGCCTCCATGCGATTAGGTACGCCTCTCTGTGACTAGGCGCGCCTCCCTACGCCCCGGTACGCTGCGTATGCTCGATCGGGACAAACGCCTCAGCCAGTCAAGATAAAGGTGGCTACATCTGTATAGAGAACGTTGCTTGGAGAGATCAAAGTCGGACCGTCCGAGACCTCGGGTTGTCTCTTCCTAGACCATCTTCTCCATCCACAGAGAAACCCATGCCGGTTAGCCGGTCCTGCCTCACTGATGAAGAACGACAGAGGCGGAAACCTCTGTATGTATTGCGGAGCAGCTGATCACTTTGTTAAGTCCTGCAGTCATCGGCCGCGAAATTCACGCTCCTAACTTACGCAGGAGAGGTTAAATTAGGAATCTCCTCGGAATTACCTTTCAGGAAAGAATCTGTGGTTACCATTTGTCTAGAGCTCTCCTCCTCTTCTGTTTTTGTTTCTGCACAACTCGACTCTGGAGCAGCTGAGAGTTTTATCACCTTGGCACTAGTCAAGCGAACCGGAATTCAGACGGTGAAGTTGGATCGTCCTATTTCAATCACTGCCGTTGATGGAAGTTACATCCCCGAAGGAACCATTACTCACCGCACTGTTACTCTCAAATTAAAGATTGGAGCTCTTCATTCAGAAAACATCTCTTTCCTAGTCATTCCTAAAGTCTCTCAAGAATTAATTCTCTGATTCCCTTGGCTACAAAGACATAATCTGTGCTCGCTTGGGGTGAATCTTGCTTCCATAAGTGCTTGGTGTCTGTGAAACCTCTTTGCAATTTGAATCCTTCTGAACTCCCGGTAGTCTATCAGGACTTTCAAGATGTCTTTAGCAAACAGGGAGCAGACACTTTGCCTCCTCATCGTAGTTGGGACTGTCCCATTGATTTGATACCTGACAAGACTCCTCCAAGAGGTCGAATATACCCTTTTTTCCTTCCAGAGACCTAGGCCTTGTCAGACTACATTTCAGAAAATCTCAGTAAGGATTTTATTTGCCCCTCTTCCTCCCCGGCCGGGGCAGGTTTTTTTTTTCGTGAAAAAGAAAAACGGGGGTTTGCGGCCATGCATAGACTACCGGGGGTTTGAATGAGATCACTGTGAAGAACAGATATCATCTGCCCGTAATTCCTGAGTTATTCGATCGAGTGAAAGGGGCCACTGTTTTCACTAAGTTGGACCTTCGAGGGGCTTATAACCTGATACGTATTAGTTCTGGAGACGAATGGAAGACCGCTTTTAACACCCGGGACAGGCATTACGAGTATCTAGTGTTGCCCTTCGGTCTCTGCAATGCTCCAGCAGTCTTCCAGAACTTTGTGAATGAGATATTCAGAGATCTTCTTTACAGTTGTCTAGTAGTATACATAGACGATATTTTCATTTTTTCTAAAGATTTGAAGGTCCATCGTGAGCAAGTTAAAGAGGTCTTAAACCATCTTAGGAAGAATCATCTGTTTTTGCAAGTTAGAAAAGTGCACCTTTGTTCCTACCAAAAAGTTTGCTTCAAGTTGAATCCTGTTTCTTACAAGGGGAAACTGCCTCCCTATTTGAAAATTACAAATGCCTTTCACATTTCTCTGCTAAAGCCTCTTGTACTAAATCGTTTTCGGGCAGCATTCCCTAAACCTCCCAAGGTTTAAGTCGCTCAAAATGAGGAATTCGAGGTTCATAAGATTATTGACTCCCGCAAGAGGTATGGTCGTCTCCAGTATCTCATAGATTGGTGAGGATATGGTCCGGAGGAAAGATCTTGGGTGGCTGCAGAGGATGTTCATGCTCCAAGACTGATTCGTGCATTTCATGCCAAGAATCCCACTAAGCAATGTGGGTGTTTGAAGAACACCCTAAAAAGGGGGGATGCTGTCAGCATCCGGAGTCTTACCTCCAGTTTTTGGTCCCTGCAACCTTCCTGTTATCTGGCTGGTATATGGCTGCGGTGGATAGGAGCTGTGGCAGCGAGGTCCTCCGGTGCGGCTGCCAGGTGTCTGGAGGCCGGGGTCCGGGTCCTGGAGAGTGGAGCATGGCAACCGGAGGTGTCTGTTTCCAAGTGTTCTGTTGCTGGAGTGCAGCGTCTGGGAGGTTGAGGCCTGAGGTAGTGGCTGTGTGCTGGTTCCACATGTGTCCCCTGGTATCCTGGTTCTGTCATGGACGCCCGATGGTCAGTTCTGTTATTGCAGTCCTTTGCTTCCAGTCCACCTGCTCTTGCGGTTTAACCGCAGGGTCCTTTGGTAGAGGTTCTCCGTTTGCTGACAGTGCTCACAGCAATCCTCTCTTCACATCGTTCTTCAGGTTGTCTCTTCATTCGGTGTTCTTCAGTATCGTTTACAAATCACAAGTCATCTCTCCATTCAGTGTTCTTCAGCATCATTTACAAATCACAGGTCATCTCTTCATTCAATGTTCTTCAGCATCGTTTACAAATCACAAGTCATCTCTTCATTCAATGTTCTTCAGCATCGTTTACAAATCACAAGTCATCTCATTCAATGTTCTTCAGCATTGTTAACAAATCACAAGTCATCTCTTCATTCAGTGTTTTTCAGCATCGTTTACAAATCACAAGTCATCTCTTCATTCAGTGTTTTTCAGCATCGTTTACAAATCACAAGTCATCTCTCCATTCAGTGTTCTTCAGCATCGTTTACAAATCACAAGTCATCTCTTCATTTAGTGTTCTTCAGCATCGTTTACAAATCACAAACATTTTGTTTTTCAGAATTCACTCAGACTTATCTCCTAGTCGTTGTGTATGATTGAGGTCTCGGTAAAGATGAATTAATCTTTCTTCAGTGTATCGTTCTCGTTCATTGTCCTCATTGCCTACCCCTCTACATCTCCGGGCCTAAGTCTTCAATCCATGAGTAAGAACTACATTCAGCCACCTTGTTTCCTTCCTTTGTCGATAGCTGCTCCCTCAGTCAATTATCAGTCGACAGATCCCCAACTCAAGCCAAGCCTGACAGATCTATATGTATATTTGTATATAGATATACTGTATATATATTTATGTATACAGTGCTTAAAGTGGTCCTATTGAGGCGGTGGAGCTCACCCCCCCTCAACACCTATGTAATAAAGGGATTGCGCTTGTCGCAAAAAGAAAGGGACGTGGTCACGCAATAGTATCCCCAATTCATATTATGGCGCACAGTAACACAATCTTATTCACATTACACCACTTATTCATGTTATGAAACACATTAGTTTCCCCTATACACAAAGCTCACAGTAGTAGCACCCCTAATACACATAATGCCCAGAGTAGTGCCCCTTATACAGTGCCCACAGTGGTAGTGCCCCTTATGCAGTGCCACCAGTCAGTGGCGGAACTAGCAAGCGGTGGGCCCATGTGCGACAAAATGCTTTGGGCCCCCCCCTCCCCCCATCCCATCCAAGTCCACCCCCTCACCCCTTGAGAGGATCTGTGAGGGGGACCTGCTCAGGGCCAGAGAAATGGATACCTAGCAACAGTGCCGTAACTAGACATTTTAGCACTGTCTGCAAGAAACGGCATCGGAGCCCCACCCCTGCATGCAAAACAGGGGCAGTGCGCGCCGTAGGCGCGCGCAAAAATACATAGTGGCGTGGCTTCGCTGGGAAGGGGTGTGGCCACAAAATAATACCAATTCCTAAAACGGTGCACAGTAGTCTCCATTCTTCAAATTGCGCCGCACAGTAGTACCACTACACCAGGTAGAGACCCTTTTACACCTTACAGCGAACAGATTCCTCTTTTGACACATTACGGCAGACAGCGTCCCCTTTTTACACATTACGGCAGACAGCGTCCCCCTTTTTATACATTACGGCAGACAGCGTCCCCTTTTTACACATAACGGCAGACAGCGTGCCCTTGTTACACATAGCGGCAGACAGCGTGCACTTTTTACACATTACGGCAGACAGCGTACACTTTTTACACATAACGGCAGACAGCGTGGCCTTGTTAAACATAGCGGCAGACAGCGTACACTTTTTACACATAACGGCAGACAGCGTCCCCCTTTTTACACATTACGGCAGACAGCGTCCCCTTTTTACACATTACGGCAGACAGCGTACACTTTTTACACATAACGGGAGACAACGTACACTTTTTACACATAGCGGCAGACAGCGTGCCCTTGTTACACATTACGGCAGACAGCGTGCCCTTGTTACACATTACGGCAGACAGCGTGCCCTTGTTACACATTACGGCAGGCAGATTCCCCCTTTTTACACGTTGCGGCAGGCAGTCCTCCGTTTTTACACATTGCGGCAGGCAGATTCCCCATTTTTAGACATTACGGCAGGCAGATTCTCCCTTTTTACACATAGCGGCAGGCAGATTCTCCATTTTTACACATTGCGGCAGGCAGATTCCCCATTTTTACACATTGCGGCAGGCAGTCCCCCCTTTTTACACATTGCGGCAGGCAGATTCCCCATTTTCACACATTACGGCAGGCAGATTCTCCCTTTTTACACATAGCGGCAGGCAGATTCTCCATTTTTACACATTGCGGCAGGCAGATTCCCCATTTTTACACATTGCGGCAGGCAGTCCCCCCTTGTTACAACATTGCGGCAGGCAGTCCCCCCTTTTTACACATTGCGGCAGGCAGTCCCCCATTTTTACACATAGCGGCAGGCAGTCCACCCTTTTTACACATTGCGGTAGGCAGTCCCCCATTTTTACACATAGCGGCAGGCAGTCCCAACAAATAAAGAAAGAGACAGAAAGAAAGAAAGAAAGAAAGAAAGAAAGAAAGAAAGAAAGAAAGAAAGAAAGAAAGAAAGAAAGAAAGTAGAATCATACTTACCCTCTCCGCTGGCTCAGGCTCCTCGTGCAGCTTGACGATTCCCGGGCAGTAGACGAGGTGGAGGAGGGAGCCGCAGCAGCGCTGTGTTATTGGTGGAGGCGCTGCTGCTGCTGCCCCCCTGCTTCACTATAGGCTGTTCTCGGAAGACAGCCTATAGTGAAGCAGAGGGGCAGCAGCAGCAGCGCCTCCACCAGTAACAAAGCGCTGCTGCGGCTCCCTCCTTCACCTCCGTCCTCCTCCTTCCCCCGTCCGTGCCGCTGCTCTTCTCCTCTGTGGGCGGCTGTGCGCTGCGGGCAGCGGTTGCCCGCAGCGCACAGCGGCATGTAATGAGTCAGTTTGACTCATTACATGCTTGGGCCCCTGGACAGAGGCGGGCCCCAGTGCAACGCACTGCTTGCCCTGCCGGTAGTTCCGCCTCTGCCACCAGTAGTAGGGCCCTTATGTCCCCAGGAGTGATGCCCTTTATGAAGTGCCCCTTTTACAATGCCCTCATTAGTATCTCCCCGTCTGACTCTCCACCTCTCTACGAAACTTGAAACGGACTCTCAAGACCCACTTCTTCGCCAAACCCAGCCAACTCTCCTCCTAACCCTCTTGTCTATGCTCACTGTCTACCTCTTCTGTGTCACTTCGGTCTGTTAGCAACTCACCTTTTAGATTGTAAGCTCGCAAGAGCAGGGACTTCTTTCCTCATGTGCCTTTCCTTTTCTTACTTACACAATCTTATACTCCTTACTCCCTTTGATGGCACCTAACACCGGGTTTTCTATACCTGTCCTATATTGTCTTGTACTGTAAGTGCTGTTTTCTTGTTTGCTCATTTGATTATGTACTGTGTAATGGGCGCTGCGGATCCCTTGTGGAGCCATATACTGTAAATAAAGGATAATAATAATAATAATAGTAGTACCCCCAGTAGTAATGCCCACAGTGGTAATGCCCCTGGGTAGTAATGACCCTGTGTAGTATTTCCCTGTAATAATGCCCCCTGTAGTATTGCCCCTGTGTAGTAGTGCCCCAGTAGTAATGCCCCCAGTAGTATTGCCCCTTGTGGTAATGCCCCCGTGTAGTATTTCATCCGTCACGCCTGCGCACTGCAGTGCATATGCATACATAGTTTGGATCTGATCGCCCGCTGTGCGTAAACGCACAGCAGTGATCAGATCTGAATGATCCCCATGGATATTCATGTCACTGGAATGATGGGCATGTCTCTCCCAGCAGCATTCGGCATTAATGCTGATGTGAGCTGGGTGAGGACAGACAGGCCCCCTAAACTTCCGGGCCCCATAGCAACGGCACCCTCTGCCCCCACTATAGTTACACCTCTGGGGAGAACATACAATCTCTGCACATACAGGTACCTGATCTGGAATCAAACTCATGACTCCTGTTAGGAGCCTCTGTGCTATACACTTTGGGTACGTCTGTGTGTATTTTATTAGAACAGCTGCCTCTCGGGATTCATAGACAATCACCATCAGAGGGACTGGGATTTTCTCTATCACTGCATAAATGCAGCAATTATGTATCATGGCATCTTTACAAGGTGCTCTGAATTAATTACATTTTTATTACATTATAAAAGCGTTAACTTGACAAGTTGTTCCAATTCTTAAACATGACCTCAAACTATGCTCTTTCATAACAGTGGAAAACATTACAAATATTACTTGCCACCATGTCAGTCCCCATCTGAAAATAAAAATCCAGTATTATTTTTGTTATTATTGGTTAACTGTTCTTGAGATAAAGAGATAAAAAACAGCCAACCCCATTTATACGTATAAACACGGTAATGGATCATAAAAAGTTCTGCCCAGAAGTAAATACTTTTAAAATTTAAGAGTTCCCGTAAGTATTACATAGTTAACAAACATGTAGTGTAACACAAATTAGCATTTTAAAACAGAAATACCAATGTACTCTCATCTGCCTACAAAATTGAAGAGCTCATCTGTTACCTGAAATGAGCTGTAGAGGGAGCTCTTACTTCAGAACTCAATTCAGAAGTGACTGTTGGGTCACCTCAAGCTACATACTAAGTGAAAGCATCTCCCCACTGCTGCTGCTATAGCTCTGAATAAATATATGACTCAGCCCGATTATATGTTTAGTCTGAAGCCAAGAGACAGTCTCTAGAGGACAGGGGATGGAGAGGAGGGTGAAAAGGGGGGAGAACACTGAAAAATGGTGTTGCCCCTAATTTTCTTCACAGGAATAATCACATACTTGTTAGAGCTTGTACACACATGCATTAAAATACAACGCTAGTTACAAATGTAGGCGAACCTTACACTTTGGCCTCGATTGTAACAGAGTACAAGTGCGTTCTGAAAGCCTTATTTTATGGACTCAAGTCAGAATCAAAGTGCATTTACTTAACATCAAGAACTCTAAATGAATTGCCATCAGAATCAAAGCACATTTAATTAATCTCAAGAACGCAAAATTAATGAACAAAGGGGGTCATTCCGAGTTGATCGCTCGCTAGCTGTTTTTAGCAGCCGTGCGAACGCATAGTCGCCGCCCACAGGGGAGTGTATTTTAGCTGTGCAAATGTGCGAACGCTTGTGCAGCCGAGCAGTACAAAAACAGTTTGTGCAGTTTCTGAGTAGGTCTGAACTTACTCAGCCGTAGCGATTACTTCAGCCTGTCCAGTCCCGGAAATTGACATCAGACACCCGCCCTGCAAACGCTTGGACACGCCTGCGTTTTTCCAAACACACCCATAAACGCCTTCTTCCTGTCAATCTCCTTGCGATCGGCTGTGCGAATGGATTCTTCGTACAATCCATCACCCAGCAACGATCCGCTTTGTACCCGTGCAATGCGCCTGCGCAGTAGTGACCTGATCGCTGCGTTGCGAAAAACGGCAGCGTGCGATCAGGTCGGACTGACCCCCAAAGTCCTTTGTAGATTTTTTTTTGCTATTTGCACAATTGTTGGTTATATGGCTTTGTAATATATTACCTTATCCCCCAGCAGCCAGAATATGGGACTATAGAAATTGGTGTGCTTGCAGGTAGGCATGTAGTACAATACCTGTTCCTAAATGCATCTCATAGTCTAGAATACGGACACTATTCAGAACTATGTAGCGTTCTGTACTTCGAGAATTGTGGTGCTCTTTGTTACCTGTACTCTATTTGTTATTTATTTACTGTAATGTTAAGTTTTGACTCCATGCACTGGCCTTTGTACAGTGCTGCGAAACACTTGTGGCGCCTTATAAATAAAATGTAATAATAATAATAATAATAATAATAATAACAACTCTCTCATAGTTCTTTTGAACATTTCACAACCTTACCTGTGAATGAACAATATAATAGAACAGTAGTTTTGAACAAGGAGCACTATAGGTAACTTATGCATCATCTTATTTGTTGAGAAGAAAGCTATACACCGCAAACTAAAAGCAATAAAATGTATAAAATGTAAAGAATGCAAATGTATAACTTGATCTATATGCATGCTTTGCTTTAATCATATTCTATGGATAAAGGGGATCAGTATGAGATGCCGGCACGTGAAATACCGACGCCGGGCGGGATCCCGATTGTGAAGATGCCGACAGTGGTGAGGAAGGGGTGTTCTCTCCTCTCCCCAACCCCCTTACCCTAACCCTCCTTACAAGCAGCCTAACCCTAACTGCCCCCCTTGGTGCCTAACCCTAACCACCCCCAGAGGTGCCTAAACCTAACCCTGTGTCCCTGCTGCCTAACCCTAACCATACCCCCCCCCCCCCCCCCCACCGGGCAGCCTCAGCCTAACCCTCTGTGGGGGGTGCCTAACCCCTCCCCCCCGCTGCTTAACCCTAACCCCCAGGGACGCAGCCTAACCCTAACCCTCCCCCTGCAGCCTAAATCTATCCCTCCCCCCTGCAGCTTACCTGTGGTGGTCTACGGTCTGTCCTCGTTCGGGATACCCATACCCATTGGTGCAGCCATGTCCGGTGTCAGCATACAGAATAGGGTCAGTATTCTGATTGCCGGGATACGGACAGCCGGGATTCTGACTGCTTCCCAGATAAAGACTATGCAGAGATATATTATAGTCTCAGCTCCTAACTATCACTTTACAGACTGTTTAAAAAATGACAGGAGCTGATTGCATACCTCCCAACTGTCCCGTTTTTTTGGGACTGTCGCACCCGCGGGCCGCAGTCTCCCGCGGTGTTTGGGGGGCAGTTGGAGGCTATTGACACTTGCTGCTCTGCTTAGTGCAGAGCAGTGGTAAATAGACGCTGTGCACATACCACAGAGTTTATTCATGGGAGATAGAGGGACTGGGTGCTAATAGAGCGCTGGGCATGCCCCCATAGTGAAGGAATACGGCTCGTGATTGCGGCATTGCTGCAAAACCACGCCCATTTTTGATGAAGCCACATACCCTTTTTGGAAGAATTCCCGACCCCTGCATTCACAATGTTGGGAGGTATGTGATTGGTTGGTTTATCTCTCTCCAAGGTTTGATAAATCTCTCCCTAAATAATCTGATATTTTTCTTTAAAAAAAACAACAACAGTCAGCTTGAATTTTGTGAATGTTTTCACTGCTATCTGTGGTTCGCACTTCTGGGATTATCAAGTCTACATCCACGTTCTGATTCACAGACCTGTGACATAGATCAGTTCACCACTAAAATGAGCTGGGAATATTAATGACAAATCTGATTTTTTTATTCGGCTAGAAACCAGTACAGAGCTGTAGTCCGAGATGAAAAAAAAAAAAAAAAAAATAGAAAAGAAAAAAGAATTTCAATAGTCTGGGTACAACCAAGATCTTCATCCACCTGTCATCAAAGCAATTCATTCTCTCAATAAAACATTACTAGGGCTCTCGCAAAATGCCCGCCCATCCATCCATCACTGAAAGTGGTTACCGTATCGTGGTTTTTACATCTTATTAGTGCTTTGGATGCCATTAAATACAGTGGTGAGTAATGTTATTTATTTCTGCATGTTTAAGGCTGACCACAAGAGCAATCAACCTTTCATGCATGCTGACATTATGCAGAATCCCCAGTTGCTCTCTCCATTGTATGATGTTCATGTTTAGTTTCCTCCTTTGTTACTATAGCAGATCCTTACATTTATTTTCTTTCAGCAATTTCTTACTTAGGGTTAGGGTCAAACTAACTCCATCACGCCTCGGTATTATAGTGATCTGCATAATTCACTGTGCATGAGGAAACTGTTGACAGGGGTGTATCAGCAATGGGGACAGGCAATTGGTGCACACGGGTCCCTTGGTCAGGGGCCATACTACACTCCCTGAATCCCTGAACAAGATCCAATCGAGCTGAGAGTGGTAGAAATTGCCAGAAATATGCCTCATGCGCCAGCACCATTTTTCCATTGGAAGAACCCACCCAAAGATTACACATGGGCTCCTAACCCGAATCCTATTTGTTAAATGCTGACTGTTGATGTAATGGTTACATACTGAAGTGCACGTATAGAAAATGAATGTATACTAGTAATACATAATTATATCACCTCAACAAAATGACGCTACCTGATGCAAAGCTGCAATTATAAGCTTTCTCATGGCCAGTGTTGTGCTAGGTTAGGTATATGGATCTAAATGTGTGTACTACCGACATAGCATTTACTAATATTCAAGCTATATTCATAAACTAAATGAAACACTCAGCTGTGTTTCTCATACGTCCTAGAGGATGCTGGGGACTCCAAATGGACCATGGGGTATAGACGGGATCCGCAGGAGACATGGGCACTTTAAGACTTTAAAAGGGGTGTGAACTGGCTCCTCCCTCTATGCCCCTCCTCCAGACTCCAGTTAGATTCTGTGCCCAGAGAGACTGGACACAAAACAGGGGAGCTCTCCTGAGTTTCTCTGAAAAGACTTTATGTTAGGTTTATTATTTTCAGGGAGCACTGCTGGCAACAGGCTCTCTTCTTCGTGGGACTGAGGGGAGAGAAGCAGACCTACTTCTGTGAGTTCAAAGGCTCTGCTTCTTAGGCTACTGGACACCATTAGCTCCAGAGGGTCTGATCACTTGGTGTATCCTAGCTGCTCGTTCCCGGAGCCGCGCCGTCGTCCCCCTCACAGAGCCAGAAGAAAGAAACCGGGTGAGTAAAAGAAGCAAAGAAGACTTCATAAAGACGGCAGAAGACTCCAGTCTTCAGAGGTACCGCGCAGCGGTCGCGCTGCGCGCCATTGCTCCCACACACAAGCGGCACTACAAGGGGCAGGGCGCGGGGGGGCGCCCTGGGCAGCAATAAAACCTCCATATCAGGCTGACACAAGAGGTATACAGTGCATAGGCACTGTATACAGACCCCCGCCAGGGTAAAAAAAAAGCTAAAAAATAGCGGGGCTGAAGCGCGCCGTTAAGGGGGCGTGGCTTAGCCCTCACAGCTCTACACAGCGCCATTTTCTCCTCACAGAGACGCTGGCCCTACCAAAAGCACTGCTGATGATATCACAGGGAAAAACAAGGGGGGGCACAGTGCAGAGCTGGATTAAGACATTGGGAGGCCCGGGGTACTTAAGACGGGGGGCCCTGAGGTCTAAAACTAAAGTTATATATATATATATATATATATATATATATGATATACGCTGTATCATTTGAACTAGGGGAGTATCGGGTTGTTTGAATATATATATATATATATATATATATATATGTATATACAGTACACATATATACATATACACAAATATATTTATTTATATATATATATATATATATATATATACATACATACAATATCACACACACATATATATATATACACATATATGTATATATACACCCACACATACATACATACATACATACATATGGATTAGGTCTTATATGCCGGCGGTCAGAATACCGACCGCGGCATCCCGATGGTGAGAATCCCAACAGGAGCAAGGTTTTATACTTTCCTTTCCCTAATTTCCCCCTAACCCTCACTTTCCGCAGCCTAAACCTAACCCTCCCACACCCCCGCAGCCTAACCCTCCCGGGAAGTGCCTAACCCTAGTCCCCTTTCCCGCAGCCTAAACCTAACCCCCCCCCCCCCCCCCCCGCGCGCGCCCGCCGCAGCCTAACCATAACCATTCCCAGGGGTGCCTAAACCTAACCCCCCTCCCCACAGTCTAACCCTAACCCTCCCCCTGCAGCTTAAACCTAACCTCCCCCCTTGTGGCTTACCTCTCCGATGGGCCTGCAAACAGTCATTTGGGATTCCGGCGGTCGGGATTCGGAGAAGTGTCGGGATTCTGGTGTCGGTATTTTGACTGCCAGGATCCCGACCGCCAGGATCCTGACCTGGTCCCATAATAAAAATTTTTTGGGTGGCTGAGCCGTCACTCAGCGAGAAGCCCAGCCAGCTCTGCAGCGACGGCGGCTCTGAGTATGACCGCTGGGCTGTCAGTGGGGAGGGGAGCACATCGGCGCGGATCGGATTAGAGATCCGTTCTGGCGGGTGGCAGGGGGCCCTTTCAGACAGGGGGGCCCAGGGTACTTACCCCCGGAGCCCCCCCCCCCCCCTTAATCCGGCTCTGGCACAGTGGTTTAGTGTGTTATATGTATAAGAAAAGCACAATATATAAGGAATATGGGGTTATAGAGCTGAAAAACGTCTTCTGTGTTCCCTGACATAAAATAATCAGTGTAATGTCGGTGGGTGGTTAGTACATGTGTGTCGGCATGTCTGCGGCTGTGTACTCTGTCAAAAATGTCTCAGTCGGCACCGCCGACGCCTGATGGTACTTGGTTCATGAAAATACGTATCAACAGGTCAGTAGATGTATAGCTTTCACAAGAGAAGACTATATGGGACATACAGACGTGTGTGGGTGACCTTGTCGGCAGCAACAAATCTGACTGGGTAAACATTGCATGATACTGTGATGCTTTTCAAAAGGCTATACCTGTGTATGTGTATATATATATATATATATATATATATATATATATATATATATATATATGGTACGGTTGCACAGACGTAGTAATATCTGGGGAGGGTGTATTGTTCTTAATAGATATTTCCCTCAGACCCCTCGGGGTCGCAAAAATTTTATTTTGCCCAGTTGCTACTCCCTAATATCGACACGAATAATAATTCTTATGTCGACCATAAAGTTTCCTGATTAGATCCACAAATCAGCATTCAGTACATGTTTCACATACATTAAGAACGTATTAACGTCACTAGGTATATATATATATATATATATATATATATATGAGTTATATATATACAGTGATGTATGTGTGTATATATGTGTATATAAATGGGCAAATTTATATATATATATATAAACTTTATAATGAATGCTGAAGTAAAGTTATTCCTTTTCATGTGCTGGTCGCTCTGTTGAAATACTCTAGGTCAGCCGTGACAAGATGGCTTCGAATCCTCATGAGTAGGCCGAGTGTTATTCTTTTCCCGCCGTGGATAGAATAAAGTGAGAGTCAACCCCTGCCCGGCATGGGGCCCTGTCACAGAGGATCTTATACAGGAAGCTAAGTGATATTTTAATTATATATGTTGATTATACTTGCATTACATGCGCATGGGGGAGTGCTTGTATTCAGAAATGGTCGTTTACTTTGTCATCCGATATAATTACCCTGGGGAGAGATGGGATACTCCTTAAGTTGGGTTATATCTAGAACATGGTAGCATACGGCCGGGGATTCTTGGGTTCACGAGCCAAGTCCAGGGCGGTCTCGGTTGAGAGGGCATTGTGGATTCACTAAACGGTTGCTACTGCTGACTCCGAGATGAGATGGAGTCTCTTTCCTGGGGAAGTGAAGCCTGGTTTGGTAATGGCTTTGTGAATATGCTCGCGGCGGATGCCACTGGTAAGTCTACTTTCTTGCCCTAGGTTACCTCACTAAGGTGAATGAGGCATTCTTGTAAGATGCAGTCATTTAGACCGAATGGATAAGGATTCCCCTTTTCTTTGCAGGAAAAGGAGGGTGAAAGGAGGTAAGAGGTCAGCTAGCTTATTTTCAGGTTCACAGGAGCAGAATTCATCCTATGTTTCCGCCAGGTCCACCGCAGGACGTTGGGACTATCTTGCAGGAGCCCACACCGGTGGGCCCGCGTCTGAAACTCTTCAGTCAGCCCTGGAAAGGACATGGCCAAGTGAGTTAAGGATAGCATCCCTAGGGGAACATACAGGAGTGGTCCAGACGTTTCCCCTCAACAAATTTTTCAAATAGACCTTACAGAGTCTCCTCCGGACAGGGAGGTAGTATGTGACACAATACGAGAGTTGTGTCAGGATCAGGTAATTGTCCGACTGTCCCGGTCACAAAAAAAGAAAAAAGAAGCTGTTCTTCAAGCTTTTTTGTCTTTCCAAGGCCGGACGGTTCGAGCCCTTTCGAATCCTATATCTGAAATCTCAAAATTTCTACTCGGGATCCATGAGGGAATCTCTCATGGCCGGTTTCTCCACTCTGAAAATGGAGACAGGTGGTCTAATTAAATTTTTTTCCGCGTTAGGCTTACATGAGGTTCCAATTCAGGATTGGCATTTCGCCAGAGTGATGGCGGTATGAGGGGTTTTTCCTTCAAGGGTAAGGAGTCAGAAGTATTCTGTACTGGTTCGCTCTCCGGATTACGGAGAGATCATGAAGCAAAATGGTGAAGAACCTTGCATTCTCCCTGACAGTTCTCAGAACTTAGCGGAATACCAGTTGGTCCCTACGATGTGGGGGTCGGTTTGGACAATATTAATTTCTTCCAGTGGAAAGAGCTCTGAGGATTCAGAGGCTGGTCAGACCTGCAACAATGTCAATCCATCAATACATTCAGTTACTTGAATGGGGTTGTGGCCTACGAGGCCTTTCAGTGGCTAGCTTGCATGCCAGAGTTTTAGCAGAATTTGTTGGACGAGTGGTCCGTTTTCCACCTGGGATAATCATGATTTCAAGACCAGAATATCACTTCCGTGGCGGCGGCGTGATTCTCCCCAAGGACGGGTGTCAAGTTAGGATACTGGTCATCCCATTAACGGTCTAGAGTTAAGGGCCGTTTATATCGGTTTTCTACAAACAAAAACCGAAGAGGAAATGGCAGAAGCCAGAAAGATTTTCCGCTGAGCGACGAAAACGTTTACGCGCTCTGTCAGAGACATTCATTCCAAGAGTGGACAACTGGGAAGCAGACTTCCTTGGCGGACACGTCCTCCATTCAGGAGAGTGGAGTCTTCATCAAGCGGTTTTCACAGAAGTTACATGTTTTGGGGAATTCCGCATATTGACAAGATGGCGTCTCGCCTCGACAAGAAACTTCGGAGATTTTGTTCAGGGTCGAGGGTCCCTTAAGTTAGCGGTGGACGCCCTAGTAACACCGTGGGTGTTTTCGGTCGGTCTATGTGCTCCCTCCACTTCCAAACTTTCCAAAGAGGTTATTAGATCATAAGAAGAAAAAGATTCAGGTGATCCTCGTTCTTCCAGACTGTTCAAGGAGGGCTGGTATCCGAACCTTCAGGGATTACTCATAGGAGATCCCTGATCTATTCCTCTGCGAGAGTATCTGTTACAGCAAGGGCCGTGTGGGTTCCAAGGCTTACCGCGGGTTCCATTGACGGCTTGGAGGTTGAACGCCGGATCCCAACCTGAAAGGGTATTCCCAGTGAAGTCATCCCTACTCTTCTTCGGGCAGAAAGAGGAAAAGTTGAAACTTTACCACCAATTCTGGGGAAAGTATGTGTTTTGGTGGGAATCCAAGAAAGTTCCTACGGAAGGATTCCAATTGGGTCGTTTTCTCCATTCCTTCCTTACAAGATCGTGTGGATGCAGGTCTTAAGTTGGACTCGATTAAGGTTCAGGTTCAGCCTTATCGGGTTTCTTCCAAAATCAATTGGCCTCCTTTCCAGAGGTTCACACTTTCGTAAAAGGAGTGTTACGCATCCATCCTCCCTTGTGCCCTGTGGCATCAGGGTATCTTAACGTGCGTTGCAGTTCCTGCAATCTCATTGGTTGGACTTTTCAATACGGTTGAGGGGACATTCCTCACTTGGAAAGTGGTCATGCGGTTGGCCTTGTCATCCGCAAGGCGGGTGTCTAAATTAGCGGCTTTGTCTCACAAGAGCCCCTATTTAATCTTCCATGAAGATAGAGCAGAGTTGAGTACTCGTCAGCGTTTTCTGCCAAATCTGTGATTTCATTGTTTCACATGAACCAACCTATTGTGGTGCCGGTGGCCACTGCCGCCAGGGTGACATCGATGTATCTCGATATGGTCTAAGTTTGAAAATGTATGTTGCCAAAATGGCTCAGATTAGTAAAACAGACGCTCTGTTTATCCTGTATGCTCCCAATGAGATTGGGGCTCCTGCTTTCAAAGCAGACTATTGCGCGCTCAGTCTATGGTACGACTCAGCAGGCTCATTCGGCAGCTGGATTGCCGTTACCGAGATCGGTGAAGGCCCATTCTACCAGAATGGTGGGCGCGTTCTGGGCGGCTAACCGTGGGATCTTGGCATTCTTGATTTGCCGAGCGGCTCCTTGATAGGGTTCAAACACCTTTACGAAGTTTTACAAGTTTGATACCCTGGCAGGTATGGACCTCATTTTTGGTCAATCGGTGCTGCAGAGTCATTTGCACTCTCCGTTCTGGAGCTTTGGTATAATCCCCATGGTCCATTTGGAGTCCCCAGCATCCTCTAGGACGTATGAGAAAATAGGATTAAATCCTTTTCTCTTAGTCCGTAGAGGATGCTGGGCGCCCGTCCCAGTGCGTACTGTATCTGCAGTTATTAGTTGGGTTACACACATGCTGTGTTTCTTTTCAGTCAGCCTATTGCTGACGGTTTTCAGTGGCATAGGTTATGCTATTATTGGTGATGTGTACACACAAGTTGTGTTCCGTTCTGGCAGCATATTGCTGTTTTTTAGTCATGCCGTCAGCTGGTATTTTCTTGAATGCCACGTTCTGTGGCATGCTGGAGGTGTGAGCTGGTATGACGCTCACCGTGTTTAACTGATAAATTCTTTCCTCAAAATGTCCGTCTCCCTGGGCACAGTTCTATAACTGGAGTCTGAAGGAGGGGCATAGAGGGAGGAGCCAGTTCACACCCCTTTTAAAGTCTTAAGGTGCCCATGTCTTCTGCAGATCCCGTCTATACCCCATGGTCCATTTGGAGTCCCCAGCATCCTCTACGGACTAAGAGAAAAGGATTTACCGGTAGGTATTAAAATCCTATTTTCTCATACGTCCTAGAGGATGCTGGGGTCACTTCAAGAACCATGAGGTTATACCAAAGCTCTAGAACGGGCGGGAGAGTGCGGATGAGTCTGCAGCACCGATTGACCAAACATGAGGTCCTCATCGGCCAGGGTATCAAACTTGTAAAACATTGCAAAAGTGTTTGAACCCGACCAAATATCTGCTCGGCCAAGTTGTAATGCAGAGATCCCCCTGGGCAGCCGCCCAGGACGAGCCCACCCCTCTAGTAGAACGGGCCTTCACCGATTTCGGTAACGGCAATCCAGCCGTGGAATGAGCATGCTGAATCTCACCACAGAGCCAGCGCGCAATGGTCTGCTTGGAAGCAGGACACCCAATCTTGTTGGGAGCATACAGGACAAACAGAGCCAATGTTTTCTTAATCTGAGCCGCTCAGGCGACATGATCTTCAAAGCTCCAACCACATCCAGAGACTTTGACTCAGCGAAGGTGTCAGTAGCCACAGGCGCCACAATGGTCGGTTCCTGTAGAAAGAGGAAAAACACCTTCGGTAGAAAACGCTGACGTGTCCTCAGTTCAGCTCTGTCTTCAAGGAAGATCAAACAAGAGCTCTTGTGATACAAGGCCCCTAACTAATTTAGACACCCGCCTTGCAGATGCCAAGGCCAACAGGATGGCTTCACCTTCTTAAAGGTTCAAACCCACGTGAATGAAGGAACTGTAACACCACATTACGATCCCATGGTGCCACTGGAGGCACAAAGGAAGGTTGGACGCGCAACACGCCTTTCACGCAATACTGAACTTCCGGAAGGGAAGCTAATAGTTTCAGATACAGTGTCGTATATAAAAAGCTGCCATTCAGAATGTCAACACCAAAATGTTAACATGGTCTATATGTCAACATTCTCAGTATGTTGGCATTGTGAATATCATCAGCCTGTCAACAATGCACATTGTATTCACTTGTCAACCTTAACCACATCCTAACCCTAACTGCAGCCTAACCACAGCCTAACACTAACCACAGCCTAACACTAACCACAGTCTAATCCTAACCACAGTCTAATCCTAACCACAGTCTAACCCTAACACTAATCACAGCCTAACTCTAATGGCAGCCTAACCCTAACCACAGTCTAACCCTAAAACTAACCACAGCCTAACAATAACCATAGCCTAATCCTAATGGCAGTCTAACCCTAACCACAGCCTTTCCTAACACTAACCGCAGCCTATCACTAACCACAGCCTAACCCTAACACCAACCATAGCCTAACCCTAACTGCAGCCTAACCCTAACTGCAGCCTAACTCTAACCGCAGCCTAACTCTAACCGCAGCGTAAATCTAACCGCAGCCTAACCCTAACCACAACCTAATCCTAACCACAGCCTACCCCTAGCACTAACCACAGCCTAACTTTAACCACAGCCTAACCCTAACCATAGGCTAAACCTAACCACAGCCTAACCCTAACCACAGCCTAGCCCTAACCACATCCTAACCCTAATTTCAGCCTAACACTAACCACAGCCTAACCATAACCACAGTCTAACCTAACTGCAGCCTAACCGCCGCCTAATCCTAACCCTAACCGCAGCCTAATCCTAACCCCTAACGCAGCCTAACCCTAATCATAGCCTAACCGCAGCCGTCAATTGTAAGTCAACATTGACAATGTCAACATTCTGACCATGTCGATATTCCTGTGCCGACATTTTGAATGGTGACATGATGAACGTATCTCATGATAGCACACTATACATTTGATATTTGGCCAGAAAAGAAGCCAATGATTTATTTGGGTACAGCAGGACTGTCCTAACATCTGGAGAAGTGGTAAAATGCTGAGTTCCTACACTACAACATAACAAAAATAGCTATGAAACCACTTTAAGTACTTAAACAGTAAAACAATGGCCTATTATACTGGTGACCTACTGTTAGCTTCTTGCAATCCAGGACTAGGTTAGAGCTCTTTCCATTTGGCTGGCATGGTAAGATAGTTGAAACTCAACAAAAATGTGAATGTTTTAGGTAAATAATCATTGCTTAATGGGTTGCACAGACAGTGGATTGTTAATTTTTAGGTGGTATTTTAGAAATGACTGCCAGGACACATCACAGTAGGTCAGAAGAGGGGGGAGGGGGGTGTCAGAAGAGTTGATCAATCATTCCTTTCTTAAATAAATAAATAAATAATATATAATAGGATCTGTCTGAATGGTAACAGATCATCTGTAATAATATGACAAATACAATTATAATGGCATAAACACCTAAACAAACATGAAATATCCTGCTTGTTTAAAATAAAAAGTAGCTGCCATAATGTACAGTAAAAGTTACTTGGCGTGCTGATGTACTATGCTTTCTGATATGTAAGGAAATGCATTTTTGTGCCTTTCCTGCAGCGTGTTTCAGGCAACAGAGAAAGCCGCCCTGAAAAATCAATGTCATCCCTCTTTAGATGTAGATCCACCTAAGTTTGCAAAGTACTGTTTCTGCCCACTGTAGCTGCCAAAATGAGCCACAGAACTAAAGCTGGGCAAGAGTATAAGGAAACGCTGCATGCTTGTGGTGGAACAAACAAGGGAATGTCTGAGAGTGGAGCCACAGGGACAACTCTCAGACTCAGGTTGGCAGCAAACAAAAATTGTTACCATCTGGATGGCGTTCAGAGAGGGATCTTTGTCAAATCTGGAGATGGGTGGAGGGAGAGCTCCTCAGAAGTGTAATTACACTAAGTAAAACACATGCTTATGCTGCACTGTGCTGAAAAAATGTTCACTGTGTGCCACAGATGTAATAGCAACACTACAATCCTTTACACCTCCCAGTATTAAAACAACCAACTTACAATATTTATTGTATTAACAAACTAAATCGACATGAGGAATTATCACCAAGAACTGAAGACATGCAAGCCATGGCTTTATAGTGCACTACTAGCTGACAACACATCTGAGACCCCTAAAACGTAAGTACTGCAAATATCAGAACCATGCAAGTATTTACGACTGAGCAGTGTTGGAGTGTGAGATCACTATGTAACCACCACACACTGATCGGTGCGGGGTTTGTGCCACCAGAATACCTGTCATTATCACCAGTATCGGACTGTGGCATGAATTGCCCACTGGGGGGGGGGGATGCTGTTGTAGGGGCCCATGCTTAAGGGTGTGGCCAGGCTCCTCTGGGGTGTGGCCAGCCACCACAGAGGTTTGGCTAACCATTACAGAGTACATATTCTGTTCCCCTTGGTAAATATATCATAAACCATATTCTTGTGAAGTATAATGTAACATAAGTATAATGCATAATTCAAGTGCACTAGGATAGAGTCTGGAACCTGATCCCTAAAGGAGGAGGAGGGTCCACAGGCAGTGGGGCCCACCGGTGGTTTACCCTGTTCCCCTGTGGGCCAGTCCGACCCTACTTATCACCATCTCTGGATCATAGTGACCGATAAATATTAAAGTCATGCTTTATTCTTTTAATAAAGTGTTGATTAATGGTTTTAAAATGTTTTTAATATATGTAATCTGCAATCAGGAGGTGGTGATTTAAACCAAACTTCATCAGGACTGCAACCAATATCCAGTAAATTTGCTGCTTAATACAGTGATCTGCAAACTTCTGCAGGTGGAGAGTCCCAGCCAGATGAAATTGAATTATTAGGAGCCAAGTGGCTATATATTTGTATTGGCACTATACTTATATGTGGCTTTTACTGTTTTATATTGACTTTTTAATTTTTATTTTGAATTTTATTATTGTATAATCAATAAATGTATGAATATTAACAAGCCATTCACTCTTTTAATAACTATACAGCCAGCACTGGTATATATTTTATTTACTGTATAGGGGATAGGGTATGCTCAGAGTTGGGGGAGTAGGGTATGCTGTGGAAGCCAGGGGTGGGCAGGTACTATATTTAACTGTCCCAGGGATTAGGGCTGGGTAGCTTAATGCCTGCAACTGGAGCCAGTGGCCCTCATTCCGAGTTGATCGCTCGCTAGCTGCTTTTAGCAGCAGTGCAAACGCTAAGCCGCCGCCCTCTGGGAGAGTATCTTAGCTTAGCAGAAGTGCGAACGAAAGGAGTGCAGCGCTGAGGCAAAAATACTTTCAAGCAGTTTCTAAGTAGCTGCAGACCTACTCCTACCTTGCGATCACTTCAGTCTATGTAGTTCCTGCTTTGACGTCACAAACACGCCCTGCGTTCGGCCAGCTACTCCCCCGTTTCCCCAGGCACGCCTGCATTTTCATCTGACACGCCTGCGTTTTTTATCACACTCCCGGAAAACAGTCAATTACCTCCCAGAAACGCCCCATACATGTCAATCACTCACCGATCAGCAGAGCGACTGAAAAGCGTCGCTCGACCCTGTGTGAAACTGCATAGTTTATTGTGAAAGTACGTCGCGCGTGCGCACTGCGGGCCATACGCATGCGCAGAAAAGCCAATTTTTAGCCTGATCGCTGCGCTGCGAACAACCGCAGCTAGCAATCAACTCTGAATGACTCCCAGTGCCTCTGTGTAGCGCCACTGCTTCTGACTAACAGCACCTGGAACTTTCCCGCCCAATCCATCCTTGCATACACTACAAATTGCTTACAGTACACTGCATATCATTTACCCTGCACATCACTTACCCTGCAAATCAATATCATATAATTTCCACTGCTTATCAGCTACGGGTGTGGATTATTAGATCTACACTGAAAAGGTGTACAGTCAATAGGTCTACCACTAATGGTCGACATTGAAATGATCAACACGAAAAAAAATAGACACATTTTTTTAAGGGGTGTTTTGTCACTTTTCTGCAACAAACAAGCTCCATTAGTGTACCGCTTTGCTTGCAATGCTTCAGGCAGGTTACTATTCCCAATCGTAGTCCACGTAAATAGTAAACTATGAAAAAGTTCAAAATAAATAAAAAATACCATACTGTATGTCTACCATATGTGTGTCGACCATTGTCATGTCGGCCTTTTGACCCTGTTGACCTGTCTACCTTTTTAAATGTAAACGACCTAATGCATGTCAACCATTAGTGGTAGACCTATTGACTGTAGACCTTGTTAGTGTATATCTATAGGGGGTAATTCAGACCTGATCGTAGCAGCAAATTTGTTATCAGTTGGACAAAACCATGTGCACTGCAGGATGGGGGGGGGGGGGGAGATGGGCAGATATAACATTTGCAGAGAGAGTTAGATTTGGGTGGGGTGTGTTCAAACTGAAATCTAAATTGCAGTGTAAAAATAAAGCAGCCAGTATTTACCCTGCACAGAAACAAAACAACCCACCCAAATATAACTCTCTCTAGCGTTATATCTGCCCCACATGCAGTGCACATGGTTTTACCCAACTGCTAACAAATTTGCTGGTACGATCAGGTCTGAATTACCCCCATAGTCCGGATGCCATCACCTATACTGTATGTCACTTACAGTACACTGTACATCACTTACACTGCATATTACTCAAAGTACGCTGCATACTCCTTACAGTGCATTATATATTGGTTACACTGCATATCACGTATAATGCATTTACATTTAGTTTAGCTTAGCTTATCATAGTTGCCACAAAAATCCTAACGCCAGCTGAGGACAATCACAGAAGTGTCAGAGGGCAAAGGGATGTTGTGCTGTGATGACTCATAGGTGTATGTCACGATCCGGGTATCTGGACGCCATTTCTTACCCATCAGATGCCTCCTAAGGCTGGCTCAGCGCTCCAGGACCGGATTCCATCTGTTATCCTGATGTGTACATTCCTGTATCCTCTCCTGTCACTCTGGGACGCTGTCACAGTAAACGCCATATTACACCTGGCATGGCGTCTCCCGCGGCCTCCGCCGCCGTCCCTGAACTTCTGCATGCAGAGTGTCTGAGTGGCGATTACGTCAGCCGCGGCCTCCGCTGTGTCCGCGTGGTTGGATGTGCATCTGTCGGCCTGGCGCCTCCTGTCTCCGGTGGCCGGCGCCGCCATTGCTGTTTTCATTACCACATGGATTACAAACCAAACTTCCCTCCAAGTGTCTGCATGGGCGCAGCCATCTTGGATTCTGTCAGCTGATCATTTCCACCAATCTGTTCTCAGTATTGATAATCTGCATAATTGCCTAGCCAATCCCTTCCTTGCTGCAGGTATAAATACACTGTGCCTGAGCAAGGAAGGCGTCAGTGCTTTGGTTGTCAAACCTAGTTCCTGTCTGTCTCTCTCCTGTGATTGTCTTCCAGGTTCCAGCTCCTGTCTCAAGACTTCCACCATAGAGACCCGCACCAGCATTCCACCTGCGGTGTAGCCTGACTCTCCAATCCATTGTGGATTCATCTGTTTCCAGCTACAACATTACCTGCTTCCAGCTCAGCTTCCAGCAGAGTACAGCTTCCCTTAAAGGGCCGGTGTCCTTTCTACACTTTACCACTCTCCACCGGTATTATTATTTCTCCGCTCTCAAGTTCTACATTTCAGTTCATATTTCATCGCTCCCAAGTTCATTTATTATTTAACTGGTTCCAGCCAGTATCCACTCCGTGCTAACAACAGTCTGGTTCCAGCCAGTATCCACAGCAGCTGTTTTATCTTCAGCAACCCAGCTTTTCCTGGAACACCAGCTGGCACAATCCTGGGTTATCTCCATTGCTACAGTCGGGCCTGGTAAGGACTTTCCATCTAGAAGATCATAAGAACTATCTCACACTACCAGTGCCCTGTGGCTCCTGCCATCCTGTAGTACCCAGGAACTGTATTTATTCTTTGCTGACTTTTACGTTTTCTTTTACTGCTGCTGTGTTGCGGAGTTGTCATAATAAACATCATTGACTTTTATCCAAGTTGTCGTGGTCACGCCTTCGGGCAGTTATTATTCATGTTACTTACATGTCCAGGGGTCTGATACAACCTCCCAGGTTCCGGTACATCTCAGCCCCTACAACTGAGGCTGCCTCCCGTCAGCTCAGGCCCTCAGTTGTGACAGTAAGCACTGACCTAATGAATCCAGCCGGAGACCAGGATCAAGCGGCCAGGCCGAGGCAAGAACTGGCAGCCCGACTAGAACATCAGGAGGCTGCACAGGGCCACATCATCCGCTGTCTCCAGGATCTCTCTACTCGGCTGGATGGGATTCAGACAACTCTCCGTGGATCAGGCGCGTCTGGTGCGTCAACCACAGTGACTCCAGCTATAACCCCACCCACCTTACCCATTTCTGCTCCACGTCTTCATCTTCCAACGCCAGCAAAATTTGACGGATCTCCAAGATTCTGCAGGGGATTTCTCAACCAGTGTGAGATTCAGTTTGAGCTACAACCTGGCAATTTTCCCAGTGACCGTACAAAAATTGCCTACATTATTTCTCTTCTCAGTGGCTCAGCCCTTGATTGGGCATCACCGTTATGGGAGAGGTCCGACACCCTGCTATCTTCCTACACTGCCTTCGTGTCAACATTCAGGCGCATCTTCGACGAGCCAGGCCGGGTAACCTCAGCTTCATCCGAGATTCTCCGTTTACACCAGGGGTCACGTACTGTAGGACAATATCTGATACAGTTCCAGATCCTGGCATCCGAACTGGCATGGAACGACGAGGCCCTGTATGCTGCATTCTGGCATGGCTTATCTGAGCGTATTAAAGATGAGTTAGCTACCAGAGACTTACCTTCTAAGTTAGATGAGCTAATCTCACTCTGCACGAAAGTTGATTTACGTTTCAGAGAGAGAGCAACTGAGCGTGGAAGATCATCTGCTCCAAAATCTTCTGCTCCTCCTCCTCGTCAACTGTCACCATCTAAAGATGAGCCCATGCAACTTGGCCGTTCCCGTTTAACTCCTGCTGAGCGCCGAAGACGTCTCTCCGAGTCTCTCTGTCTCTATTGTGCAGCTCCGTCTCACACCATTAATGCCTGTCCCAAACGTCCGGGAAACTCCAAATCCTAGCTCGCCAAGGAGAGGGCCGGCTAGGAGTAATGATCTCCTCTCCATCTCCTCAAGATTGTAATCTCCCAGTCTCGCTTCAAGTTGCTCAACGTTATCGGAACGTCATTGCCCTCCTTGATTCCGGAGCAGCTGGGAACTTTATTACCGAAGCCTATGTTAAACGGTGGTCCCTACCCACCGAGAGACTTCCTTCGTCCATTTCGTTAACTGCCGTGGATGGCAGCAAAATTTTTGATGCAGTTATTTCTTTAAGGACTCTACCAGTTCGTCTGAGAGTGGGAGTTCTTCATTCCGAACTTATTTCTTTTTTAGTGATTCCAAGAGCCACACATCCTGTGGTCCTGGGCCTTCCATGGCTCCGTCTTCACAATCCTACAATTGATTGGACGACTACGCAAATCCTGGCATGGGGTTCCTCCTGTGCTGAGACATGTTTGTTTAAAGTATTGCCTGTCTGTTCTTCCTCCCCCAGGTCGTCTGATGTTCCACCTCCTCCATATCAAGATTTCACGGATGTGTTCAGTAAAGCTTCTGCTGATATCCTTCCTCCTCATAGAGAATGGGACTGTCCGATTGATCTCGTTCCAGGGAAGGTTCCACCTCGAGGCCGAACTTATCCGTTGTCTCTGCCTGAGACGCATTCTATGGAGGAATATATTAAAGAGAACCTAGCAAAGGGGTTCATTCGACCTTCTTCTTCTCCAGCCGGCGCAGGCTTCTTTTTTGTAAAAAAGAAAGATGGTGGTCTGCGGCCGTGCATCGACTACAGAGGTTTGAACGACATTACCATCAAGAACCGTTATCCTTTACCCCTGATTACTGAGCTCTTTGACAGAGTTAGCGGAGCTACCATCTTTACAAAGCTGGACTTGCGAGGTGCATACAATCTCATCCGGATCCGTGAGGGTGACGAGTGGAAGACCGCCTTTAACACCCGTGACGGACATTATGAGTACCTCGTCATGCCCTTCGGATTGAGCAATGCTCCAGCTGTCTTCCAGCATTTTGTCAATGAGATCTTCAGAGACATTCTATACCGTCATGTCGTGGTCTATCTAGACGATATCCTCATTTTTGCCAACGATTTAGAGGAACATCGTTTTTGGGTTAAAGAGGTTCTGTCCCGTCTCCGTGTCAATCATCTCTATTGCAAATTAGAAAAATGCGTCTTTGAAGTCAAGTCCATTCCGTTTCTAGGGTACATTGTGTCCGGTTCCGGACTAGAGATAGATCCTGAGAAACTACAAGCAATCCAAAATTGGCCGGTACCCTTAACCCTCAAAGGGGTCCAGAGGTTCTTAGGGTTCGCCAACTATTACCGAAAGTTTATACGAGACTTTTCCACCATTGTGGCGCCTATTACTGCTTTCACTAAGAAGGGTGCTAACCCGTCCAAGTGGTCTGAAGAAGCCATGCAAGCATTTCATCTTTTAAAACAAAGGTTCATCTCTGCGCCTGTTCTGAAACAGCCTGACATCGACTCTCCTTTCATCTTAGAGGTGGATGCCTCCTCCGTTGGAGTAGGAGCGGTGTTATCTCAGAGGGCTAAAGATGGCCATTTACACCCTTGCAGTTTCTTCTCCCGGAAGTTCTCCCCAGCTGAGCGCAACTATGCCATTGGCGACCAGGAGTTGCTAGCCATCAAGCTCGCTCTAGAAGAGTGGAGGTATCTGTTGGAGGGAGCTTCTCATTCAATCACCATACTTACAGACCACAAGAACCTTTTATACCTGAAGGGCGCACAATGTCTCAACCCTCGTCAGGCCAGATGGGCACTTTTCTTTTCCAGGTTCGACTTTAAACTCCAGTTCTGTCCGGGCTCTCAGAATCGCAAGGCCGATGCCCTTTCCCGCTCATGGGAGCAAGAAAATGAGTCAGAGTCTTCAGACAAGCATCCTATTATAAATCCGTTGGCATTCTCCACGGTAGGGATGGACTCTACGCCCCCATCAGGGAAAAGTTTTGTGAAGCCGATGCTAAGGAAGAAGCTCATGCATTGGGCCCATGCTTCCCGTTTTGCCGGACATACAGGTATCCAAAAAACCCTGGAGTTTATCTCTAGGTCCTATTGGTGGCCAACTCTGAAAAATGACGTCTTGGAGTTTATTGCATCTTGCCCAAAGTGTGCCCAACATAAAGTATCCCGCCAGTCGCCTGCGGGGCAACTGGTTCCACTATCCGTTCCCCGTCGACCATGGACCCACTTGTCGATGGATTTCATTACAGACTTACCCATGTGCAACAAGTTCAATACCATCTGGGTGGTAGTTGACCGGTTCACCAAGATGGCACACTTCATTCCTCTCACCGGTCTTCCGTCAGCTTCCAAGTTGGCTCAAGTATTCATACAAGAGATCTTCCGATTCCACGGTCTTCCTGAAGAAATTATCTCAGATCGAGGAGTTCAATTCACAGCCAAATTCTGGCGAAGTTTATGTCAAGTCCTCCAAGTCAAGCTAAAGTTTTCCACGGCTTACCATCCTCAGACCAATGGTCAAACCGAGAGGGTGAATCAGGACTTGGAGGCCTTCCTCCGCATCTATGTGTCCTCCTCTCAAGATGACTGGGTTCAATTACTTCCCTGGGCCGAGTTCTGTCATAACAACCAGTATCATTCTTAATCTGCTTCAACACCATTCTTCACTAACTTTGGATTCCACCCTAAAGTCCCTGAGTTCCAACCGCTTCCAGCAACTTCTGTCCCCGCAGTGGATATCACCTTGCATCAGTTTGCCAATATCTGGAAGAGCGTACGATCAGCTCTGCTCAAGGCATCGTTCAGGTACAAGAAGTTTGCGGATAAGAAGCGTCGAGCAGTTCCTGCTCTCAAGGTGGGTGATCGGGTATGGTTATCCACGAAGAATTTGAGGTTAAGAGTTCCCAGTATGAAGTTTGCACCTCGCTATATCGGTCCTTTCAAGATTGAACAAGTCATCAATCCTGTTGCTTACAGACTCCAGTTGCCTCCCTTCTTAAAAATACCCAGGACATTCCATGTTTCCCTGTTGAAACCGCTGATCTTGAATCGGTTTCATTCCTCACTTCCTCCAACTCCGAAAGTCCAAACTCAACGAGGCGTTGAGTATGAAGTGGCCAAGATCCTGGACTCACGTCACCGTTACGGTCAACTACAATATCTTATTGACTGGAAAGGTTATGGTCCTGAGGAACGTTCATGGACCAATGCTTCTGATGTCCATGCTCCTGCCTTGGTCCGGAGATTCCATTCCAAGTTTCCTCAAAAGCCAAAGAAGTGTCCTGGGGCCACTCCTAAAGGGGGGGGTGCTGTCACGATCCGGGTATCTGGACGCCATTTCTTACCCATCAGATGCCTCCTAAGGCTGGCTCAGCGCTCCAGGACCGGATTCCATCTGTTATCCTGATGTGTACATTCCTGTATCCTCTCCTGTCACTCTGGGACGCTGTCACAGTAAACGCCATATTACACCTGGCATGGCGTCTCCCGCGGCCTCCGCCGCCGTCCCTGAACTTCTGCATGCAGAGTGTCTGAGTGGCGATTACGTCAGCCGCGGCCTCCGCTGTGTCCGCGTGGTTGGATGTGCATCTGTCGGCCTGGCGCCTCCTGTCTCCGGTGGCCGGCGCCGCCATTGCTGTTTTCATTACCACATGGATTACAAACCAAACTTCCCTCCAAGTGTCTGCATGGGCGCAGCCATCTTGGATTCTGTCAGCTGATCATTTCCACCAATCTGTTCTCAGTATTGATAATCTGCATAATTGCCTAGCCAATCCCTTCCTTGCTGCAGGTATAAATGCACTGTGCCTGAGCAAGGAAGGCGTCAGTGCTTTGGTTGTCAAACCTAGTTCCTGTCTGTCTCTCTCCTGTGATTGTCTTCCAGGTTCCAGCTCCTGTCTCAAGACTTCCACCATAGAGACCCGCACCAGCATTCCACCTGCGGTGTAGCCTGACTCTCCAATCCATTGTGGATTCATCTGTTTCCAGATACAACATTACCTGCTTCCAGCTCAGCTTCCAGCAGAGTACAGCTTCCCTTAAAGGGCCGGTGTCCTTTCTACACTTTACCACTCTCCACCGGTATTATTATTTCTCCGCTCTCAAGTTCTACATTTCAGTTCATATTTCATCGCTCCCAAGTTCATTTATTATTTAACTGGTTCCAGCCAGTATCCACTCCGTGCTAACAACAGTCTGGTTCCAGCCAGTATCCACAGCAGCTGTTTTATCTTCAGCAACCCAGCTTTTCCTGGAACACCAGCTGGCACAATCCTGGGTTATCTCCATTGCTACAGTCGGGCCTGGTAAGGACTTTCCATCTAGAAGATCATAAGAACTATCTCACACTACCAGTGCCCTGTGGCTCCTGCCATCCTGTAGTACCCAGGAACTGTATTTATTCTTTGCTGACTTTTACGTTTTCTTTTACTGCTGCTGTGTTGCGGAGTTGTCATAATAAACATCATTGACTTTTATCCAAGTTGTCGTGGTCACGCCTTCGGGCAGTTATTATTCATGTTACTTACATGTCCAGGGGTCTGATACAACCTCCCAGGTTCCGGTACATCTCAGCCCCTACAACTGAGGCTGCCTCCCGTCAGCTCAGGCCCTCAGTTGTGACAGTGTATAAATGATTGACTTCCATGTCAGCCCTGTTTTCTGGGCATGCCTAGTGGGGGCCTAGTGCTCTATGGTTTTACCATCAATGGCTGAAGTGCAGACGGTAGTCAGCCCTCGATGGTGGGCGTGGGAGCTGATGGTGATGATTTTTATTTTTTATGGACTTTCTCCGGGCAATATTTAGTAATCAGTACTCTGTGTGTTGTGTTGATTGACTGCAGCTGCGGACATGCAAGCTGTAAGTCAGAACTCAAAATGGCCACCACATCCGACCTCTCCCCACCCACCACCGTATCGCTCTTCATAGGCTTCTTGCATCTTGCCCTGCCTGTGTGGGGGCATGTGTGGTCAACGGGAGCCTTTCAGCCTGGTTAGTAGAGGCTCGTCATCAATGTTGATAAGTCTGTCTCTGTGTCATGTCTTCAGCTCTTCCTCTCCTTCCCGGGGCTGTGGTAGTGGTTATGTTGGTGCAACTGCTACTACACATACATCTGGAATCTCAGAGTCGCTACTGCTGATGTGCGCATACGCCAACATCGGCATGGCAGCCATTGCAATGCCACCGTGTACACACAGCAGCTAGCTGCCGGGGAGCCACGGCTCACATGCGCAGAGTAAACTTTGCCCGGAGCTGAGTTTCCCCAGCAAAGCCTCTTCTGCGCATGCACGGCTATTCAATAGTGGGAACGACCAAAGCTAGACTCTAGAATACTTTCTAAGCATCTATGGTTCCAGCTCAAATAACCATTGATGGCAACCATTGATGGGTGATGTGCATATGGCCATCCCTACACTGCACCCATTATAGAAACACCTATGCTATCATGGATTCATCATTCAAGGTCAAGAAGGAATGGCACGTATACTGCAGTTCAAAACAGGTACAGGCATATACCTTGCTCAACCTAAGTAGGGATTAGGCTGTTAAGAAATCAGACACATTTGTCTATTTAGAGGGGAAGGATCAGGAAGATCCAGACATGCTAATAAAAAAGTATGATGTGATATGCTTACTAGTGGCATCACAAGGGAGGTGCGGCCTGCTGAGGGGTGACACCAAAATGCAGGCTTCTGCTTCCGGACCCCAGAGTGACGAAAACTGGGGTCGGGAAGCTTGACCACGACCCCTCCGAGAAGCAACGCCCCGTCCTGTGAAGCCACACCCATTTTGCGACCATGCCCGCACCAGGTCCTCCTTAAGACGCCTCTGATGCTTACCAGTTAAAAATATTATACTGGACAGACAAGATTTTAAGAATGTTCTTGGGTTTGCTGTGGTGCGCTCCCTGGGTCAACTAACGACAGTTTATGGTAAGATCCAATGGCAGGGTACTATGTTCATCCACACTTGATCAGCGAGAGTGAGACAGACGTGGGGAAATTCAAATATCTTCTCTCTGAACACTCCACCAATTCACCATCATAGGTATCCCCCAAAAAATAGAAGTTCGCATATAGTGAAGTACAATTTTATTCTAATTGGTGTGCAAATTAGCATAAAGTATTCAGTGCAAGTAAAAATTCATGGGGTATGATTTCCCATATAATACATCACATAACCACAATGGGTAGGAATAGCAGCAATAGATACGGTAATTTCAGTGCAAGTCAAGTTAATTCATGGGGTATCGCTTCCCACAATCAAAATAGCATACCACAAAGGATATGAATAGCAGCAATCAATAAAAATATAATAATATAAAAAATCCACCACTGATTAGGCGGACCTGCGTACCAGATTTCATGGGGTGTCAACTAGCCCACCCAAATTCGCATGGAAGGTTGCCTCCCGGGATTAACAGCAACAGTCAAAACATGCAGATTCTCGGCTGATTTTGCTCCCCTCTGGTCATGGAAGGTCCCTCCAATCAATCACCAACGCGTTTCAGCTTTATATGTAAGCCTTCCTCAAGGTGTGTGGTGTGTCTGTAGTAATGGGTATTTATATACCATTCAGTGTGCTTTGATTGGATGACGTTCCATGATCAATTGCAGCCCTTCTATTATTGTTTAAGTACCCTCTGTGATCCTTACTATATTGTTGTAGGTTGTTTCTGTCAGTTTATGATGGTCTGCGGCTGATTCATACGTTTAAAAACAGTTAAAATACCTAATGAAGTCGCGTGCGTTCCACAGCATGGAACGCACCTCACTTCCGGTTCCTGTATGCCGCGATCACGTGTCCGTGCCTCGCGTCCGGATATTGTGCATCTAATTTCGTGTGTTCTCTCTGTACCTCCTTGTCTTCCGGTGTGTGAAGCGCAACTACTGGTATGCGCTTCATCACAAAACGGAAGCATAAGGTGTAGGTCTCTTTACGGATCCGTGACTTCCGGTGTTTGGTGCGCATAGTGCGTTTCACAGCTCAATTTCCGGATGCTATAGGGATATTTATAGTACTGAAATACATAATATGCACCATAAAAAAATTTTTTTTATACAGATATACAAAGAATAAGCAATTTCAAGGGACATCAGATAACCATATTTTCAGAGGAACCACTTTAACTCAAAATCGAGATTTAACCCTTTAGGGCTTAAGGTTCCCATCTCATAAATCAATTTCATCTCCGTTTGTGCCAATAATTCGTCCCCATTATTCTTTCTCCAGTGTTTCTGGACTATTTTGATCCCTATTGCTCTGGTTATGCCTTCACATTTACTGTTATGTTTTTCCTTAAAATGATTAGAAACAGAGTGCGAGGTGAGTCCCTTTCCTATATTTCGAACATGTTCCGACCATCTGATTTTTAACGGTCGAGATGTACGGCCAATATATTGTAGACCACACCTGCACTCTATTAAATAAATACAATTTTTTGTATTGCACGTAATAAAATCTTTAATCTCATATTTTCTCCCAGTTGCTGTAGATACATAATTTTCGATCTTAGATGCTTGCGTGGTATGTGTTTGGCACATTTTACACATACCGCATCTATGAAAACCCATTGTTTTAATTCTATTAGATTTCTTCGGGGGAATAGCACTTTTAGTGAGTCTTTGTTTAAGATTTGGTGCTTTCCGGTATATGAATCTTGGTTCTGACGGAATGACTGTTTTCAGGATTGGATCACGTGAAAGGAGGTGCTAATGCCTCCTCACAATTTTTTCCATACCCTTATATTGACTGTTGAATGATGTAATAAAGGGTAATGTTATCTTTTCTGAGGGATCAGTCATCTTTTCTTTTGGTCTGAGAATATTTGCTCTCTCCATATCTGTCACCTTTTCGATACATGTATTCATTAACTCTTTCGAGTAACCCTTGGCCAAGAATTTTTATTTTAATGAATTGGCCTGTTCTTTAAAAACTTCTACCTCGGTGCAGTTCCTTCTCATTCTTTGAAATTGTCCTTTCGGAATATTTCTGATCCAAACCGGGTGGTGATTACTCTCTGTTGGTATGTAGGAGTTACTATCGGTTTAAAAAAAAAATGATTTTGTATGAATTTGATCCTCCTTTATATAAATGGTCAGATCTAAAAAATTAATCTCGGTTTTACTGATATTAAAAACTAAATTTATATTAAAATCATTTATATTTAATACTTTGCAGAAATCTTCCAATTTATCTTCGTCTCCTTCCCATATAAAAATGATATCGTCTATGTATCTATACCAAAATTTAAGATTAGGCAAGAAGGGGTTATTTTCCCAAATATTTTTATCTTCCCATAGACTCATAAAAAGGTTTGCGTATGAAGGCGCAAACCGAGTCCCCATGGCGGTACCTCTGACTTGCTGATAAAATTTCCCACTATACCAAAAAAAGTTATTATTCAAGATAAAATCAATACCCTCTAATAGGAAAGGGATTAAATCCTTATGGGTTTCATTTTTCTCTAAATGATATTTCACTGCCTGTATTCCCGTATCATGCTTTATGACAGTGTACAGGCTACTTACATCAGCGGTACATAAAATCAGATTCTCATTCCAGGTTACTTCATTTAATTTATTTAAAATATCTGTCGAATCCTTAATATATGATTTTATTTTTAAAACTTCGGGCTGAAGATGATAGTCAATAAAATGAGATAAATTAGAAGTGACCGAGTTAGTTCCTGCGACAATTGGTCTGCCAGGAGGGTTTACTAAATCTTTATGTATCTTAGGTAATATGTATAAGACGGGGAGGCTTGGATCATTAACTTTAATATACTGTTCTTCCTTTTCCGATAGGACATTTCTTTCCTTATATTTGGATAGTAAGCTATACAGGTTCTTCTCTATCCTTTCACTTGGGTTGCCTCTTAGTGGGGTATAGGTCTCTCTATCGTCGAGTTGTCTCTTAACTTCATTGTCATATTTATCCACATCCATCACCACTATACCGCCCCCTTTATCTGCAGGTTTAATGATAATTTGCGTATTTTCATTCAAACTATCTATGGCATTCCTTTGAGATTTGGTTATGTTAGTATTATGTTTGGATTTAAAAAATGCTTCATCTAGGTCAGCAGTGACTGCCTTGTTAAAACTCTCAATAAAACATCCTCGGTTAAAAGTGCCCCCACTTTTAACCCCATTTTTACAAGTACGTGGATTACAAATGGATTACCCGAGGAGCCCTCTACACTGGATTTGGTGAGTAGAATTTTTTTCAACAGGTACACCATGGATTCTACATGGAGAAGAGGACCGACCCTCGTGTGAACATAAGGTAAGTATGTGTATATGGTGGTGTGTATGTATGCAATAAAGTTATACTTTCAAGGTGTGTGTGTTATGTCTTTATTGGGGTATTTTTTTAGTAGTAGTACTACAGGTACCAGCGGGCCCGGTTTTCCGCCGCATGCTGGTACTTGTGGTTCTCCAAGTACCAGCTTGCGGGGGAGGCTTGCTGGGACTTGTAGTACTGCTACTAAAAACAATATTCATAACTTACAACAAAGGCTATCAGCCCCCCATCCGCAGCCCATTGGATGGGGGGGACAGCCTCGGGCTTCACCCCTGGCCCTTGGGTGGCTGGAGGGGGGGGACCCCTTGATTGAAGGGGTTCCCACTCCTCCAGGGTACCCCGGCCAGGGGTGACTAGTTGGGTATTTAATGCCAGGGCCGCAGGGCGCTGTATAAAAGTGACCCCCGGCTGTGGCATTATCTGTCCAGCTAGTGGAGCCCGGTGCTGGTTTCAAAAATACGGGGGACCCCTACGCTTTTTGTCCCCCGTATTTTTGGAACCAGGACCAGGCGCAGAGCCCGGTGCTGGTTGCTTAAATATGGGGGAACCCCTGTCAATTTTTTCCCCATATTATTTGCAACCAGGGCCGGCTCAAAGAGCCCGAGGCTGGTTTGGCTTAGGAGGGGGGACCCCACGCAATTTTTTTTTTAAGTTTAAACATTTTTTTTTTTTTTTTTACACAATGAACACAGCACGGATCTCTCAGATCCGGCCGAGATTCATTGTATTAAAGTCGGCAGTGTTTTACAAGTCACTCACGTAAAACACTCCCTAAAAAAACGAATGACATCGACATCGGAAAAACCGAAAATGCAGAATACCGCAGCTTAGTAAATTAGTCGTAATCAATTCAAAAAGTTGCATATTTACACTTTCGATGTCATTCGTGATTGAACTTTGACCTCAAACGGGAAAATACGATTCTTAGTAAATTTACCCCAGTGTGCGAAAACGTAAGCTTATGAGCAGGCACTACTTAGTATGTTAATAACTTAATACGCAGACTTGTTTTATTATTATTATGTTTGTCCCATTTGTAAAGCACTACGGAGAACATTGGAGCTATATAAGTAAATGTTATAAAATAAACAATAAATAAGATATCTCTTGTAACCATGTATTTATACAAAAGTCAATGCTGTTCTAAGCGACATGCGGCTGGCCGTTCGTCCTCAGGTTCCAAGAGTGCGCATAGACTTGGCACAAGAGTCTATTTTGAAAGTCCTTTTTCTGGTTCCTGATTCAACGTTTGCCGGCATACTTCTGACGCTGTGACTAAAATTTGACTTATTCCTCTACACCACATAAGACTTTTTTCATTTGCAAAATGTTAAGTATTGTATTTACTGTTACTAATTGCAATAAAGAATAAATTAAATGTAATAACAAATTCTGCTTCCAGCCCAATAAGCATTAACTAAACTACATTTAGAATCCATTCTCCTGGGGTGTAGTATGGTTTGCCGACGGTCGAGGTCCCGGCGACCAGTATGCCGGCGTCAGAATCCCGACTGCTGGCATACTGACAGCTGGGCGAGCGCAACTGAGCCCGTTGTGGGCTCGCTGCGCTCGCCGCGCTGCGGGCACGGTGGCGCGCTATGCGCGCCACGCTATCTATTCTCCCTCCAGGGGGGTTGTGGACCCCAAGAGGGAGAAAAGATGTCGGTATGCCGGCAGTCGGGTTTCCGGCGCCGGTATGGTGGTCGCCGGGAGCCCGGCCGCCGGCAACCTGAAGACCACCCATTCTACTGTACTGTATCCCACACAAATGAATCAGACACTTCCCTTTATTTGTATACCTTACACTAGTTAATATCTGATGGTATAATGGGTTACAGCAGGGATGGGGAACTACACATACCAGCATGCCTTGCTACAGTTTTGCTATTTGGCCATGCTAAAACTGTTGCAGGGCATGCTGGGATGTGTAGTTCAACAACAGCTGGAGGGCCGAAGGTTCCCCATCCCTGGGTTACAGGACAGTAGTGCTGGTTATTCTGAATAATGAAATGTTAGCACAGGAATGCACATATTACGCAAAACACAAATAAATAATATGAATATCAAACTCTGCATAAGCTTCTCAATGTTTAGTAGCAGTGTCCAGCAGCTATTTTCAGCAGTGAAAAGTACAATAAGGTTGTGTTCATGTACATACCACTCAAGTAGACGTATCTTTTTGTGATACTTGAGGACAGGGGCACCAAGAGGTACAGGTTGAGCGTTCCAGAAACGAAAACCCGATAACCAAAACATTCCAAAATCCATAATTATTTGGAGCGTGACTGAGATAATGACACCTTTGATTTCAGATGGTTTAATGTTCACTAACTTTGTTTCATTTACAAAATTAATAAAATAATGTATAAAGTTACATTTAACTTGTGTGTATAAGGTGTATATGAAGCATAAGTGCATTCTGTGTTTAGACTTGAGTCCCAACCCCAAGATATCTCCTTATGGTATGCAGATATTCCAATACATGGAAAAATCCAATATATTTCTCTCAAGCATTTTAGATGTTTGAGACACAATCTGTACAATAATAACTACTAACATATTTGTCCAACAGGACTCAAACCGCAGGGTAGATTATTTACTCTTGGGTGTGGTATGCGCGACCGGCGGTCAGCATACCGACGCTGGGATCCCATTGGCGGAATCCTGGCCAGGGGGGGGGGGGGGGGGGCAGTGTAGCAAGCCCCTCGCCACACTCACCACACTGCGAGCTTGGTAGCGACCACAGGTTCTATTCCCACTCTATGGGTGTCATGAACACCCACGAGTGGGAAAAGTCCATGTTGGTCGGCATGCTGACAGCTGGGATTGTGAGGGGGCGGGATGTAGGGGGAGGTTATGTGACCATAGGTCTCCTGACCATGTCCCTTTACTCTTAAATGTCTCTGGATGTATTCTGAATTTAAAATTGTGAATTTATTTGCTTGATATAAGTTCAGAATAATGTAAGATGAGACATTTCCTGTGCCCCAATATTAGAGAGGGGGCAGTCCAAATATGATGTGAAAACCATTCAATGAGATTCATGTTCACGCCTCGAGGGGGTCTTTCATGGCATCAATGGCCTATCTGGGCCTGGTACGACAAAACTCCTCCCCACCTAATAATCCCAGCCCAGGTAATTAGCAACTGTTTCACTCCCCTCTAGGTGCTCCTGGTGCATACAAACCTCTCTAGTATTTTTATATATTAAAAACCTGAAGGTTTTTTTTAAATATTAAATCAGAACCAATTATTTTATTGAACACAATTATCTGCCAACTTTGTTATACATTATGTAACAGGTAGCATCTATCCTTGTGTATCAGTGCCTATTTCCCTATAGATTGTAAGCTTGTGAGCAGGGCCTTCCTACCTGTCTGTATGTCTGTCTGTCTTTGCCCAGTTTTGTTCTATAACTGTTGTTCTAATTGTAAAGCGCAACGGAATATGCTGCGCTATATAATAAACTGCTAATAAATAATAAATAAATAAAATATACTATACATATTGTCTTACTCTTTTCTTTTAACTCTTTTTAATATATACACAGGTTCTGTGGCTGGCTGACTTCCAGTCTACATTTCACCTGGTCTTAATCAGCCACAGAACCTGCATAATTCATTTGTGTTCCTGATTAAAAGGATAGTATAGCAATCCTATATACAGTATACAGTACATCAATTCATTGCGCTGTACCTCTAACCTGTTTTTTTTTCTTGGTATTTTTTGCAATACTTCTGTGTAGCAGTGGAATTTGGTTACACAAACAAGGAGTGATTCAGATCTGATCGCTGCTCAGGGACGGTTCTTGCCCTTGTGGCGCCCCGGGCAAAAATATAGGGGCGTGGCTTCATATGGGGGCGTGGTCAGTTATGCCCCCATTTTTCCCCTTGAAGTGCCGCTGAAAGAAAAAAAAAGGAAAAATTTATACTTACGATCCCCGCTCCTGATTCCAGACCGCTGCAGACCGCCGCCGGTGCCGTTCTTCTCCTCTCCTCTCCTCGGATCTATGGGAGAGACGTCAGTCATGACGTCTCTCCCATAGCACAGCATAGACACTAGAGGTCAATTATGACCCCTAGCGTCTGTGCCACAATGCTGTGCAGTGCGCGATGACGTCATCACGCACTGCACAGCAAATGTCCTCTCCACGAAGGGAAACTAGACGCGTAGCGTCTGGTTCCCTTCGCAGCGGGGGGCACTGCGTGGGCACAGTGGCGGATCTTGCCATGGTGCGGCGCCCTCCGGATGGCGCTGGCGCCCTGGGCAAAAGTCCTGCTTGCCCGTGGCAAGATTCGCTACTGTCCCTGCTGTGCGTTTTCGCACAGCAGGCGATCAGGTCATAACTGCGCAAGCATATGCACCGCAATGCGCGCGCGTCAGACAGCGACAAACGGCATTGCGGGCAAGTGACGGGCGTTCGCAAGGTGATTGACAGGAGGAAGCCATTTGTGGGTGGTTACTGACCATTTACTGGGAGTGTCCTGAAAAGCGCAGGCGTGTCCAAGCGTTTTCAGGGAGGGTGTCTGACGTCCGCTCTGGCCCCGATCAGCCTGATGTGATCGTACTGTAGGAGTAAGTCCTGGGCTGTGCAGAGATTGCACAAAGTGGATTTTAGCAGCTCGGCTTACACATAGGATCGCACACTTGCATGGTGAATATACACTCCCCCTGGAGGCGGTGACTATCTGAACGCAGGACGGCAAATTTAGCAGCCCAACAATCAGATCTGAATTACCCCCAAAGTGTCTAATATTTATTTATATATTTGACCCTTGGGAAATGACTCCAGAGTAGACAATATGTTCAGTGCACCACAGCAGATCAAAGCAAATCAGCAATGTACCCAGAGGTTCTAGTACTCCCAGGCACCAGTGAGTTCCCTAGTCACATGCAGCATGATTGCCCACAGAGATAAGAACTGCAGCTGCTGTTCACATCACACAAAGTGCTACAAGAATTTACCAATTTCTCCCCATTTGAATTGTTGCATGGCTAGAGGGCAACAGTGGCCTTAGGCCTGATCTGTGACAGATGGGAGGGAAGTTTCAGGATACCAAAGGTAACCTCTATGGAGTCAAAGAAAAGTTTTGGGAGAGAGTTGATTGAGCTGGGTTGCCTGTGGGTAGCTCAAGACTAACAGAAGTAACACTGTGGTCACGTAAGCAGACAGTGGCGTAAGTTTGCCCCAGTCGTCCGGAGGCATGATAAATGTTGGTGCCCCATCTTACATATAGAAGTTAGTCATCACAATAAAACAGACACCAGCATACCTTTATAGCACTTCTACAGTATTCCCTCACCTGCCAGCAAGTCCCGATGGAGATGCTTTGGCGCAAAGGTATGACAATATATACAAAAAACACACATTACTCTTTCAGTTACACACACACATACACATTCCTCTTTCACTTAAACACACACACACACACACACACACACACACACACACACACACGCCTCTTTCGCTTAAACACACACAGGCATGTCTCTTTCACTCACACACACGCCTTATGTTTTGAGAATTGTGGTGCACTTTGTTACCTGTACTCCATTTTTGTTATTTATTTACTGTTATGCTAAGTTTTGTACCTTGTACTGTCCTTTGTACAGCGCTGCAAAACACTTGTGGCGCCCTATAAATAAAATGTAATAATAATAATAATAATAATTAAACACACACACGCACCTCTTTCGCTTAAACACACACACACGCTTTCACTTAAACTAAAACATACCTCTCTCTACACACATGCCTCCTTCACTTACACACACACATGCCTCTTCCACTTAAACACACAAAGATGCCTCTTTCACTTAAACACACACATGCCACTTGCACAGACACGCCCCTTTTGCTTACACACACATGCCTCTTTCACTTACACACATGCCTCTTTCACTTACACACGCGCTTCTCACTTACACACACATGGCCCTTTTGCTTACACAAATACACGCCTCTCACACACAAACACAATCTCTTTCGCTTAAACACACACAACACCTCTCTCATACACTTGCCTCTTTCACTTACACACACATGCCTCTTACACTTACACACATGCCTCTTTCGCTTACAAACACACACTCTTTTTTCATTCACACACATGCCTCTTTTACTTACACACACACACGCCTCTTTTGCTTAAACACACACATGCCCCTTTCGCTTACACACACACGCCTTTCACACAGACACACCTGCCTCTTTCACTTACACACATACACACACACCTTTCACACAGACACACCTGCCTCTTTCACTTACACACATACACACACATGCCCCTTTCACTTACACACATATGCCTTGCTCACTTACACATGCCTCTTTCACTTAACCACACACACTCACACACAGACATGTCTCTTTTACTTAAACACACAACTTTCCTTAAAAAAAAAACATACATGCACCTCACTTAAAAACATGCACACACATTAACACAGTGCTGTCAACATTTACTAAAGTCACCACCGGCACCCACACTCCCCACATGCGCCACACACACGCACAGTGCACCTTAAGGAAGGTGCTGCCAGTCCCTACCTGTGACTATATCAGCCTGGACGGAGGCAGAGTCAGAGAGTGCTTTACTCGCCCAGCTCAATTGGAAGGGCCTGGGAGGAGCTGTGCGCTGGAGCTCCCCCTAGCTGCAGTCAGTGCTGGCTTGCTGGAGATATGAGGAGGTAGCTGCTGTGTCACCGAGACACAGCTCTGTTCCTCCATCTGAGAAAATAATGCAGCAGCGGCAATGGGAGACAATTGAGGAGAAGTGCCCCTTTCAGGTCAGGAGCACCACTTTTCGCACCATCCTGTTGCTTTTGACGACGCACGTGCACATTGCGGTGTATACGCATGCGCAGTCATTCGATAATTGGCCGCCGTGATACGGGCCTCATGGGCTTGTGACTGAAAATGTTCAAGGACCTGTTATGAGAAGCAGAAGGGGTCTGACAAATGCTGTGTGGGCATGGCCATTGCCATGTAGACATGTAGACCCCGTACACTGTCAGCCCCAATGTCTCCCTAAAAGTGTAAACATACAAAAATTGCATCAATTTGTGTTGAAAATAGAAATACAATTTAATGCTTATGATTTATGGTCGACCATGTGGCCAGCTGCGCAGCTGATGGCTGGTCATCATCATGCTGCCATGATGGTGGGCCTAATTTTATATGGAGGCCTGGAGCTGTAGCTCTATCTGCCCCATTGTTAATTGGGCCCTACAGGCACTCTGTTGCAGCCATTCCATAAAAAATGGGTCAAAGTGTACTCGAAAGGGAAATTGAGGCAATGAGAGTCTGCTGCTCACTCATGGACAGTGCTGACACTGAAGCCATGCCTGGTATGTTAGTCAATGCTAAACAAGAGATAGGGGCAGAAGCAGTGTCAGTAGAAGTGCAGCTCACAGAGAAACAAATTAGGGAAATGAGGAAGTCTGGGTAGTGCAATGGTCCAATGGTTTTAGTTAACCAGCAAATAGGACTGGGTCCACAACATGGAAGGAGATAGAGGCAGGACTTAAAAAGTAGTCCTGGAGTGGTGGTTGAATTCATTTCCCCTGCCACCTACCCTCCCAATGGATGGAGCCAGGGCTAGTGCTAGGGTTTTCAGCACCCTTCCTGCAAACTATAAATTTGTGCCCTACCTCCTATACTTTACAAAGGGACAATGCGCACTGAAAGCATTTTGGAGCTAACGGGGCAGTCGTCCAGGAGCCCCAAAACATTGGGGCTCCCACAATGTGGGCACACATTGTAACGGCTCACTCTGCCCTTATGTAGCAAGTTCCTGAGTCCCAGCAGCAGACAGCAATATAATGCAGTGCCGTGATTTGCGGGTGCATGGGAAGAGGGCGGGGCCTAATGCCGTGAATGTCCCATCCCCATCAGAGACCTTCACTTGTAGCAGGTACTAGTCTCTCCCGCTCGCCCCCCTCTCTCAAACACTCTCTCTTGCCCCCTCTCTACATCTCTCTCACACTCTCTCCACGCACTCTCTTGCTGCTCTTTCACACACACACACACACACACACACACACACACACACACACACACACACACACACACACACACTCTCACCAATCACTCTCTTGCTGCTCTCGCTCTGTCTCTCTCACACACACACACACACACACTCTCCACTCATTCTCTTGCTGCTCTCTCTCTCTGACACTCTCTTGCTCCCCACCTCTCTGACACTCTTGCTCCCCCCACACTCTCCCTCTCTGACACTCTCTTGCTCCCCTCTCTCTCTCTCTCTGACACTCTCTCTCTCTCTGAGACACCCCACTCTCTTTTGCTACTCTCTCTCTCTCTTTCTCTCTCTGACACTCACTCTTGATCCCCCTCTCTCTATGAAACTCTCTCTTGCTCTCTCTCTCTCTCTCGCACTCTCCACTTTCTCTCTTGCTCCTCTCTCTCTCTCTCTGACACATTCTCTCTTGCTCCCCCTCTCTCTATGACACTCCACACACCCTGTTGCTCCCCCCTCAAACTCTCTCTCTCTCACACACACACACACACACACACACACACACACACACACACACACACACACACACACTACACTCACTCCTTGCTACTCTCTCTCTCTCTCTCACATACACACACTCTCCACTCGCTCCCTTGCTTCTCTCTCACTCTCTCTCTCACACACACTCCACTCACTCTCTTGCTTCTCTCTCTCTCTGAAACTCTCGCTCCTCTCTCTCTCTCTCAGACACTCTATTGCTCTCCCTCTCTTTCTCTCTCTGACACACCCCACTATCTCTTGCTCCTCTCTCTGACACATTCTCTCTTGCTCCTCCCTCACTCTGACACTCCACACTCTCTCTTGCTCCCCCTCACTCTCTCTCTTACTCACACACAGTCTTTACTCACTCTTGTTCCTCTCTTTCTCTGACAGTCTTGCCCCCTCTCTCTCTGACACTCTCCACTCTCTACTTGCTCCTCTCTCTCTCTGACACACTCTCTCTTGCTCTCCACTCTCTATGACACTCTTTCCACCCTCTCTCTTGCTCCTCTCTTTCTCTGACACACTCTGTCTTGCTCCCCCTCTCTCTGACACTCCTCTCTCTCTCTGACACACTCTGTCATACTCTCCCCATCTGTCTCTGACACTCTCCAATTTCTGTCTCTCTCTGACACACTCTCTATTGCTCCACCCTCTCTATGACACTCCACACTCTCTTGCTCCTCTCTCTCTCTCTCTCTCTCACACACACACACACACACACACACACACACACACACACACACACACTCTCTCTCTCCACTCTCTCTCTTGCTCATCTCTCTTTGACACTCTCTCCTACTTGATCCTCTTTCTCTCTGACACTCCTCTCTTTCTCTATCTCTGACACACTCTCTCTTGCTCCCCCCTCTCTCAGACACTCTCATACTCTTCCCCACTCTCTCTCTGACACTTTCCACTTTCTCTCTGATGCTCTCTATTGCTCCCCTCTCTCTTGCTCCTCTCTCCACTCTCTCTTGCTTCTCTATCCATCTTTCTCGCCCCCTCTCTCTCTCTCTTGCTACTTCCTCTCCATCTCTCTTGCTGTTCTCTCTCTGACACACTCTTTCTTGCTGCTCCCCCTCTCTCTCTCCATCCCAGGCTTTCTCTCCCTGACACCCTCTGTCTCTCTCCCACTCACTCCCTGTCTCTCTCTCCTCTCAATCTTGCTCCTCTTTCCCTTGCTCTCCCTCTCTCTCCTTCACACCCCCTCTCTCTCTCCGGCTCACTTCCTCTCTGTCTCTCCCCTCTCTCTCTCTCTCCATGACACGCTCTCTCTCTTGCTTCTCTCTCCCTCTCCCTGTCTCAGTCTCTCTCCCTGTGTTGGTCTTTCTCGACCTGACACCTTCTGTCTCTATCCTACTCGTTCAACTCTCCCTTTTTCTCTCTCTCTTGCTCCCTTCTGTCTCCTCTCACTCTCCTCTCTCATATCTCTCTCTTTCTCCCTGACACCCTCTCTCTCTTGCTCCTCTGTCCCTCTCCCCTCTTTTTTTTCTCTGACATCCTCTCTCTCACCCTCTCTCTCTCTGACACCCTCTCTCTCTTGATATCCCCTTTCTCTTCACTCATCCCTCTCCTTCCCTGACAGCCTCTCTCTCTCCCTCTCTTTCTCACTCGTATCTCTCTTTCCCTGACACCTTTTCTCTTTCTCTGACACCCTCTCTTTCTCTCTTGCTCTTCTCTTTTTCCTTGATAACATCTCTCTCTCAATCCTTCCCCTCTCTCTCCCTCGCTCCCCTCTCTCGCTATATCCCTGACACCCTCTTTATCTCTCACTCCCCTCACTCTCCTGCTCCATTAAGGGCCATAGTAGACACCTTCATTGTCCTGGGGCCCCCACTAGCCTTAATCCGGCCCTGTACGGATGTGCTCACAATGGACACCAACAGAGGTTGCTTGCCTGTGGCTGTGGATTGTGTTATACAGTAGAGAGGACAGGCCAGCCTGAGGCGATGCACAACGGGGCAGACCAGCAGTGACACAGTGACCATCAAAGAGACAGAGATTCCATTAGGGTAATACTTGTTTGTTTTTAATATATAGAGACACTTAGACCCAGCAACATGGCCCAATTTGCAGCAATGGCACAGATGTATCAGCAGTTGTATGCCGTTGGACGGAAATTATGCAGTACCAGTGGGTGTCTAGACATAGGGTCCTGTTTATCAATTAATATTTGCAAGATATTTGAGTACCTACAAACTTTGTCTCCTGAATGTATCTATTGCAGATATCTGCTGCAGTCCCTCATTTTCGTTGGGAAATGTAGCCAAAACATAACATAACAAAACATGAGTGCCCCATAACAAGATTTTTAAAGTGCCCCCATTCCAATGCTTCCAGAGAGACACTTCTCTGCAGTAGTTGTTCATTTTATGATCCATAATAGTGCCCTAGTTAATTTTCTAAACCATGGGCAGTACGAATGGTGTAATGGTTAGTATTACTGCCTCACAGCACTGAGGTCATGGGTTCGATTCCCAACATGGCTCTACCTGTGTGAAGTTTGTATATTCTCCCCGTATTTGCGTGGGTTTCCTCTGGGTACTTCGGTTTCCTCCCACAATCCAAAAATATACTGGTAGTTTAATTGGATCCCAACAAAAATGAACCCTAGTATGAATGTGTGTGCGTGTACATGTGGTAGGGAATATAGATTGTATGCTTCACTGGGGCAGGGACCGATGTGAATGGCCAAATATTCTCTGTAAAGTGCTGCGGAATATGTGTGCGCTATATAAATAACTGGTAATAATAGTAGTGCCTTTGTTAATATTATGCCCCATAGTAGTGCCATAGTTTATTTCATTAACCATAGTAGTATCCTAGTTCATGTTACAGTATACCACAGTATGTCACATTGTAGGGCTGCCACATTATGACATACAGTGTCCCCAGTTCATATTATGCCACACAATGATGGCTCCATTTCATATTGTGCCACATTACAGTGCCCCAGTTCATATTATGTAACATTATAATGCCCTCCAGTTAATTTTATACCACATTACAATCAGTAGGTCCAAGTGCATACCTAAATATATTGTGGGCCCCAAGGCAAAAGTTTGTAAAGGTCCTTATGTGTCACTCAATGGTGAAAAATGGTATATAGCGCATGTAACTTTGACAGGGAAGGTGGGCTCCCCTCAGCTGGGTCCCATAGCAGCCAGGGACGTGCAGTCAGGGGAGGCAGTGCCTCCCCTGTAATTAATATTTAAAATAATACAAAGAAGATACTTATGACACATAATCTGTGTCATATGTATCCTCTTTATATTATTCTAATTGGTACTCCTCTGTAAATGTGTTTGGGAGGCACCGATCGTGGTGCCTCCCGTTGTGAATGGGGAAATGTGTGGGAGCGGGGGGCGGGCGCGGGGCCTAGCAATGGGCATTAAAAGCCCATTGAAAATACATGGAAAAGCGGCACCATTAGAGGTGCCGCTTTCATACAGGGACGTGCTTTCAACCCATGAAAGCACGCCCCTGTTAGTGAGGCCACAGTGATTGGCCAGCGGATCCGTGACTGGATCTGCTGTCATCACTGTGTGGGCAGTGGAGGGATGCGGTGGAGGTGCGAGCGGCGGGATGCGGTGGAGGTGCGAGCGGCGGGATGCGGCGGTGGGATGCAGCAGTAGTGCGGGCGGTGGGATGCGGCGGTGGTGCGGGTGGCGGGATGCGGCGGTGGTGCGGGCAGCGGGAGTATACCTGTATCCTGCAGAGTTTGGCAGCGGAGCGTTACCAGTTTCAAAAATGGCGCCTCAGCATCATTTTTGAAATTCAAGATGGCCACCGCATCATCGCCCTGACCCTCCGGCTGACTTATATAAGTCAGCGTGAGGCAGCTGCGTCAGTCCGAAGGCGGAGGAGGAGCAGTGAAGAGCTCCTGAAGAAAGAAGACGCAGGAAGTCCTGGATGGGCGGCGGCTATGCAAAAGAGCTTAACAGCCGCCGCCCACCAGGTGAAGATGCCGGAAGCCCTGGGGAGGCGGCGGCCATGCAAAAGAGCTTAAAGGCCGCCGCCCACCAGGTGAAGACGCCAGAAGCCCTGGGGAGGCAGTGGCCATTACAAAAGAGCTTAAAGGCCGCTGCCTCCCAGGTGAAGACGCCGGAGGAAGACCTCGGAAGCCCTGGGGAGGCGGCGCCCCCCCAGGTGAAGATGCCGGAAGCCCCGGGAAGGAGGCGGCCATGCAAAAGAGCTTAAAGGCCGCCACCCCCAGGTGAAGACCCTGTCTAATAAAACTTTTTTTAAGACGGTGTGGTGTTTTATTTTTATATTTTCTTTACAGGTGTACTACAGGTGCCAGCGGGCCCTTTATGTCTTGGCATGCTGGCACTTGTGGTTCTCCAAGTGCCAGCCTGCTGGGGCAGGCTTGCTGGGACCTGTAGGCCACCTTTAAAGAAAAATATTAACATACAATGAACCCTGCACCCACCGCCACCAGGGGTGCAGGGCATAGCACTGGGCTATCAGCCCAGTGCTGGTTGTTGCTCAGGAGGGGGAATTCCAGCCCTGGTCTGACTGGCTTGGAGGGTGATAAATGTTATGGCAGGGGGACCCCACCCTGAGTGTCTCCCCTGCTATGGCATTATCCCCCCTGGCTGGTTCTGCCTGGTGCTGGTTTTAATGATGTGTGGGGGACTACACTGTTTTTTTATCCTCTATGGGGGGAGGGGGTGTTAGCTGCCAGTGCCTCCCCAACCACTGACCTCACCGCACGTCACTGATAGCAGCTATACTCTCCGCACCTATGGCAGCTATGCCCTTGATAGGTGTTTCTAGTTTGCAGAATTTACCAATCTACAGAATGCTCCACATTCCAGAGGTTGGCTCCAATACCTAAACCCATCATGCTAGCTGTTGCAGGTTATCGGCTACTTTCCACAAAAGTTACCGGAGAGGGATCCCCCCAGGCACTCTCCATTCATGCATACGTGGTCAGCAGACCATGCATTAGCAGAACGATGTCACGGCTACTAGCTCGTCCCGGCCTAGGCCTCGGCATTTACCTGTCTGGCCGACTGTGTGGATGCGCTCATCCCAGCTGTGAGTGCTATTTGGCCGCAGCACTGTTCTTGGTGATGGTCGGTGGCAGGGCAGAGAGGAGACTGTGTCATGCTGCTGCAGCGTTCCCCGTGACTCTGGCCTGTTGGGACATGTGGTGTGGATGGTGCCATCTTGCTTCAGGTCACCTGACCAGGATCAGCACAATCCTGGCCAGGTTGTTAATCAGCTGGTTCCTGCTGCTAATCCGCATTCACTTGTGGGTATAAAGATTCCTGATTCACAGGACTCTGGTGCCAGTTCCATAGTCACACAGCAGTGTGAGCATTGCAACTATGCTCCCTTAGTGAGACTCTAGCCTCGGTTCTGAGTATCACTGTGGAAATCCTGCTATACAATCATTACTCCACTCCGGTTACACTCCAGTCCAGCTCCAGTCTGGTTACACTCCAGTCCAGTTACACTCCAGTCTGGTTGTACTCCAGTCTAGTTCCAGTCCGGTTGCACTCCAGTCTCATTGCATTACAGTCCGGTTCCAGTCCAGTTACACTTCAGTCTGGATCCAGTGTCATCATTCCGGTACCAGCCCGGTCACCACTCCAGACCACCAGCCTAAAGCCTAACCTTTACCAGAACACCTAGACCAGGTAAACCAGACAGGGGTCCGCGACTGGCTCACTGGGTGCAGCGAAGTCCAAAGTTCCTTGTGGGACTTCTTGGTGAAAACCACCAGTTGGGTAAGACTCTGCGCCCCTGTTCTAGTTCTCGTCAACCTCCTGGTACTAGTTCTATCCATAACTTTGTAACTTACAAAGGGTATTCCATTCTGTGCGAAAGCACAATCTCCGGCCTCCCAGCTTCCAGTACAATACTACACAGAGGACCAGTGTCTCTGAAACCAGTCCAGAGACATCCGAAACCCAGAATCAGACGAACGACAAAGAAAATGTGAAGTGATCGTATTAATGCTCATTTCACTTCTAACACACTAGAAGGACGGGCACCTTTTGGAGCCCCTCTCTCTGCGTGTATTTTTTAATACATGACGGCATTCTTTCTTATTGCTGTGAATACTATTGTGTATAAATTGGGTACTATAACTTTAGCAGTTACTATTACCACTATCAAGACACATTTCCTGCCATAAAGCAGGCTCATATTCTACAGTTTACTCCGGCGCATACATCAGTTCAGTTCGTCATAGAGGTTTATGGGCACTCAGAAACCCCCCTGCACACGCCACTGGAAAAAGTTTCTAGTCTATACTGGGCTTTATAACGCAATTTGTATTGAAGAAGTCTGCTTAAAATAATATATATACTGTGATCTTGAATTATAGTGCTCCAAGGTTCATTACTGTATGTGTATTGCTTATATGCAGCTACCCAACAGCGTTGTGTGCTTAACCACTTAACTGGCGATTTTTCCCTTCAAAACCGTTCATATGGTAGTTTATTTTTATATAACATGGGTCTATTTATGTACAGTATTTCAAAGTGTAAGTTTGGATCAAATACCATTCTTCATTCTATAACCCACTATTAACAGATCTATCAGCATTCAGCAATTTTTGCAACAATTTCAGCAAATCTTTCACTACATAGATGAGTTTTAATGAAGTGTTGTACTCTAATCTCTCATCACATGACAGTTGTGTCAAGAACAGTCGACTTGATCTAAATATTAATTATCTAACTCTCTCTGCACGTTATATCTGCCCCCCCTGCAGTGCACATGGTTTTGCCCAACTGCTAACAAATTTGCTGCTGCGTTCAATTAGGCCCCATGTTTGCAAATGCAAGCAGTTCTAGAGGACACTGGAAAAAAGGCCAACAAACTGTTAACCAGAGTCTTTCAGCTCAAGGTGTCTAAGCCCTTTCAGGGAAGTCCAATGTCTCATTCGCATGGTTTCTTTGGCAATATATTTAGGGAATATACAATATATACTTTTAAAGGAAATGTTTAAGCCAGAAAGCAAAGCACATTACTGTTATTGTACAGCACTCTGGACCACCAAGTTTAACAATTTAGACATTTCTTTGCTGTGTAAATCACAGATTATAAATTCCCAAAATGATGCATTGTTAATTTACGTGTAACTGAGAATAATTTTATTCATAGAGGAATCTGAGAAAATACAATTTAACAATAGCGTTAGTAATTCATAGAAGTCCTAACATAGAACAAAATTCAGTGTTTCTTATATAAAAAGCAATATCAAATAAAATAATTTTAACACCAAGATGATAAACCATTAATTGAATTACATCTATTGATCACAACACTATATAAAATACCGAATTAATTTGTAAATAATAACTGTGACATGATAGAAACATAGACACCTAGGCAAAAAAACTGGACTTTTGACTATTATTAGGGTAAATGGGAATTCGCCCTTTTCAATAGCAGGGCCGTTTTTTCGCCTAGGCGATAAATTCAGCAGGAGTGAAAAACATGTGGATCAGTTTAGATGATTTTGAGGCATGTTTTGCCAATGGCTATTCACAAAAAAAAAAAAAAAAGGTGAAAAGGCATTGTTGAAAATGCCTTAAAAACGGGCAAAGACGGGCCTCAATTGAATAGGTAGGGGGGCGAATTCAATAGCTCAGAGATTACCGGAGCTACTTGAATATCTCCCATAGAATTTGATGGCAGATCAGAACCACTTAGTCCATCCAATCTGCCCATTCTTACCTTTAGATAACCGCAACCCTATTTGAACCTTAGTTCTTTGTAAGGATAGTCATACAGAATGCCTGTACCAAGCATGTTTAAATTCCTCTAATGTCTTAGCCACTACCACCTCTATTCCACTTATCCACTACCCTTTCTGTGAAGTAATTTTTCCTCTAGTTCAAATGGTCGACATGTTAATGGTCAACACAGCATATGATCAACATGAGTTTTTTAGGAATTTTTTATAACTTTTAGGACTTTTTTATACTTTACCATCCACATCGACTACAATTCAGAATGGTAACCTGTGCCGAGCAAAGCAAGCCATCTTGCCCAAAGTGCGGCGAGTGAAGCCAGCAATGGAAGGGGACGCAGTACACTAATTGGTTGAAAAATATTCCACAACTCTTTTTTTTAATAATGTTTCCATTACTTTCCCTACTTCTGATTTAAGGTTCAGTGGCGGAACTAGCGGCGGTGCATCTGGTGCATTGAACCAGGACCCGCCACAATGAAGGGGCCCACTGCCAGCGACAGCATTATAATGAGTGAGTCTGACTCATTAAACACTGCCTGGTGCTGCTGGCAGCAACAAAGATGACAGAGGGATGGAGGGGAACGCCAGCGTGGAACTCACGGCTGCAGTGTCATTAGATCAGTGAAGGGTGATGAGCACAATCATCACCCTTCAGGTCGGTGCTGCAGCAGTTACCTTGAATCTGCTGGCTGAATGTGCACTGCATGCTGGGAAGGGGAGGAGGGAGGAATCAGGAAGGAGGAGGGACGGGACATGACATGGAGAGCTGCACTGCATCTGGGTGTGCAATGTGCCTCCTGCACATTGCACACCCACAAGCAATGCAGCTCCCCGTGGCTGCACTGAGTAACCCTACCGCTGAAGCAGGGGTGCGCTAAGAGAGGAGGAGGTCCCTGTGCTGCCTCCCCCGTAGGGCCCCCTCCTCTCTGCAGGAACGCTGTAGAGTCTGAGCACTAGAGGGCTGAGGCTCTACTGCGCATGCGCCGATCTCTGGGGAAATGGTGCGGCGGCCATTTCCCAGAGATTTCTCTACTGCACATGTGCAGTACTCCGTGAAAATGCCCGCTGCGCCATTTACACTGGATTTTAACAGCGTCGGTGACGTCAGCGTAGGACTCCAGAGGGGTGAGTATTAAAAAAATGGGTGCAGTGTGTGCAGTGTGGGCCCCCTCTGAACTCAGGGGCCCGTGTGCACCGCACACACTGCACCCATTATAGAAACGCCAGTGCGCTGAAGCCAGAAAAGTATGTTGCAAAATAAAAATTTTGCCCACATATCTCTCTCTATACATAAATAGATTTAGTGATTTAGTGCTGCCCCATATATATACACACAATAGGGTTTTTAATGAATAGGTAGATTGTGCTTAAGTAAGCCTCTTTTTTTTTGCACTCTTTGATGTAAAGACCATAAGGTGTTTTGAAACATCAGTTTACAGTACATATGCACAATTTACTGATTTAATCCAAACTGTGGAGTGCCACATATTCCTTTCAATGAGGCCTATTATGATCCATACTGGAGGGGACCTATTAAACACTATATTGAAGCAGGGCACCACAGTAATGATCCTGAGAGACAAATTTTCTATCTGTCTATCTATCTATCTATCTATCTATCTATCTATCTATCTATCTATCTATCTATCTATCTATCTATCTATCTATCTATCTGCCTTGAGAACACCAGGACCAATGCCTACTACTTCTCTGTCCCAAGAACATCATGACTGCCCCCAAGACTACCCCTCAAGCTGAGCAGGGAACTGAGGGGCGTGTGCATCAGGACCAGATTTTGCTGGGTCAGTTCCATTGGACATTAGTGTGCACTCCACATTCTTACACCCACCCGCACTGCTCCCCACACTCTCACACCCACCCGCACTGCTCTCATGAGACCAGGACATTTATCATTTTCACAAATTAATGTTTTCCTGCAAATATGTCTTTCTCTTCTTTCTTCTTACAGGGTACTTTCCCCCCACTGTGTGCTATTCCTGTAATGTGTGTACCTCCATTGGTTGCACACCCTGCCAGCAGTAACCTACACAGTGCGCCTCACATGGCTGCCTCGGATGGTTCCTCCATGAGCAGGGTGTGCTTCATTTGGATCTTCCATGCAGGGTATAGCATACTCCTACACTCGTGTCAGTTTTCCCGTGAATGCATTTGGCCCTTGTATGGCTCATCTCCCACTGTGTAACCTTCGTAGTGTGCCCAACATGGCTGCCTTATCTGGTAAACTTGTGGATGGGATGAAAAATACATGGACCTGATGGTTTTATTGGAACCCTACTCTGAACCTAAGGACTCTGCAATCTCCCCGTTTTGTGTTCTCTTCTAGGGGTGGACTATTCCACCCTGGGTAATCCTACGCAGAGCGCCTAAGATGGCTGCCGCACCTGGTACCTTGTGAGGGTGGAATACACAACCCCTGGAGGTTATTACCCAAAATGCTTACACCAACCCTGCATTATGCTTTCTGTCTTTATTGTCTGTGTGGTTTATCTTTGATGTAATACTTAAATCTTCTGTATTATGTGCATTGTTTGAGTTCTAGTTGGCGCCGCGGATGGCTGCCTCGGTGCTGCTCTGCCAAGCAGCCTTTGTGTTTAGTCCTACGTGTATAATATGTCTAATATGTTGAGTCTATTGTACAGTTGCAATGTGCAGTATCAACTCATACGTGTAATGTGTGTAATGTATGCTATGTTCTTCCCCCTTCGTATGCTATGTATTCCCCCTTCATGTTGCTGCTTGGCGATGCATTGTACCACAAAGAATTCCTAGTGTACGTGAGTACACCTGGCCAATAAAGCTGATTCTGATTCTGATCTATCTATTTTTCTATTTTTAAGATTTTTTTATGAGGTCGATGGTTGTAATTCTGTGTGTAGAATATGGGGGTTACTGATGCTGTCTGTAGTATATAGGGTCATCGATGCTGTCTGTAGTATATGGGGTCACTGATGCTGTCTGTAGTATATGGGGTCACTGATGCTGTCTGTAGTATATGTGGTCACCGATACTGTCTGTAGTATATGGGGTCACCTATGCTGTCTGTAGTATATGGGGTTACCAGTGCTGTCTGTAGTATATGGGGTCACCAATGCTGTCTGTCTGTCTGTAGTATATGGGTTCACCAATGCTGTCTGTAGTATATGGAGTCACCGATGCTGTCTATTTAGTCACCGATGCGGTCTGTAGTATATGGGGTCACCAGTGCTGTCTGCAGTATATGGGGTCACCAATGCTGTCTTTAGTATATGAGGTCACCAATGCTGTCTGTAGTATATGGGGTCACCAGTGCTGTCTGCAGTATTTGGGGTCACCAATGCTGTCTGTAGTATATCTGGTCACCAATGCTGTCTGTAGTATATGGGGTCACCAATGCTGTCTGTAGTATATGGAGTCACCGATGCTGTCTGTAGTATATTTAGTCACCGATGCGGTCTGTAGTATATGGGGTCACCAGTGCTGTCTGCAGTATATGGGGTCACCAATGCTGTCTGAAGTATATGGGGTCACCAATGCTGTCTGAAGTATATGAAGTCACTGATGCTATCTGTAATATATGGTGATCATTTGGGTAAAGGGTGACTGCTGTCCACTGGCACAATGATGAGACTTTACCAGAAAGGCTTTTTTCATCCCTGATCAGGGTAAAAGGAAGGAGCCCCCTCCTCTCATTTCTTAAAGTCCTTGGCTTCCTCTATTTCCGTCAGGTTGTCTTGCTCTTACTGCCAGCTTCAGGTATCTGACGTAACAATCTTGTGACTGTCCCCAATGCAAAAATGAAGGGAGGAAAGTAGGAGCCGCCCTCAACATGCTGCAGTTCGGGTGTGGGCAAAGGTAAGTAAAGACCCTTCGTTAACTCAGCCTACCCCATTCGCAGTTTTGCTGTGTCATCTGACCCATTTCCTAAATACACAGGACTCACTCCACACAGGGTTTCAGTATTATTCATGTACAATGCAAAATAGTCTTATCTTGATTTGCTTGATTGACTCTTTTGCACTGTACATGAATAATACTGATATCCAGTATGCAGTAAGTCCTCTCACCCTTCCCATTTCAAAAAGAGTCTTTAATTTGGGGTTCAGGTTGGGACTAGGATGTTGTGGGCCCAAAGCAAATTGTTGCACCTGAGCCCACCACTCACTATTTCCGCCACTGGTACGGTTAACTGGTCTGTAATTTCTTGTTTCTCCCTTGCAGCCACTTTTGTGCAGTGATACTACATTTGCTCTTTTCCATTTCTCTTGAATTGCTCTTGAAACTAGCGACTGGTTGAATAATTCTGTCAATGGTGATACTAGCACACCTTTAAGCTCCTTTAATAGGGATGCAGTTACATTGCCGGCGCACAGGATTCCGGCGGGGATCCTGAAGACTGACAATGCCGCCAGCCACAATACCGGCTCACAGGGGCTATTCCCACTCGTGGGTGTCCACGACACCCATAGAGTGGGAATAGAACCTGTGGCAAGTGCAGCGAGGTAATGAGCCTGTTGCGTTGTGAGGGCAGCAAGCCCGCAAAGGGCTTTATTGTGCTCGCTTCCCCCCCCCCACTGGCATTCTGCTGCCGGGATCCCGCCATCGGTATGCTGACCGCCGGGATCCCATGTGCCGGCCATATATCCCCATCCCCTTTTAGCATACTTGCATGTATCCCATCTGGCCCTATTGATTTATCCACTTTCAGTTTTGAGAGTTCTGTTAGGACCTTCTCTTCTGTAAATGTACTTTTATCAACCTTATTTTTAACTGTTGTCCCTTCCCCTCTCCTTCTGTAGTGAATACTGAGCAATATTATTATTTAGATGAACTGCTATTGCCTTGTCTCCCTCCCCCAAACTGTTACTCTTGGGGCTGAATGTAATGAAGTCCGAGTTCAGCATTGTGCGGGATGCCAGCCAAACTCTGACTTTTTTGGCAAACATGTACAAGGTATGGTTTAGCCTTGTTCCTCCAATCCACGTTCCTCCAATCTGCCAATGAATCACTAACACATCTCCAATATTTTTGCCAAGTCAACCTTCCTAAAGTCCAACACCTTTGTTTTTGTGTGGCATGAGTTGGACCCTGTCTTTATACTAAACCATACTGCTTGATGGTCAGTGGATCCTAGATTCTCACCCACATATATGTCTGATATCCTGTCACCATTTGTGATTATTAAATCAAATACTGCATCTTTGCGAGTTTGCTCCCTCACCAATTGTTTGAGTGATGCTCCCTGTAAGGAATTTAGAAATTTGCCACCTGTAGTTAAACTTGCAAAAGATCTCTCCCAATTTATATGAGGTAGATAATGTACCATGATTATTACCTGTCTCCCTCTAAAGCCATTTTAGTGACATCCTGCAATAGGTTGATGTCCAGTGATGTATAAAGATCCTATAACTACTTGTTGCTTGCATGGGTGTCAGTCAGCGGTGGATTCTACCTTTTTCAGACAGCGTTACAATGACACATATGTCTTTTTTTTTTGTAAGTGCTTTTTTCTAATGGCAGTCTGGACTGGCAGTCCGAGGGGGGGGGACCTCACTCTAAGACTGACAGCCTGGCAAGTGATTAGAAGAAGAAGGGCCACCAATGAGAAGCCTGCCACAGTGCACAGACTTGGGGACTGGGGACCTACTAGAGGTGACGGACTGCACTTGGGGGCTGTAGCCCCTAGGTCTGGGGAGGAGAACCTTTGGCCCTCCAGCTGTTGTTGAACTACAACATACCAGCACGCATTGCTACAGTTTTGCTATTTTGCCGTGCTAAAACTGTTGCAGGGCATGCTGGGATGTGTAGTTCAAAAACAGCTGGAGGACCAAAGGTTCCCCACCCCTGACCTAGGTGAAATCTGCCATTGTAAGCTATTTGACCTATTCATTCTTAGGAATCTTTACACTGGCAATGCAATTAGCTGCCAGTGTGCCATATGGTGGTAGCTGAGTGAATGGATTCATGTTTCATGATGCTGAAGCAGTAGTGATGAAGACACAAAGAAATGCTTTGGACAGCCATCAATAACTCTAATGGCTTAATAGCTTTAAAAACTGTATTTTATACTTCATATACTGTTGAGCTATTTCTATATTTTATATGGGCCACAGAGCAAGTAATCCTCAATTTTTAAGTAGAACATGAAGGATTTTCTGCTTGTAACACTACTCCCACAGTCTAAAACCCATAAAATTCAGGTGAGAAAGTTGTAATAAATACTCTATTTTCAGATAACCAAAAACAATAAAATAAATGGTAATAGATGCATGCTGCATGGTTAAATGTGAACTAAATGCATTAAAAAAGAACAAGCTACTTTCATTTGAATACATGAACAATGAGGCATATTAACTTGATAAACTCATAATACACTTAATTTTACTTAATAAAGCATTTGAGAATTTCATAGGAAGCAGTTGGGCTAATTTTGTGTGTGATTAACTTAGTGAGTTCATAGTATATATTTCTGAAAGAGTTAATAACTGTTTAAAAGCATAAAAAATGAATACCAAAATGAGGTTGCATAAAGTTGATGTTGCCTAAAGTTGATGTGACGGTACTGTAAAGGGTGAAATAAGATACGGTGTCTGCAGTATAGGTTTGCATGTGTGTCTGTACTTCTAGAAAAAAAAGGGTCAGTGGTGTAAACTTATTCCAGTAAAGAGCTTGTGAGGGCAGGGACAACTAAAAGGAAAAAAAGTGCCAGTCTAGACTCTCAGTGTATATCAAAACCAGATGAGTGCAAGTTCCCGCCTAGAATACCAATTTACTCTATAAACCATTTCAGAGTAGCAACAGGGATTGTATGTTTTTAAAGGTGGTTGTCCCTAAACATGCAGTGTGCTTTAAAACGAAAAAATTACAAGTGATGCATGTCTTTAGATGTTATGTGTATGGTAAAGATGGAAAAGCTACAAATTACTTAAAAAGGTAATTTTTTTTATTTTTTTCTGTTATTGTTTTTTTATTACCCTTGATTTATATACTGTCATCATATTATGTACAATCAATTAATGATGTTCGCTCACAGAGTAGTTGAGACCCAGAGCAAAGACTCAATATGGTACCCACTATTATTACAATTGGTCACAAAAACTATTACATATATATTATATAGAAACAGATACTAAAGTATGCAATGTTGCTTAATATTGTTACAGATATTGCTTCGTGTGTTGTCAGTTAATACAATAGTAAAGTTAAGTAAGAAAATATCAGTATATATCCTGTTAAATATTTGTTCTACAAATTTGTTATCAGGGAATTTCTATACAAAGGAATCTGACACATTATAATAAATAGTTCTTTAACATCAACACATCTCCTGACAAGCACCAGAATTATTGTGGTTCTTGATGCAAAAGGCCGTATTAGTAAGTCACAGCTTAAGTCATTTTCACTACTGTTTGTTCCGCGATTACATTTACACATATCTACTACACCATCCCATTTACATCTACATAATATTACTTCTCTTTCAAACTTTAAAAAAAAAGTTCATTAGAATTGTTTCAATTCTATCTACACATCACTTATTTTCTCTAAAGTAAGGAATTCTAGATATTAAATACTGTAGGTGGCATGCCAAAAATGCTGTACAAAAACACTAAATATAAGCTATGATTGAGAGCTCATGCTCAAAATAACCACCCAGTGGTTTTCACTTGTATTAAACCTTTTAGAAATGGGACAAGATTTGTGGCTAAATGTTCTTGTATAATGGTAAAGTCATTTATATGGCTAACTTGTGAATAAAGGTTAGCAAATACATTTAGTAACTATCATTGATGAATTTGCTGACCATTCAGTTCTAACAGGGGCAGCATGACATTAAGATGAGAAACAACATAAAGGCAAATAACTTTAGACCACTTTTATATTACACAGTGGTCATGAAGCGTTCTCCGTGTTCCTTGGGATGTTGTCTATGAACAGAACACAAGTGATCATGTCCTTGTAGAACAGTACTGTATATAACAAAAACCAACCTGCAGTTCTTCGTATGCCACATACTACTGCAAAATAGCGAAAACATAAAACAAAGAATATAATAAATGATAATATATTTTTAACACCTCCCTTTTAACAGTCTTTGTTGGACCCTAAAGTAAGTACCCTAATACCTCAGTCATTGGCCTTCAGTAGATGTAATCCACAAACTATTTTGATGCAAGCCCTTGTAGAATAGTTAGTCACACAGATCTCTTTCTAGACTCCCCAAATGGTGTAAGTCTGGAAAGAATGTTACAGGTGGCATAGATTGCTACCTATGGGGTTCATAGTCCTGCAGCAAATGGTGGCAGATATGGATTCCAGCATTAGGAATAATTGTGCATTAGAACCAGAATTCTAGATGGAGTCAGAACTCTGCACTGCTCGCCAGAGGGTGCCCACTAGTAGCCCCAGTAATAGGGCTATTATTTTGCCCTCCCCATAACCTAAAAGGTTGATGAGTAGAGCTCCCAGCAATAATCCTGACTCTCACTGCATCCAGAGAGAATCAGGTAATTTTGTCATCCCCATTCACCACTGAGTCTCAGAAGGTTGAGTAGGACTCCAGCACTTGGATGAAAGCTCTGTCATACTCAAAAGGGGCATATAGGACTTTACAGGTATCAGTTAAGCATAGCCCTCACTGGAATATTCTAGTGTCTGGATTCCGGCGGCGTCATTCCGACCGCTGGCATCCCGAACATGGGTATGCTAACTGGATCCCCCCCTCATCTTGTTTATGCCCATGGCTAATGTTTCTTATTTGTTACATTTCTTTAATCTCTTCTTTTTGGAAAAGGGAAAAAAAAAAGGTCCATAAGACCAATTAATTGATTTATAACAGCATAGAACGTATTTGTCTTCTAGTGTATGGAATCTTAGATATTATACAAGTGGCATGCCAGAAATGTTATATGAAATATAAACAGAAAAGCTATGATAATTGACTTTTCATGCTCAAAGGGTTATTGTGTGAGCCCACCAGGAGGCCTGACTTTTCTAACCTCCAGGAAGGTTTTTTCCCCTCTTTGTTTTTCTAGTAATCGAGAAAACGGAAAAGGGGGGAAGCTAATAATGAAGGAATTCTTTGCAGTTGTTGGAGGTGGGGATTTGCAAACGCTCTGCTTGGTTAACCTATTGCCAAGCTTCTGTTGGGCTCATACAAAGGAACATTGTCTCATTCTGCAGGGCTTGTGCAGACCATATACATAGCACAACCTGCAGAAGGGCAATCACAATGTATGTGACCTAATTCAGTGTGGCAATGTGTACATTACACCTCTGACCTACTGTTGAAATTTCATATACACTGCAGTAGAAACTGAATACTTTTACAGAAATACATGTGAAAACATGTAATTCATGTTTCCATATCTTACATGTTTCTGGAGCAGTTTCTGTTCTATGGAGTAACCATTAGTTTCTAGGTTGGTAATTGGGCAGACAGAAAATTGAAAGATATGTCCTGATTCAGAGATTTACGGAACACTTATGTAAATCTCTGTTAGGTTTTGATCTGCGTACTGTGCATGTGTAGATAAGGTCCTGCGACGTTGCTCGCAGTGCGCCAAATGCTGCTGCATGATTAACAAGCTGCTGGCGTCTAGGGGCGGTGATGTGCAGCATCACCGAACATGGGGGCATGCCGGCCCGAATTTCTTGGCGTGCCGAAGCCAGTGGCTGTTGTGGTTGGACGCAGCTGCACTGGCCCTGGCAGCGTGATTTCAACAGTCATCCTGAGTAACCTGAGGGTCCAATATCCAGTTGTCCGATGCTCACACAGATGATCCGATGCATATCAGAGAAGCCGGCACTGAGCCTACAAAGATGCAGCAGATGTGCTTTTTACATACAACTATGAATCAGACGCATAGGGCAGGCTACCAAAATGCTTGCACAACAAATTAATTAAAAAAAGAAATTAATAAAAATAACAAACATTATGTTTTTGTCCCTGGAAACATTATAAAACCTCAGAATGAAAGGATTGTTACTTTTCAGCTGGCCTTACCGATTGCGTACCACCAAATCAAAATGCTCCATGAAATAATTAAGACTATCTGGAGTCATTTAGACTTAATCAAATGTTAAACCTGGTCTGCTGTGTATAATTTTCTATTTTTACTTTTATGTAACTTTCCCTAAAATGATGTCAAGTCTGTTTTAGATCCTTCTCACTCACAGTCACTGACCACAGGGAAGCTGAGTGTATTTATAACGTGTCCAAAACAATAGTTTGTGCATCTGAGCACAAACTATTGTTTTTTCCACGTTATAAATCCAGTACATATGTGCATTTATGCTCTGACAGATCACATCAAAGCTTTGCTATAGCTGTGACCAGAAATGTTAATCAATTGACAATATGTGAAAGCTGCACTGTTCTTGTGTGGCCAGTGGGGTACCGATTGCATAAGGATATTTAAAATCTAAATAGATGAGGACAAGCAATATACAAATAAATGTCATTGGCTGTGGGGTTTTTTTTAACTCTGTTTCAATCAAATAAACATATTCTGTTAGGATCAGTAGGATTTACCGACGATCAGGATGCAGGCCGTCAGTATACCAACAACGACATCCCGATCGTCAGTATGCCGGCAGCAGGGCGAGCACTACGAGTACCCTTGCGGGCTCGCTAGGCTTGTCACAGGTTCTATTCCCACTCTATGGGTGTCGTGGTCGTGGACACCCATGAGTGGGAATAGTCCCTGTCTGCATTGTCAACGGTCGGGTTCCCAGCGTCGGTATCCTGACTGCTGGCAACTTAACTGCTGACTGTTCTGTTAATTACTGTAGCCGTATTATTTTTATTACTACTATTTATTGATCAATTTCGCCCTTACAATGGGCCTGATTTAGATGTGGTTGGAGTCGCTATCACTGTTGCTTCCATGAAAGCAGCTGCGGTAGCTCTGTACGGTAATGCAGCGGGAGGCCTCTATTACTAGTAGACGCCTCCTGCTGCAGTAGTGATCCAACCTGTGTCCTAAAATGCAGCATTGGATCACTCACCATCAGGCGGCTTGCAGCACCAATGTGCCAACTCACCTCAGCATTGCATGGACGGCTGCTGCACATGTCCGGAGTGAGCAGAGTCAGGGGAGCGGTCACTGCCCACAGATAACAGACAGAGTGGGAGGAGCCGGGGGAGTGCACAAGGACCAATAGGCAGATTACTAGTGGAAGATTGCTGAGGTCTGTAAACACTTTCATGCACTGCGGCCACACACAGACACAGCAGCAGACGTAATACACAGCAGTGAGCAGAATGCCCATAGACATTGCTGTATAATAGTTCAGAGACACGGTATGCCAGTCACCAGATTACACTTCAGGACATATAAAGTATAGACACTGGCACTGTCTAGGTGATCTGTGTGGAGAGTAGGAAGGGTATTTTGTATCTCTGTGGCTAATCTGTGATGCATGTTAGGGTACAGTCTATATACTGCTGGGGTGGGGGTTAGGGCATCTAGTGTATCTCATTAATTATAGAAAAGTGTGGCGAAGCAGGGTAATAATAAAGAGGTGCAGACCTGCCACTTCCTTCCCCCTCTTGCCAGTCATCAGAGCACATAATTGTGTTAGGCAGCTGCAACAAAGCCCACATTGTCACGGAGAGTAACTCACAGCTAACCTCAAATCCTCCTAAAACAAAATATCTAAACCCCTATCTGCTTTTCACTGGTGTCAGACATCCAGATTTGGCCTATGGGGAAAACCCTTTCCCATACCTTCTTCCACCTTTCATGATAAAATATATTGGCATACAAATTGTCCACGCCCTTCATGCGCAGAACTGTGTCCATTAGCAAGTTGAGTATGGCTAACTTTAACCTTAAAACTTACTTTAACCACAGCCTAACCCTAATTGCCGCCTAAGTCTAGCCCATTCTGTCAGTGTCAACATTCTGGTGTCTGCATTCTGAATGCAGGCATTATGACCTTATGTTTGCTTGTTTGCCTGTGGTCCAGTGTTCATACAGTCTTGGGTGGCCACCTACCATGTTCCTACTGTTTCTCAGCTTGTTTGCATCCATTGGCAGAATGTTGTTGGTGGACGACATACTGCCTATCTGTGCCTATTTTTGCACTGTGCTTGCTCTAGATCAGATCAAACATAATGTTATGAAACAGAGGTATTCAGCGCTCCCCAGCCATGCTCTCTCCTACCTGCACCGCACTCTGGGGCTGTGTCCATCATCCGCTGGTCCATCTGGCATCCTGCGCTGTCTGCCACTGCACTGTACCTCCATTGCGAGTGCTCTCGGGTCTGGTTGCCATAGCGGGTGGTCTTCTGTTTGCCGGCGGTCGGGCTCCCGGCGCTCAGTATACCGGCGCCGGGAGCCCGACAGCCGGAATACCGACAATTATTTTCCCTCGTGGGGGTCCACGACCCCCATAGAGGGAGAATAAAATAGTGTGGCGCGCGTAGCGCGCCACCGTGCCCGTAGCGTGGCGAGCGCAGCGAGCCCGCAAGGGGCTCATTTGCGCTCGCCAAGCTGTCGGTAAGCCGGCGGTCGGGCTCCCGGCGCCGGGATGCTGGTCGCCGGGAGCCCGACCGCCGGCCAGCCGTAGTGAACCCGCCATAGCCAGTCACCGCCACACACACCACACCGGCAGTTCCCTCCAAGACAGGTCATGGACAGCACTTTGACAGTTCTGATCAGCTGACTATTCAGAGTCCAATCAGAAACCATTTCTCAGTCATCTGATCTTCTGCTCCAATCAGCATCAAGCCAGGGGTATAAATCCTGAATCCCAGCACAGGCAAATTCCCAGTGCTTTGTTGTCTATCAACTTGCTGTGAGCTCCTGATTCTCCTGTTGGATTCTAGACAAGTGCAGTTACCATCTCTAGCACTCCCTGGCTTCCTGACCATATCCTGATTCACTAGAACAGCCAATCCCAGTGATCCTGAAGGGCTGCTTAGCTCCATCATTGCAGCATATCCAGATTCACCGATACAGCTAATCCCAGTGATCCTGAAGGGCTGCTCAGTTCCATCATCGCAGCATGTCCAGATTCACAGGTACAGTCTATCTCAGTGATCCTGAATGGCTGCTCAGTTCCATCATTGCAGCATATCCAGATTCACCGATACCGCTAATCCCAGTGATCCTGAAGGGCTGCTCAGTTCCATCATCGCAGCATGTCCAGATTCACAGGTACAGTCTATCTCAGTGATCCTGAATGGCTGCTCAGTTCCATCATTGCAGCATATCCAGATTCACTGGTACAGCTAAACCCAGTGATCCTGAAGGGCTGCTCAGCTTCATCATCGCAGCATACCCAGACTCAACAGTTCTGCCAATCCCAGTGATCCTAAAAAGCTGTTCCTGCAACGCTATTGAAGCATTTCCCAATTGGCTGGTACAGCCTATCCCAGCGTTCCTGTAAAGCTGCTTTGCAGCATCTACAGACTCACTGGTTAAGCTCATCCCAGTGTTTGTGATCTCCTGGTGTTTGAACTTCCCAGTTATACCATTACGCTGGTAATCCATTACCCCAGTGTTCCAGTTCCCATATAGCTGGCATTCCATCACAATCTCTTCTCACCTGATCCAGCATCCGGTCAGGTGATCCTGAATTGTCTAACTGTCCATCTATGAATAAGTAGACCTTATATTAAGAAAAAACTGACAACTGCTGAGTAGCGCCTCAGGTAATAATAATATTAAATAAATATGTGGGTATATAATTGCTCTATCAGCTGCGTTGCCGTAAAACACTGTGTGTGTGTTTATTACAAGTAAATGAATTAAGAAAGAGAGAACGGCTGCGCAAATGTATAAGAGCAATTATTATGAATTTATAGTGAGTAGTTGATAATAAGAGCTGACGTGTAGTAAAAGAGAATTTATTATATTAATAACATAGTTATAACACTTTGAGACTAAGTATAAAATTCAATAGAAACATTCATACATAGATTAAATGTAACAACACCTTGATCAAATGAATAGTTAAGCTACAAAGTTGTGTCTTTTGTTGGAGGAAAGAAGCATGAAATCCAATTATTAACTCTACTTGCGTGTCCACAGTTCCAATTAGCAGCCAGTCAATATCATGCTGATAGTAAATGCCGTAATGGTGGCTTCAAAGGCAAAAGAATGCTGTGAATTTACAGATATTTGAATACCTCTCCTCGGGCTGGTCCATACCGAGCGTCCTCGGAAATGCGGTCCTGCATTGCCCAGTGCCCGTCTGTGCGGCAGGGAGGTGAACGTGCTGTGGCCAAGCAGCCAGCGGTAGAAAGTGCAGTATCCGCGGCGTGCAGAGGGAGATAGCCGGCGGCCGTGTAATAAGACGGGATATGGAACCAGGATATCAGTAGCTCAGTAAGCAGCTTGCTGCCAAGTAGGTAACACGATCAAGGTGTGCAGGGAGGCGGGGTCCTGACGCGTTTCGTCACAAGGTAAATCCAGCCTCTAGAGCTCTCAGTATTTAAAGCGTAAGTGTTATTGTAAACATGTGTCAACAATTGACTAATCAATCAGTCAGTATAAGAGATACCTTATATTAAGCCTACCCAATTCCATCAAGGTCTCAAGCCAAAACCCAGCAGCTCAACCTAGTCCAGATTCACAAATAATCTCAGCCGTGACACATAAGTGCGGGCGATTCAAAGTTTGCATGCATTTAGCTTGTCATTGAAGAAGGGTAACTGGGCTTAATTGGGATTTATTATTATTCCCAGGCATATCTTCTGCAACAAGTATATGCTAATGACTATCAAACATAGAGCATTGATAGCGTACAGGTTCACTGCAGAGATACATATAACTCTGCATATGGGGGAATATTCTCATTTTCCCCCACGCATGCAATTACTGACAACTTGCATGCGACCCTGCATCAGGCCCCAGTTCAGCAGGAGCGAGAACTGAGCTGCAGACATCTTGGAACTCTCCTTCCTTCTGCAGAACCAACGACACCCTGCCAGCAGGAGCAAGCTGAGTGCAAGATGTTATGGGACCTGCAGGATGACATGAATGCCGGATCGCAGGTAAGAATCATGGAAGACCAAGATCTCACAATGATATCCCACCCAGTTTATGGTAGAATTATCCTGTAGTTTGTCTGAGGGCAGTTAATGGAGAATGGTTGAGGAATCATATATTATACCACAAGCAAAACTCCATGGGTGGACCTTATCATTACAAATAAACAGGACAGGGAAGGTAGACTGTAGGTAATACGATCTGTGGTGTTTCTTTATTCTATGCTGAGACCCTGCTATACTCTATTGTATTGCAGTTGAGAACAATAGATGAAGGGTTTATGCTAATAAGTCATGTTGTGACTAGGCACAGAAAACTACTCAAGATAACGGTGGACACATCTGTAGGACAGGCAGATTTGTTCAATCTTTACCAGTGACAGAAACAAAGTGTAAATGGTAGGATCGAAAACTAGGGGATCCTGCATAAAACAGGGTTGCTTGAGTTTACTAAGATTAAAATTGTTTCCCAGTTAATGATGAATGGTGGCGTGTCTTAGTTTCAGCATTCCAGCATAAGGGTCTCAGCGGGGAAATGTGATGGGGCTGTAGAGGGGGAGAAATAACTCTATTTTGAAAGTGCAAAGGAATGACAGAACGGCCCTAAAAGAAAATGTTCTTGTGTGAGAGAGACATATAATACTTCAACAGGAACTACAGCACTGAGTGCTTGGTTTAAAAAGAATTATGGGGATAAAGTACCACAACGAGAATGAGGAATGTGACATTTCATGAACGAGCCTCCCAGTAACTCTCCGGATTATATCTTTAAAATTAATTTTAAGTGAATTTTCTTCATCATATTTCTGCTTTCCAGTCTCTATGGCTAGTCTTCATGCACCGTATTGGGGTTACCATGTCATTTGCCACCAGAATTATTATTATTTTTGAATAAACAACTTTTTCCTTTTAATAAGTTTTACTAGTCAGAGTGCGGTGATGGGGAAAGCTGCTGCTGCTGCTACTCTGGGTGTTCTAGTAGTTATCCAGACCTCAAGGTTCAAACACCTTTCCTACCATAGGCCATTCATGTGTTACTTATTTTTATTATTACACTAATGTATGTCTCTTATACCAGTATACTGTAGGGACAAAAAACAGATGTTGCCTTTATTTAGTGTCACTTATAATATTATACGGTATGCCATGTGTGTGACAACATGATCTTAGTGAGCTAAGCTCAGTCCTTTCACTGGAACAACAATGAAGCAATGCTACATCTTATTGTAATCTATCACAGGGATCCAGATGAAATCAAATACAAAAGATTTATATTCATTTCTGAGTGCTTAGGGGGCTACTCTGAGATGGACACAGTGGTGCGAAATTCGCAAACGGGCACTTTTCGGCCATCTGCGCACGTGCTGCGGTCGTAGTGCCCGACCAATCATTATGCGATCGCATCCTGTAAGGATGCGATCGCATTATGATTGACAGGCAGTGGGTTTCTGGGATTGCATCGTGGTGTGGCACCACACACCTACGGTGGCGGCAACGCTGGGGGAGAATTGGACCAATAAATGCAGGTGTGTCAAGGCCGTTTTCAGGGCCGGCCGATGATGTCTCTTGCCTTTCCTGCGACTAGAAACATGGAAGCGGTGCACCTGCCTATGCAGCCAGGCTGTGCAGGCAGGGGTCAAGCTCTATTTGAGGTTTTTGCAATGTGATTGCAATTGATTTGTGATCGCATTGCGGGGCAGCACCACACATGCTAGCAGCCTTGCCCTGTGCTGGGTGGACCCCAGCATGCGATTTTAGTGGTCACAGTTTTTGCTAAAATAGCAAAACTGCAACCAACTCTGAATAACCCCCTTAATACATAATACAGTAATTGCACAAAGGCAACTGATTTCATTCCTCAAGATCCATGTGATGTCATCATTGCAAAAGGTCTCCTACTTTTCTGATGAGTAAACTGCACAGTACAAGTACAGGAAAAGCCCATAGCTACCGATCAGATGTTTTGTTTGTCATTTTCTAAACTACAGTATATTAGAGAAGTGATATCTAGAATTTGATTCCCACAGCCATCAAGAATCTCAGCATTCTCATCAACAAGTCTTATTCCCTCCTACTGTATATCAGGCTAATTATTCCCCTATGTTTCAGACTTTAGCTAAAAACTTGGCTAAATGGCAGTCCCTATATATCTCTGTCTGGTCGGATTAATGCCATTAAAATGAATCTACTACCTCGGCTAATATATTTGTTCCAGACCTTACCCGTTCCTATACCGGTTTCAGCCCTGGGCTCCATGTAAACCCTTTGTAACTGTTTTATTTGGACTAATGGTAGACCTCGGATCCAGAGATTCATATTAGCTAAATCGGTGCCCCATACCTCGTTCACCCTCGAGGTATGGGACAAACTTCGACTGTCCATGGATTTGGCACCACACCCTTCACCTATGTACCCTATTTGGAACCATTCATTGTTTCCTCCTGGGTGTAGTGATACTAAGGCCTTCTTTTGGCAGGGGTTTCTTATTGCCAGTTTTCGGCATGTTCTGGGTAACTTTGCCCCTTCATCATTTGTGGATCTCCAGACTCGCTGCCAGAGCCGTAACTAGACTTTTTGGTGCCCTGTGCCAGAGAGAGAATTGGCACCCCCACCCCCCATTTTTCCAATAGGGACATAAGGAGCATGCCTCGTGGGGAAGGGGCATGACAAGATTGATACCATACAAAGCCCATGCTATGATGCCCACATGATAGATAGATAGATAGATAGATTACACATTTATAGACCACTGCAAGAAAATGGATTTGGACACAATCCTCTTTCCAACACATTCATGCACTTAACTTGAGAGCTCGTTGTTATTCAGTTACAATACCCTTTATTAAATAACACATTTCAATATACTGCCATACCCAGGATTCAAACCTGTAACCTGCTGAATTCTTATCAAAGACCCTACTAATTGAGCTATTTGATCCTGCATAAAAACGATGAACACTATATGAAACTACTGGTAATTTGTGAAAAAAATAATCAGATCTGTAATTGAGGAGATCTCTTGCTGCCACACATTACATGAATCTGCTGAGCCGCAATGCTGATCATTTTTTCACAAAGTACAACGTAAGTTTCAAATAGTTAGAATTCTCTAGCTTTCTATGCAAGGGCAGATAGCTCAATGAATAGATTGTCTGACTGCACTGCCACAGGCGATGGGTTCGATCCTGGCTATGTCAGCATCTTGAAATGTAATAAAGGACAGTGTGACTGAATAACAAAGAAATCTCAAGTTGAGTTCATGAATATTGTATAGGTGTTAGCGACAGAAGGGGTCAAGGTAGGAGACAAGGGCAGTGAGGAGATGCTGGGTTTCAAAAGGGGGGAAGCTGCAAGTGAAAGTAATTAAAACAGATAATTGACAGGTACTGCCAACAGCGCCCCCTACCCAGCAGAACTATGTGCGGTGCCCCTTCCGCACACACCTAATTACGGCCCTGCTCGCTGCTACCTCCCTTCCTTGTGCCATTACCAATACTTGCAGATTATGAGTTTTGTCACCTCTCAATCTCGAAAACATACTGCCTCTTTCTTTGTTTGAACACCTTTACATCTACTTGATAGGTCGCAAATGCCACATTGGAGACAGGCTGTAGAAGTGTCCATTCTCCAAATAGTTTTTAGAATTAACCAGCCCTGGGCCTCTCAGCCCAGGCTGGTATATTAAAGTAAGTGAGTGACGCTATAGCAGTTGGACACACAGCGTGGGGCCCCCTGCCATAACAGCAACCAGCCTTGGATGAGTCAGCCCAGGTCTGGAATCTCTAGGGAACTGGGGATCCCAAAAATGGATCCCCCCCCCCCCCCCTCCCCAAGGAGCTTAGGGGCCTTGAGTGCAGAGGTAATAATGTAATAAAAGTTTAATAATTACTGACTTTTACAGGTGGACTACAGATCCCAGTAAGCCAACCTGGGCATGATGGCACTTGTCAAACACCAAGTGCCAGCATGCCTGGACATCAAGGGCCCACTAGCACCTGTTACAAAATGTGGTTGTTCGGTCCATGTAGACTCTCCATATTATGGCAAAACTGAGAAACCACGCCACTGCTCCTCCCAGAGCCCCGTTGCAAATAAGGTCACCATGGACACTCTCCATAGGAATGAATGGGGCCGTGCTGACTCGTCAGGGCCTGCACACTCCCTGCTATAGTGTCAGCTGCCCTAGCCTAGCGCGGGTTATTAGAAATAGTGGGGACCCTGTTCCAGGCCATTCTGCTTTTTTATTATTATACTTTCAAAGCTTATTACTAACAAAGCCTGCACAGATCATAGTGATCATAGTGATCTGTGCAGTGCTTCACCCCAACGTGCCTGCCATAAGCAGGTCTATTATTTGTGCGGGGTTGCCGCGTAGTTAATCCAGGGTTTCAAATCTTCTAAGTTAAAAACATTGATACTAAGCAGATATTCTATTGCGTTCTAATCTTCTTACACAAGACACTGCAAAAACTAACTGTCTTACTACAAAAACTGTCTTATCAAAAAGAGACTCTTACCATTACAATCCATTTTTAATGCAGCTGCAAGCCTGATCTTCCTCGCTACATGTTCCTAATCTGCTGATCCGCTCTGTCAGTCCCTTCACTCGCTGCCTGTTTTCTACTGTATTCAATATAAAATACTTTGACTTACTTATAAGGTGTCACAACTGAGGGCCTGAGCTGACGGGTGGCAGCCTCAGTTGTAGGGGCTGAGATGTAGTGAAACCTGGGAGGTTGTATCAGACCCCTGGACATGTAAGTTACACGTAGGAAGATTGCCCGAAGGCGTGACCACGACAACCAAAGTAAAAGTCAATGATGTTTATTAAACAAGCTCCATGTGACACAGCAGTGATAAAAGAAATACGTATAATCAGCAATTGTATATTACAGTTCCTGGGTACTACGTGGTGGCAATGGCCACGGGCTCTGGTAGAATAGGGTACAGTTCTTATTGTCCACAAGATGGAAAGTCCTTACCAGGCCCGACTGTAGTAGAAAGAACAGCCCAGGAACACGCCAGCTGATGTTTCTCGGAAAGCTGGTCCACTGCTGATGAAGTGGCTGCTGTGGGTACTGGTTGGAACCAGTCAGCTGTTATCACGGAGTAGATACAGAATGGAATTATGAAGCTTGGGAGCGATGAAATACTAGTACCGGTGGTTAGTGGAAAACTGCAGGAAAAGCACCGGCACTTTAAGAGAAGCTGACCTCTGCTGAAAGCTGAGTGCTGGAAACAGATGAATCTGTAGCTGGAACTGGAGTAGTCACGGAGGACTGCAGAGTCAGGCTGCACCGCAGGATGGTAAGCTGGTGCGGGTCTCTAAGTGGAGGCTGGAGACAGGAGCTGGAAACCTGGAAAAACAACCACAGGAGAGAGAGACTGGAAACAAGGTTTGACAATCAAAGCACTGACGATTTCCTGGCCCAGGCACAGGATACTTATACCTGCAGCAAGGCAGGCATTGGCTGGGCAATTATGCAGATTCCAGAGGCAGCGGATTGGTGGAAACTGAGGCATGTGATTGAAACCAACATGGCTGCACCCATGCTAGCACCTGGAGGGAAAGTTAGTTTGAGAAACCATGTGGAGATTCAGCAGTAATGGCGGCGGAGGCCGCGGAGGGCAGGAGACGCCACACTGGCAATTTGCATACTGGAACCACATGGATGACAGCGGAGGCCGCGGCAGACATGAGACGTCACACTGATGAGTCGGTATGCTGGAAACACAGGAACAGCGGCGGAGGCCGCAGAGGGCCGGAGACGCCATTCTGACCTTTAACATGAAGCCGCGGTGACAGCGCTCTAAAGTGACAGGAGGGAGATGTAACATGAGGACATCAGGAACACAGGTGAGATCCGGCCCTGGAACGCTGTGACAGTCCCAGAAGACATCTGAATGGTAAGTAATGGCGTCCAGATACCCGGATCGTGACAGCACCCCCCCCCTCCCCCTTTAGGAGTGGCCCCAGGACACTTTTTAGGCTTCTGAGGAAATTTAGAGTGGAAATTCCGGACCAAGGCAGGAGCATGGACGTCTGAAGCATTGGTCCAAGAGCGCTCTTCAGGACCATAACCCTTCCAGTCAATAAGATATTGCAACTGACCGTAGCGGAAACGTGAATCCAGAATCTTGGCAACTTCATACTCAACTCCCCGTTGAGTCTGGACTTTAGGAGCCGGAGGTAGTGCAGAGTGAAACCGATTCAGAATCAGCGGTTTCAGAAGGGAAACATGGAATGTCCTGGGAATTTTCAAGAATGGGGGTAACTGGAGTCTGTAAGCGACAGGATTGATGACTTGTTCAATTTGAAAAGGACCGATGTAACGAGGTGCAAACTTCATGCTGGGAACCCTTAACCTCAAATTCTTTGTAGACAACCACACACGATCACCCACTTTGAGAGCAGGAACTGCCCGTCGCTTCTTATCTGCAAACTTCTTGTATCTGAACGATGCTTTGAGCAGAGCCGCTCGCACATTTTTCCAGTTATTTGAAAACTGGCGTAAGGTGATATCCACTGCTGGTACAGAAGTTGCTGGAAGCGGCTGGAATTCTGGAACTTTAGGGTGGAATCCATAGTTGATGAAGAATGGTGTTGAAGAAGATGAGGAATGATATTGGTTGTTATGGCTGAACTCGGCCCAGGGAAGGAGTTGAACCCAGTCATCTTGAGAGGAAGACACATAGATGCGGAGGAAGGCCTCCAAGTCCTGATTCACCCTCTCAGTTTGACCATTGGTCTGAGGATGGTAAGCTGTGGAAAACTTTAATTTGACTTGGAGGGCTTGACACAAACTTCGCCAAAATTTGGCTACAAATTGTACTCCTCGATCAGAGATGATCTCTTCAGGAAGACCGTGGAGTCGGAAGATCTCTTGAATAAACACTTGAGCCAACTTGGAAGCTGACGGAAGACCGGTGAGAGGAATGAAATGTGCCATCTTGGTGAACCGGTCAACTACCACCCAGATGGTATTAAACTTGTTGCACATAGGTAGGTCTGTAACAAAGTCCATCGACAAATGGGTCCATGGTCGACGGGGAACAGATAATGGAACCAGTTGCCCCGCAGGCGACTGGCGAGAAACTTTGTGTTGGGCACACTTTGGGCAAGATGCAATAAACTCCATGACGTCCTTCTTCAGAGTTGGCCACCAATAAGACCTAGAGATAAACTCAAGGGTTTTCTGAATGCCTGTATGTCCGGCAAAACGGGACGCATGGGCCCAATGCATGAGCTTCTTCCTTAACACCGGCTTCACAAAACTTTTCCCTGGTGGGGGCATAGAGTCCATCCCTACCGTGGAGAATGCCAACGGATTAATAATAGGATGCTTGTCTGAAGACTCCGACTCATTTTCTTGCTCCCAAGAGCGGGAAAGGGCATCGGCCTTGCGATTCTGAGAGCCCGGACAGAACTGGAGTTTAAAGTCGAACCTGGAAAAGAAAAGTGCCCATCTGGCCTGACGAGGGTTAAGACATTGTGCGCCTTTCAAATATAAAAGATTCTTGTGGTCGGTAAGTATAGTGACCGAATGAGAAGCTCCCTCCAACAGGTATCTCCACTCCTCCAGAGCGAGTTTGATTGCCAGCAACTCCTGATCGCCAATGGCATAGTTGCGCTCAGCTGGGGAGAACTTCCGGGAGAAGAAGCTGCAAGGATGTAGATGACCATCTTTAGCTCTCTGGGATAACACCGCTCCTACTCCAACGGAGGAGGCATCCACCTCAAGGATGAAAGGAGAGTCGATGTCGGGCTGTTTTAAGACCGGAGCTGAGATGAACCGTTGCTTTAATAGATCAAAAGCTTGCGTAGCTTCTTCAGACCACTTGGACGGATTAGCACCTTTCTTGGTCAACGCAGTGATAGGCGCCTCAATGGTGGAAAAGTCTCGTATAAACTTTCTGTAGTAATTGGCGAATCCTAAAAACCTCTGGACCCCTTTGAGGGTTAAGGGTATCACCCAATTCTGGATTGCTTGTAGTTTCTCAGGATCCATCTCTAGTCCGGAACCGGACACAATGTAGCCTAGAAACGGAATGGATTTGACTTCAAAAACACACTTCTCTAATTTGCAGTAGAGATGATTGACACGAAGACGGGACAGAACCTCCTTTACCCAGAAACGATGTTCCTCTAGATTATTGGCAAAGATAAGTATATCATCTAGATAAACCACGACATGGCGATATAAGATGTCTCTGAAGATCTCATTCACGAAATGCTGGAAGACAGCTGGAGCATTACTCAATCTGAAGGGCATGACGAGGTACTCATAATGTCCATCACGGGTGTTAAAGGCGGTCTTCCACTCGTCACCCTCTCGGATCCGGATGAGATTGTAGGCACCCCTCAAATCCAACTTTGTAAAGATGGTTGCTCCGCTAACTCTATCGAAGAGTTCTGTAATCAAGGGTAAAGGATATCGGTTCTTGACAGTAATGTCGTTCATGCCTCTGTAGTCGATGCATGGCCGCAGGCCACCGTCTTTCTTAACGAAGAAGAAACCTGCACCTGCTGGAGAAGAAGAAGGTCGGATGAAACCCTTTGCCAGATTCTCCTTAATGTATTCTTCCATGGAGTGCGTCTCTGGTAAGGACAACGGATAAGTTCGGCCTCGAGGTGGAACCTTCCCTGGGATGAGATCGATTGGACAGTCCCATTCCCTATGAGGAGGAAGGATATCAGCAGAAGCTTTACTGAACACATCCGTATAATCTTGATATGGAGAAGGTGGAACATCAGACGACCTAGAGGAGGAAGAACAAACAGGAAGCACTTTGGACAAACAGGTCTCAGCACAGGAGGGACCCCATGCCAATATTTGCGTAGTCATCCAGTCAATTGATGGATTGTGGAGACGGAGCCATGGAAGACCCAGAACCACTGGATGGGTGGCTCTTGGAATCACTAAAAAAGAAATAAATTCTGAATGAAGAACTCCTACTCTCAGACGAACTGGTAGAGTCCTTAGAGAAATAACTGCGTCAAAAATCTTACTGCCATCCACGGCAGTCAAGGAAATAGACGAGGAAAGTCTCTCGGTGGGTAGGGACCACCGTTTAACATATGCTTCAGTTATGAAATTCCCAGCTGCTCCGGAATCTAGGAGGGCAATGACGTTCCTATAACCTTGAGCAATTTGAAGCGAGACTGGGAGATTACAATCATGAGGAGATGGAGAGGAGAGCATTACTCCTAGCCGGCCCTCTCCTTGGCGAGCTAGGACTTGAAGTTTCCCGAACGTTTGGGACAGGCATTGATTGCATGAGACGGAGCTGCACAGTAAAGACAAAGGGACTCGGAAAGACGTCTTCGACGCTCAGCAGGAGATAGACGGGAACGACCAATTTGCATGGGCTCATCTTTGGATGGAGACGGTTGACGAGGAGGAGGAGCAGATGACTTTGGAATAGATGACCTTCCCCACTCAGTTGCTCTTTCTCTGAACCGTAGATCAACTTTAGTGCAGAGATATTAGCTCATCCAACTTAGAGGGCAAGTCTCTGGTAGCTAATTCATCCTTGATGCATTCTGATAAGCCATGCCAGAATGCAGCATACAGGGCTTCGTCGTTCCATGCCAGTTCAGACGCCAGGATCTTGAACTGTATTAGGTACTGTCCCACAGTACGCGTTCCTTGGCATAAACGAAGAATCTCAGAAGAAGCTGAAGTTTTTCGGCCTGGCTCGTCGAAGATGCGCCTGAATGTTGTTACAAAGTCAGTATAGGAGGACAGCAGGGTGTCGGACTTCTCCCATAAAGGTGATGCCCAATCGAGGGCTGAGCCACTGAGGAGGGAAATAATATAGGCAATTTTAGTACGGTCACTGGGAAAACTGCCGGGTTGTAGCTCAAAGTGAATTTCACATTGATTGAGAAATCCCCTGCAGAATCTTGGAGATCCATCAAATTTTGCTGGCGTTGGAAGATGAAGACGTGGAGCTGAAGTGGCTAAGGTGGGTGGGGTTACAGCTGGTGTCACCGTGGTGGACGCATCGGACGCGCCAGATCCACGGAGGGTCGTTTGGATCCCATCCAGCCGAGTAGAGAGATTCTGGAGACAGCGGATGATGTGGCCTTGTGCAGCCTCCTGATGTTCGAGTCTGGCTGCTAGTTCTTGCATCGGCCTGGCCGCTTGATCCTGGTCTCCGGCTGGATTCATTTGGTCAGTGCTTACTGTCACAACTGAGGGCCTGAGCTGACGGGTGGCAGCCTCAGTTGTAGGGGCTGGGATGTAGTGAAACCTGGGAGGTTGTATCAGACCCCTGGACATGTAAGTTACACGTAGGAAGATTGCCCGAAGGCGTGACCACGACAACCAAAGTAAAAGTCAATGATGTTTATTAAACAAGCTCCATGTGACACAGCAGTGATAAAAGAAATACGTATAATCAGCAATTGTATATTACAGTTCCTGGGTACTACGTGGTGGCAATGGCCACGGGCTCTGGTAGAATAGGGTACAGTTCTTATTGTCCACAAGATGGAAAGTCCTTACCAGGCCCGACTGTAGTAGAAAGAACAGCCCAGGAACACGCCAGCTGATGTTTCTCGGAAAGCTGGTCCACTGCTGATGAAGTGGCTGCTGTGGGTACTGGTTGGAACCAGTCAGCTGTTATCACGGAGTAGATGCAGAATGGAATTATGAAGCTTGGGAGCGATGAAATACTAGTACCGGTGGTTAGTGGAAAACTGCAGGAAAAGCACCGGCACTTTAAGAGAAGCTGATCTCTGCTGAAAGCTGAGTGCTGGAAGCAGATGAATCTGTAGCTGGAACTGGAGTAGTCACGGAGGACTGCATAGTCAGGCTGCACCGCAGGATGGTAAGCTGGTGCGGGTCTCTAAGTGGAGGCTGGAGACAGGAGCTGGAAACCTGGAAAACAGCCACAGGAGAGAGAGACTGGAAACAAGGTTTGACAACCAAAGCACTGACGATTTCCTGGCCCAGGCACAGGATACTTATACCTGCAGCAAGGCAGGCATTGGCTGGGCAATTATGCAGATTCCAGAGGCAGCGGATTGGTGGAAACTGAGGCATGTGATTGAAACCAACATGGCTGCACCCATGCTAGCACCTGGAGGGAAAGTTAGTTTGAGAAACCATGTGGAGATTCAGCAGTAATGGCGGCGGAGGCCGCGGAGGGCAGGAGACGCCACACTGGCAATTTGCATACTGGAACCACATGGATGACAGCGGAGGCCGCGGCAGACATGAGACGTCACACTGATGAGTCGGTATGCTGGAAACACAGGAACAGCGGCGGAGGCCGCAGAGGGCCGGAGACGCCATTCTGACCTTTAACATGAAGCCGCGGTGACAGCGCTCTAAAGTGACAGGAGGGAGATGTAACATGAGGACATCAGGAAGACAGGTGAGATCCGGCCCTGGAACGCTGAGACAGTCCCAGAAGACATCTGAATGGTAAGTAATGGCGTCCAGATACCCGGATCGTGACATAAGGCCATTAACCAAACTACACCAATGTACGTCTCTTCACTTATCTCAAAATATCTCCCAACCCGACCTCTCCGCTCTGCACAAGATCTACATCTGTCATCCACATGCATTGTAGGACTTCCTTCGGGCTGCACCTACTCTGTGGAATGCCCTCCCACACACAATGAAAATTTCCTATAGGGCCGGATTTAATGAGGCCAGAGTTCGGCGGCCGTGCAGGATGCAGGTCGAACTCAGACGGATTTTCAGCCCACACCCCACATGGCCGTCGAACTCAGGCTTCATTAAATCTGGCCCCTAGTCTCCAAGCCTTCAAGTATTCCCTAAAAGAATCACCTCTTTAGGCAAGCTTATCAAATTCCATAACCACCCACATAATCTTCAGGAATATTCATATCTAATTACATCCCCTCTGTACCAGGGACGTGCAGTCAGGTGAGGCAGGGGAGGCAGTGCCTCCCCTGTGATTAATTATTAAAATAATACAAAGAAGATACTTATGACACATATTCTGTGTCATAAGTATCTTCTTTATTTAATTCTAATACTTTTTCTGGTTTAAATTTGTTTGGGAGGCACTGATAGCAGTACCTCCCATACATAATGGAAGCGGGACAGAGCAGGGGGCGGGGCCAAGCACTGGGATGTAAAAGCCCATTTAAAAAGATGGGGAAACAAGTGCCTCGTTGACAGGGACACCACCCCCATGTCAGCGAGGCACCTGTGATTGGACAGCGGATCCAGTGCTGGATCCGCTGTCCAATCACCTAAATGTGGCGCTGGAGGCGGCGGGTCCTGGCGGTGCGTGGCGTCTGCAGTGTGTGCGGCTCTCCCCCCCGTCCTCCTCCGCCGGCTCCGTCCTCCCACTGACAGGAGCAGCTGCGTGGCCCTGCAGTGTGTGCAGCTCTCCCCAGCAGCAGCAGGTTAGTCTCTCTCTCCCTCCCTCCCTCCCTCCCTCTCTCTCTCTCTCTCTCTCTCCCTCCCTCTCTCCCCCTGTGGATTGAAGTTTGTAAGTATAATTTTTATTTTTACAGGTACCCCTATAGGATTCTACTGGACAAGTGGATGTGATCGGCGTGGGATGTAGGTAAGTAATCTCTCTCTCATTTTTACAGGTACCCCTATTCGATTCTACTGGACAAGTGGACGTGACCAGCGTGGGATGTAGGTAAGTATGTGTGAGTGTGTAAGTGTGTTTTAATAAATTTTTACTTTCACAGTGTGAGTTGTGTTTTTATTTGGGTATTTTTTGTTGTAGAACTACAGGTACCAGCGGTCCCGTTATTTCCCCGCATGGTGGTACTTGAGGTTCTCCAAGTACCAGCAAGCAGGGGAGGCTTGCTGGGCCTTGTAGTTCCACAACAAAAAGCAATATTCTTTTTTTTCACACATGGCTATTAGCCCGGCACCCACTGCCCAGGGGTGCTGGGGACAGCCTTGGGCTTCACCCCTGGACCTTGTGTGCCTGGAGGGGGGGGGGGGTGACCCCTTGATTTAAGGGGTCCCCACTCCTCCAGGGAACCCCACCAGAGGTGACTAGTTGGGGGGGGGGTAATGCCACGGCTGCAGGTACCTACATAAATGTGTCCCCGGCTGTGGCATTATGTCCATGGCTAATGGAGCCCGATGCTGGTTTTAAAAATACGGGGGACCCCTACATCTTTTGTCCCCCGTATTTTTGGAACCAGGACCGGACTAAGAGCCCGGTGCTGGTTGTCTAAATATGGGGAACCCCTGTCCAATTTTCCCCCCAGTATTTAAACAACCAGGACCGTCTCAAAGAGCCCGAGGCTGGTTATACTTAGGAGGGGGGACCTCACGCATTTTTTTTATTTTTTAACCCATTCAGACCCTTCTCCATTAAGTTCATGTTGTAAATGCTGATTTACATACAGGACTAAAAGCAACACTTTAAAAAGACATTTCATACACTTTAAATGGAGCCGCTACGGCCGCTGTACTTAATCCTCAACCTACGTACTTATTACACCATTAGCGTACAAAGCCCCGTACCGTGTACGTACTTTGCGTTCAAACGCCGCGCTGGCTGTACAAAGTACACTCAGTGCGTACACACCCAAAGATACTCCGTGAGCCCTTAACAGCTATACATGTGATAGTAATACACTTATAACCTTAGCAGGGAAAGGAAAACATGACACCAGTTTGTATTTAAAATGCCGGGTTCCAACACCACAACATATTATTACTGAAAGGGGGTTACAATAACAAAGCAATACAATACAAAAGAATAATGGCTACAGTCAATGGTACTTACTTGTTTGGTTTTCGCCTGTGCTTCCCAGGCTGGTCCTCTGTCATCTGGGTAGATGACCTTTAGAGTCTGTGTGTGACCAGGCATGCAGAACAAGTACACGCACGGAGGCCATCTGTGTGTAGTTTTTACGTGATGTGTGTACTGCGATATTTTTCGACTTCGACAATGTCCTCCTCCCACTCACTTCCCAAACACTAATGTTTTCTTTTTTTTCTATAAAAATATACAATATATCACAAGTATGATGAGCAGGCAAGCAGCGGGCATTGGTGGCATCAGACTGAGATGCAAATAAGTGGCGGAGGGCTGGGTCAGGTGATGGGCGAGTTTGTAAGCCATTGGTGGTGGCAGCGGGCATCGGCTCAGAGGCAGTAGCGGGCATTGGCTCGGCGGCGGTAAGGGTCATCGGCAGGATTCGGCGGACATTATGGCTGTAGTTCCTCACCAGCCACTGACCTCACCGCACGCCACTGCTCTGTACAGTCCACAACCCTAATATACAGTGTATACTTTTTCTTCAATTGGACATCCACCTGACCTCTGACCAACATTGCTGTGTGACCATATCATACAGCCCACTAAGAAACTCTGCAATCTGTCTGGAATATTATGCAATAGTTAGCAACTATCCTTGTGTATCAATGTCTATTTCCCTATAGATTGTAAGCTTGCAAGCAGGGCATTCCTACCTCTAGGTCTGTCTGTTATTACCCAGTTTTGTGTTATAAATGTTGTTCTAATTGTAAAGCGCAACGGAATATGCAGCGCTATTTTGGCGGATTTGGCTTTAGCTAATCAGCAGATTTTAAATCTTCCAGGAATCTGCCGCAAAAAGTGAATCCGACAATTAGTACATTTACCCCCTGGTGCATTAGAAAACATTCAGATGTGCCATGTTAACACATTTAAATAAATATATTAGTGAAGACTTCTCACATGATTTAACACAAGGTTTAACCGAGCAGTATTACCAGTATAATTACTGAATACTTGAAATCTATAAAGGAAGCAGTGATAAAGTGATAGTAGGCGGTGATAGCAGGCAGGACTTTTAAAGAGACATTTTATTTCATAACACCATGAACGTTTCCAGCTGGACACACAAATCTGTCAAGGTCACAGAGAATGAAGGTTTCACAAACCGGAACATGAGCATTCTTCATCAGTCACACCAAATGCACTGTAAGCAGGCAGACTTTTGGGTTCATAAATACCCTCCTCACCCAGCTCAAGTCTGTAAAGTATCCTGCATCATTAACCAACATTACTGTCATGATTTTCTATTCTTACAAGGTCTGAAATGTTTACACATGTAAATGTTTACAGTAATATTTGTATGACAGGCTATGTGTTAGTAGTTTAACTACATTTACTATAGGGTTGGGCGGGATTCTGGCAGTCAGAAGACTGACCACGGTATCGGCATCCTGGTGCTTAGAATCCTGACACAGGCAAGGAAAGTATACTTACCTTACTCCAATGATGACACGCAGACTCTGGACTCTCCCCTCCCAGAAAACAGGGGCAACTCTCCCCTGTTTCTGGGAAGGCAAGCCTCCCCCTCCACTGACCAGCCCCTCAACGCCACTGCCTGTCAATCAGGCAGCGGCAGAGGGGAACATCGCAAGGGTCGCAAGGCTTGTTCTGTGCACACGCAGAATGGACCTTGCGCAGCCGGCAATTATCAGGAATCTGCATAAATTAGGCCCGGTATCAGAATTTTGTATGTGAGACAATGACGTGAGACAACCAATAATGTCATGTCCTTTTTGGACAGGACTGCCCTCTGCTTCATTCCAGTCCAAAAGTGTTGTGTAGTGTTGTGTTGTGGTGAGATATTGTGTTACTGTTTATGCAATGCATATTTGATGTTGGTCTTGCAAAAGTAACTAACAGTAGTAGACTTATTTAATGTGAACTAGAATATGAGCCTTTTCCTTGTTATGCCAGTGATATGCAGTCGGGGTAGGCAGGGAATGCAGAGCCTCACCTGTCATACTCCAGTACACTCCAGAGTTTTGACTATAACAATTATAAGAATAATACAAAGAAGATATTTATGACTTTTAAATATCATCTTTGCATTATTTATATCATCTTTGTATTAGTATAATAATTTTTATAGTCAAAACTTATCACCAAATCATATATGTGCGTTCGTAATTCTGGCTCTGATACTAGCCATTGCCTCACCAACCTCTCCGCACCTCACTGTGTTACACACATCATGGACAATTAAGTGTATTTTTGCTAAATTAAATGTTCTATTTCTATGTAATTTTGCCATTGGTTATTGATCTTTATTGTCCCTCACCAAAACATTTTAATTACAGTGTTTAGAACAGAAAAATACAGCATTTAGACATTTTCTTTTCTACGAACAACACAAAAAAACACAATACCATGTCTCTTTAAGCATGACCTTTAAAACAGAAACTGTCCCACCTCAACAATAAAGTTTGCTAAAACTATCCTACTGCATTGTATTACCTGGGAACATTTGGTGGTGCACGTGTTGGACGAGAAGGAATCTGTGGTGGCATCACACATGGATCATTAGTATTAGGAAAGACAGGTAAAGGTCCTGGACGGGAAGGAATAGGAGGAGCTCCAAGCTGATTTCCTAACGGTGGGACAACAGGTACAGTGCCTCGGCTTGCCAGTGAAACAGATGACCATACCTGGGCAGAATGCTGAGTTGTTTTTTTCTGGCTTGTCGGACTTGAAGGTGGAGACCTTTAGTAATAACAAGACCGAAACAGTTAAGTATAAATGTCTTTCACACAAATAAACTATTTAAAATAAAAAAAAGCATGCACAGGTCTCTGGGAAAATGCTGCAGCAATTTGTCTACTGTACATGTGCAAATCACAAGCCCCAACATTTTCCCAGTGAGTTGTGCAGCGCTGTCGACCTGGGACTCCAGAGAATTAAGTGTTAAAGAACATGGTTGCATGGGACTGTGCTAATCGGTTATACTTGACTGACCCACATCCTTCCATCACTGCTGTGATTTTTCATAATCCTGATTTTTCCCTAGGTATGTCCAGAAAATTACTGATTCATTGAAGGGTGGGGAGGGAGGCAGTCAAATATTTAAACAACCTCATTCATGATGGTGACTTTCCTTAATTTTCTCAACTCCAATCTTAGCTGGCAATGCCCTCAAGAAATTGTGATCAATTCCTTCAGTTTAGGCATTTTCACTCTAAGGTAAAACAGCTTCTCTGTCATAGACACACAATGGGCTACCGCCATTGATGGCGGTAGCTGTAGGGCCTAATATCGGGAATGCTTCACATTCTGGTTATGGGTAACCTATGGGGATGCGGCTGCCGGAGGGAATGGGGGATCACAGCAGGTATCGGATATACCTGCTGCAGTTCCACCTACATACACTCGGGGGGATACTTGATATTTGGGTCTAACCCCCAAAAATGGGTGTTTTTCAGGGAAATAGCCGCAAATATGCAATGATAAATTTGCCCCAATGAGAGAGATATGATTTTGAGTGAGCGATACAGAGGACGTAAAGAGAGATATGTGTAGAGAGGGGTGCTCAGGGGGTGATGAAACAGTTATGGAGGGGGTAGGCAAAGAGATAAAGTATGGATGCAGGGGCAGTGAGAGAGCTATGGTGGTGCCAATGAGGGAACTATGGGCCTAATTCAGAGTTGATCGCAGCAGCAAATTTGTTAGAAGTTGGGCAAAACCATGTGCACTGCAGGGGGGCAGATATAACATGTGCAGAGAGAGTTAGATTTGGGTGGGGTGTGTTCAAACTGAAATCTAAATTGCAGTGTAAAAATAAAGCAGCCAGTGTTTACCCTGCACAGAAATAAATAACCCACCCAAATCTAACTCTCTCTGCACATGATATATCTGCCACACCTGCAGTGCACATGGTTTTGCCCAACTGCTAACAAATTTGCTGCTGCGATCAACTCTGAATTACCCCCCATGAGACAAATGTGGAGGGGATAATGGCCCTGATTCAGCGGTGCACACAGTACCGATATTTGAAGTTGAGCGATTATTTGTTACTGTGAATGTGCAACAAGTCTAGGAAACCCCTAATGTGTATGCACAAATCAAGGTGAGCTATAACTTTAGATGGCTCTTGCGATCAATGGGCGGTTTAGGGTTGAGACTGGGAGGTGACCTGAAGTCTTTGCAAAAAGAAGAGGCATTATGGGCATGCTATGGGAGCGTCATGGACATGTTTTGGCATATGACTGCAATCTCTTTTCGCAGCACCGCAGCCACAGTGGCCATTTTTCACAAGGGAGACTCTTACAAGGTAGAGGCAGCTCAAAGAGTCAGTGTAGTCACTGATGGTGCATCAATGGTGCAGAAATCAGAACCACCAGCACACTTAAGCATTGCTCATATTTGCAAAATGGGTGTCACAGGGTTTGCCAAGTCCCCTGCATGGTGGTGCACAAGAAGAATGCTTAAATATACATTTGCATATTTAATCCATGAGAAAGACCTGTGCGGGCTAGGATGTTCACTCATTGTTTGGTTTTGTAAGAGGTGTTTATTATTTATCTTTTCCAAAGAGGATGTAACTTTCCATCATTTATACAAGTCCCAAGAGAACTCCGAACACCAGCTAGTAGTTGCAGCAAGTTTCAAGGTGGCAAGTGCATGTAGGACATAACTTGTCTTTGCCTTGCATTTTGTATGTACTTTTTGTTTTTGTATTGTTCTGGTGTTTTGTTTTTTATGTTAGGGCTGGTTGGTGGGAGAAGCTGCTACAATATCCAGTAAGTGCTTTTCAATTTTAATTCACAGGCGAGACGTGACATCATGATGTCAACCTCCACAGCCTCATACTCAAAGATGGGGCGTAATGTGAGGCCATGCCTCCATAACTTGCAGCACGCTCTAGTGACTCATGTCCACTCATGCTTTTTGGTGTGTGCCCAAAAAGAATACCAGGGCAAATTGCTAGCAGACCCTATATTCACAATCGGGGTCATGATGTTATCCCCATTTTTCACTTGCCCCCTCCTATTGTGGCTTTACCCCCCTTCCACTGATTATATTGCCCCTCCCCTTTCATTCTTTTCTAGGTCTGACCCTGCACCCATTGCAGACTCACCACTGTAACCAGCAGCTTTGCTACACGGGGACTAGTTAAATATAAACAACTGAGTGTGTGGTCTTTGCTCAATTGTGAAACATTTCTGCCATGTATTTCTACAAATATTTACAAGACCGCCACTGGCATTAATCACAAGACACCTCTATTCCCTCTTTATAGCCCCCCACCACCAACACTTATTACTAGGGGAGGCAATTATTTCTGATACCAACTTTTACTTTATCCTCTTAATTGTCAAACATTGCCTATTCAAACTAAACAGAAATTTGATGTACAAATTATTTTGGACTGATAACGGAGTTTTCAAAACGTTTTCAAATTGTCCAAGTGTATTATTCACATTGACCTAGACTGCACTCAACATAGTAGATCTATATTTTGACGGAGAATCCTTACAGAATACTTTACTCCTTCCATTGCTGTATTACATAATCACAGTCAGTCTCACAAGAAATATATAGCTGGCCATGCTCCATAGCTTAACATTGGAAAGATTCCCTATCACCACCACTATCAAAAATGATAGTGAAAATTCAATTTAGTTTACATCTCCCCTTTCAGTAAATTGCAACCATGGTCCAAATACGGGTTGGGTATGTGTGACCGGCGGCCACTATACCGATGCCGGAATCCCGGCTTGCAGATGCCCGGTGGGGGCAAGCGGAACGAAGCCCCTTGTGTGCTTGCTGCGCTCGCCACGCTATGGGCTTGCCACAAGTGGGAATAGTCCCTGTTAGTCCGGGACTGTATGGGGGCGGGATTCCAGCATTGGTATTGTGACCGGCGTTCTCCTGACCTCGGGTCACTTAACTGCCTCCCCCAAATACTACTGTGAACATATATCCTATGCTTGGTTTCCCAGATAACAACCACTTCTGTATTTATCAACAACATGTTTTTTGGCTGTAATTTGCTAAATGTGTCTGTCTGCACCTAATATACAAAGAAATCAAAATATATAGCGCTCAGGCGCTCACACTTGAACACTTCCCTTAGAAAGTTTTTTATATGAGATGCGTCTTGAAATTCTCTCTCTTCAATTTATCACGAAATGTCAACAATGCAGGAATTAAACAAGCATTTCACAGCAATAACTCCGTGAACAAGATGCTCCGTCACCAAGTGAAGAGAAGATATACCGGGGTTACCCCCTATATGAAGCACTCACAGTCAATGTGATGTATCATAAGCATGTAGGGTGGTTCTCTCTTATTCACTCTTAAACTCCAACCTTGCGTTTATTTCCTCCCAGAATCATGCAAGAGAAAACACATATACACCGAGATCCTCGTGTATTATTTCCAGATAATTTGTATAATCACTCCCCCCTCTTGTATTGTTAATATCCCAGGGGAAGGTTTATCATGTGTTGGGGAAATCCCCCTTCCAATACACTTACACAACTATGTGATTAAAAGCATCTCATAACACAATCTGTAGTATCGTCATAAACAAATCCCTCAGAATGGTACTCCGTCACCCAGTGATGAAAAAAGAAGAATTTGCCGGGGTTGCCCCCTGTGTATGGCACTCACAATTACTATGACGTATCACAAGCATGTAGGGTAGGTCTTTCCTTATTCACTCTTAGTCTCCAGCCTTACACTTTTTCTCCCAAAATGAGAACCAAACAGGAGGTTGGAGTAAAAGACTTTTAATAAAACAAACAAACTCTAAGTAAAAACAGAGGTGGTCATACCCGGGAGAGTTGAAAGAGCAATGGATGGTATGCAGAAAAGACGGGGCCCCGTTAATCTGATCTCCTCCTGATCTCCCACGGGTAGATTCATCCAATGTAGGTCACTCCACCAACGCGTTTCGGCCCGTACTGGGGTCTTTGACAAAGACCCCAGTACGGGCCGAAATGCGTTGGTGGAGAGACCTACATTGGATGAATCTACCCGTGGGAGATCAGGAGGAGATCAGATTAACGGGGCCCCGTCTTTTCTGCATACCATCCATTGCTCTTTCAACTCTCCCGGGTATGACCACCTCTGTTTTTACTTAGAGTTTGTTTGTTTTATTAAAAGTCTTTTACTCCAACCTCCTGTTTGGTTCTCATTTTGGGAGAAAAAGTGTAAGGCTGGAGACTAAGAGTGAATAAGGAAAGACCTACCCTACATGCTTGTGATACGTCATAGTAATTGTGAGTGCCATACACAGGGGGCAACCCCGGCAAATTCTTTTTTTTTCATCACTGGGTGACGGAGTACCATTCTGAGGGATTTGTTTATGATGATACTACAGATTGTGTTATGAGATGCTTTTAATCACATAGTTGTGTAAGTGTATTGGAAGGGGGATTTCCCCAACACATGATAAACCTTCCCCTGGGATATTAACAATACAAGAGGGGGGAGTGATTATACAAATTATCTGGAAATAATACACGAGGATCTCGGTGTATATGTGTTTTCTCTTGCATGATTCTGGGAGGAAATAAACGCAAGGTTGGAGTTTAAGAGTGAATAAGAGAGAACCACCCTACATGCTTATGATACATCACATTGACTGTGAGTGCTTCATATAGGGGGTAACCCCGGTATATCTTCTCTTCACTTGGTGACGGAGCATCTTGTTCACGGAGTTATTGCTGTGAAATGCTTGTTTAATTCCTGCATTGTTGACATTTCGTGAGAAATTGAAGAGAGAGAATTTCAAGACGCATCTCATATAAAAAACTTTCTAAGGGAAGTGTTCAAGTGTGAGCGCCTGAGCGCTATATATTTTGATTTCTTTGTATATTGTCTGTTTTTTTGGAATTGTTTGTGGTTCCTGTTCAAAATATCTCTCAGGTTGCTCCACATTAGCGCACAGAGGCACCTCAAAATCCTTCTTAGAATATTCTGTCTGCACCTGTCTATTCTGCTGCCCCTGGACACGCACACACATACACCTTCTTTCTACCCCTTATGTCTTAAGTTAGATGCACACTTGTTCAATCATACTTTTGATGTGAATTACTTTTGATTTCACTTATGCATGGAAGTCCCGATTAAAGTGCCAATTTCTGTGTACACACCTTTACAATCTAACTTGCAATCTACCAAACTCATCTGCTGAAAAAACAAAGGCAGCACTGCTGCTAGTAGAGCATGGCACGACGCATTGGACGGAGTGGTGAACTGTGCATACACAAGTCACTTTTTTGTCCAGTATTGCACCATTGCATCTGATGACTATTCAGCTGCCCATAAAACCTGATCTACAGATGTGACCAGTTTTTTTTTCTGATAAAACACAATGGAAGCTGTGTACAAACTCTCAATATATCATGAGCGGGTCAGAAATCGAAAGAACTTTCCATCAACTGTACAGGTATGTACCTAGTTAACCCCTTCCCATTTGTTTGTTTCTTAAAAATTTGTATCCTTTGGGAAAAGTCATAAAAGTTATAATTTGAAATGATGGAGGTATATGAAGATATGGGTCAAAACTAGGGACTTTTCCTAGCAAAATATAAAAACATGGTTACCAGGCTGATATGCAGTTGCATGGCATTGTATGGCTTTTTCCTGCTTATCGGGTCTTATTAACAAATAACACAACAATTAAATATATTGTATTTATTTGAACTATACCAGTGACACTGCATCCAGGAATCATCTACAGGAGGTGGCATTGGGGTAGGAACGGTGGTCGTGCTGATGTCACCGATGATCTGTAGAGCTTCCTTTAAAGCATGATGCATGCGAAGCATCTCATCTCGCTTTTGAGCCTGTTCAGCTGACTCCTCCATCAAAGTGTTTTGGTCCTCAGAGGAGTACAGGAGAGCAAGCAGCTCTGCATGTATGAAGTCCTTTACCTGTTATAAGAGACGATGGTGGGTGTAAAAGAGTATAGACAAGTTTTCAGCTTTTATTTTTGCATCTACTATTTTATAAACAACATGCATTCATAAGTGCCAACGCCAAGATCAATCCTCTGTATAGTATTTATTTCTGATTATTGAATCAACGATCGCAGCATTCTCTCTGCATTTTCCCGCTAATACAGTAAATCTTTTCAGAAATGCGATCTGTGAATGATTTCTGAAATTGGACATCTGGCAAGCCAGAACTGCAGCTACAGCAATGATTTCACGCTTTGTTCTCATAGGACATTTGAGGAAATTCAGTCTCCTTTAAAGAATCTGTTTAAACAAAACTAGTTTAGGGGGATGGCAGGCAGTTCAAGAACACATGTTCTTTATAACACTAGACACACTCATATGTCGATTCTGCCTACTGTCTCAATCACCTCTAATGTGACATTTAATTGAATACATACACACACTTTACAGTGGAATTTGATATAAACTCGCTGCATGTTAACTGGAATTTACTTTACAGCTTTAAGATCCAACCTATTGGTTATGCTACCTCGGGCAAAATATGCTCCTTTGTTCTGCAAATAATTCACTTGGTGATTTAGTTTTTATGTAACATAAATGCGATGGGGTTTATGCACACAGTTATATATTGTTTTTTTTTCCTTACTTTGTCTTTTTACTCTTATTTCAGCAGTTCTATATTTTTTTTTAAAGGACCAGTAACAAAAAAAATCAAAAACATCCTAACGATATACTTGGTTCAGAAAGTGATATACTTTATATAAATATGTTCAATGTTGTTGGAGAACTTCGTCTCAGATTAGAACAAAAAGCTTAAGGGTAATCTATAAAAAAATAATGACAGTTCTGATCTCACAGTGTGACAAAAAAGAATCCAGAAAAAAAAATCTTTATTGATATATACAGTATATACTCATATACTGCAAACTACACACAGAACCCCTCCACTTACATTTATTCAAAGAGACAGTTTTTAATTTTTCAAATGCGAAATCTGAGTGCCCCAGGTCAGCTCTCATAATTCACCTCGCGCTGTAATTGAAGCTGGCCGCATGCAGTAAGATCTGACAATTGGCTGATTCCCATGGGTGGTTAAATTAAACAGATGTGGTCATTCATATCCCAAGGGAATACAATAGTTTAAATGTCTGATGGTTGTAGACACAAAGGGCCTCATTCAGTGTTGGAAGTAAACACAAGTTGTGGCTTTTTACCCTATAATTAGCTTTTTTAAGTGCAGGTCTATTTGCAATGTGTCTTTTGCCCAGGTGATTTGGAAGTATTTTCCAATTGCGTGTCTCTACCCAAGATGGTCAACTAATACCCCTTTCACACAGAGGGCGTGATGTATTAAAATACATCGCCGCCCCTCACTGCCCAACTGCAGTGATGCTAATAACATATGTACTAACATATGCAAGTAGCATTGCAAAGCGGTGACAAAGACCCGTTGCAATACCTGTGAGAAGGTTTGCAGGGGGTCTCTGTGGGGTCCGTCACCTCCCAGCCACGGGAGGTGTTGTTTGCTGGGAGTCCCCGGGCTCCTCCTCCTCCCCCTGCAGCCGGAAGGAGAATGGCTGTGCTGCAGGGGAGGAGGAGCTGGAGGATCATGGAGCGCTGTCTGGACAAGGTGAAGGGGGGTCGGCGGGTGCGGCGCTGGGCGGCAGATACGGCGCTCAGCGGTAAAAAGACCATAATCTTCTATAGGGTATCGCCATAAAAAGATGGCGATACCCTCAGCGGCAAAAACCGGGTGACCAGGCTCTAGTACATATGAAAAAATGCAGTAAAACCCCCATTACCGCATTTTCCCTTTAGTACATCCCACCCAGAAAATGAAATTACCAGGTGAAGTAGTTCTACCCGGTAATTTGACGAAAAACACGGGTCCTTTTTCTGTGTGAAAGGGTCAACCTGGGTTGAAATTCCCAGGACTTGGGTTGACCCTTTCACACAGACAAATACCTGTTTTGATATGCAAATTACTGTGTAGAAATTCTTGACCTGGTAACTTGCTTCTATGTGTGAAAGGAGGGGTTAAGGAAGAGATCGGCAACACGACCCGGCATTGAAATGAAGGGTAACTGACGGGATTTCTGTCTGAGAAGGGTATAACAGGCAAAATGCACCTAAAGGGATGACTAGTGGGTAAATTTTTGAGCTGATGATGATGACTATGTGGGCTGCATCTGATTTGCCGAATGTATCTAAAACACCAAATTATGCAAATACAGTATAAGTGCTGTGGCTACAATCCAGGGGAAGTTATACAGTTTAAATACAGCATGCTTTGTACTTGGAATGGGAAGGGGGCGGCTGCTGATATATTTGCTAGCGTAGATCTAGTTCAATTTGCTTTTAACAAGCACCATGCAACTTGAATATTAATTTCAGTGACATTTCAGCAGTGGGTGCATTCACTGGGTCCACCATTTGCCGCCGGTGAATTATTATATACAAGCAGTGTCGGACTGGGGCATGAAGGCCACACCGAGGGAAATCCAGTGGTATCGGCCTATGTTTAGGGGTGTTCCATTCTCCAGAGGGGGTATGGCCATCTGCCACTGAGGCTTTGCTAACCATTATAGGGTTCATGGTCTGGGCCGCTTCATAAATCTATATAGTAAATACTGCTAGTGCATCATGATAATGTACCAGATTAATAATAGCAATGCACTGCAGAGAATACACCATAGTCCTGTGCAGTATAAGGTAACATATGTATAATGTATAATTCAAGGGCACATTCTTGAACTTGACCCCTAGAGGAGGAGGTGGGGCCCACCGGGGGTGGGTCAGTCAACCCTGTATACAAGTGACTGTTTGTAGTGAATTAAAGTAGAATATGTATGTTTCCTTCCGGCATTGGTGCAGCTTTTGGCTCTGCCCCCTGCCTCCCATGCTGCAACTATCTCATCTGTAATCCCTGCATGACTTCAGGAGTATATCATATGTACATTGACAGACATTCACAAAGCGAGTGAGCTGGTGAGGTGGGTTATCTGAAACCATCTTTTGTACTCCCCTTGAGCACCTGCTCCTATTATTTGCATGGGGAGTGGGGCACATTTGTTGGTTATGCAGAGTAGGTCACATCTCATGTCTGAGGCAATCTCAGTGTAGGTAGAAAAATGCTATTTTTTTCGCTGCCGCATTTTGATTGCGACCCATAATGCTCGCAGCCGCCAACTAACTCAATTTCCAGTCAGTAGCAATGCAAAATACAAACAGCTGTGGTTGGAGACCCATATATACAGCAATTTGGCTTAAAATGGCCAGTTGGACTGCTGAATTTTGATGATTCCCCTTTAGGTGAAGCGCCCAAACACCCGCTCACCACAGTCTGATTTACAAGAAGACAGGATTGGGAGGAAAAGGCAAGCAACATGTTCAAAGGGGAAGGGGAAGGCTTTTTCTAATGGAACTGTGTCAGGAGAGTAGACCGCCTCTGTGTGCCCCATTCCCAGATCTATGGCCTGTCTTCTGAGGGGCCAGTTGCCCGAATGTATGTGGTTGTAAGGTCAGAAGACTCTCAGCAAGTTGATATGTTACTGTGAATGTTACTGTGTAAGGTCATTTAGTAGTTAGAAGGAATTAGGGTGTGAGGTGTGTGGAATAACCGCTGAAGAATGTAGTTACCCTAAAGGGAGCTATTCGATAGACTAATTTTGCAGAGCCAGGGCATGCTGCAGTTGATAATCAGAGACAGGTTAGCAATACAGCATACACTAATACACGTGGGAAACATGTTTTACATGCAATTCTCCGAAAAGTAAAATGTTCATTAACAGTGAATTATAGATAAATCCTTTTTTATAAATCATATTGTATTATATATGTAAATCCATTAAATAGGAACCCAGTTTTGTCAATTCCTCTTAAATATTTTATACTGATTTATTCTACTCATATCTGTAGATCAATCAATGGTTTATATGGGGAAATATAAAGTAAAGCAAAATTTAAATGCACGTTTATTAAGTTTAGATAAATGTACCAATATAAAAAATGGTAATACACTGTATTAATAAATCATTCTTGTAGAGATGAGCGGGTTTGGTACTCAGAGAACTGAACCCTCCCGAACATCCTGTTCCGAGCTCAGATCCGAGTCCGGCTTGAGACTTCCCGCCAGACTCGGAAACCAGAACGAGGCAAAACGTCATCATACCTGTCAGATTCTCACGGGTTTTGGATTCCATATAAACAGCCACACGTTGCCGCCATTTTCACTCCGGACTTGGAGAGTGAGGGAGACAGACCTCTGTCTCTCTGTGGGTGGTGGCGTTGGGTAGGATCAGTGTGTAGGGGTGCTGCTCCAGTCACTATGGTGTACCTGTGCGGTTAGGGGTGCTGTCCTGGCAGTCACTGGTGTTCAACTTTCATGTGCTGTTAGGGGTGCTGCAGCTGTACATGGATGTTGCTGCCCTGGCTGTCACTGTGTTGTACAGGGGGCAGGTGCACTGTCCTCCTGTATGCTGTAAAAATCTAGGGGTGCTGCTGTTAAAATAACATTACACTGGCCCTGTATGCTGTAAAAATCCAGGGGTGCAGTTGTTAAAATAAAAGCACACTGGTCCTGTATGCTGTAAAAATATAGGGGTGCTGTTGTTAAAATAATATTACACTAGCCATGTATGCTGTAAAAATTCAGGGGTGCAGTTGTTTAACTAAAAGCACACTGGTCCTGTATGCTATAAAAATATAGGGGTGCTGCTGTTATAATAATATTACACTGACCCTGTATGCTGTAAAAATTCAAGGATGCTTATGTTGTTCAAATAAAAGCACACTGGTCCCGTATGTTGTAATAATACAGGGGTGCTGTGAAAATAAATGGGCACTGTTCTGTGTGCTGTATTAATAAAGGGGTGCTGTCCTGTGAAATGGAGAACAATTTGGAGGAAAAAATACCAGTTCCTAGTACTAGTGCTGAAGCTGTTGCTACCACCAATCATGACATTGACGATGCAGTTCTATCAACGTCGTCTGATAAGGCCAATGCCCAATGTCATAGAGGGCATGTAAAATCCAAGAAGCAAAAATTAATAATCAGAAAAAAAAAGAAATTATGTGGCGAGAAATGTAAAATTGGCAATAAGCCATTCACGATACTAAGTGAGAAGGAAAGGCTAAGGCCTTGGCCTATGTTCATGACTGGTGGCTCAGCTTCTCATGAGGATGTAAGCCCTCCTTCCTCTCGAAAAATAAAAAAAATTAAGCTTGTTAAAGCACAGGAAAAAACAACTGTGCGTTGAGATATCACAAATCCCCAAGTGTGTCCGCGGTAGGCCTGACCTTCCAAAGACTGTATGGAAAGAGGAGGCTCCTACCACCATTTGAACGCCCCCTGCAAGTGCTGGGAGGAGCCCGCCAGTCCAGTTGCTGATATTGAGGATGTCACTGTAGACGTACACCAGGATGAGGAGGATATTGGTGTAGCTGGCGCTGAAAAAGGCACCAGTGGAGACAGTTATTGTCCGTGGGATGAGAAATCCCATTGTCATGCCTGGGCAAAATACCAAAAAAGCCACCTCTTCAGTGTGGAATTATTTCTCCACAAATACGGACAACAGGTGTCAAGCCGTGTTTTGCCTTTGTCAATCTGTAATAAGTAGGGGTAAGGACGTTAACCACCTAGGAATATCCTCCCTTATATGTCACCTGCAGCGCATTCATCAGAAGTCATTGTCAAGATCAGAAACTTTGGGTAAGAGCATAAGCGGTCCACTGACACCTAAATCCCTTCTTCCTGTTGTACCCAAGCTCCTGCAATCCACACCACCAACTCCTTTAATGTCAATTTCCTCCTCAGTCAGGAACATAAGTAGTCCTGCAGGCCATATCACTGGCATGACTGATGAGTCATCTCCTAACCTCCGGAGGATCCTTGAGTGGTACGCCTACTGCCGCTGCTGTTGTTGCTGCTGGGAGTCGATCGTTATCCCAGAGGGGAAGTCGGAAGACCACTTGTACTACTTCAACTAAGCAACTGACTGTCCAACAGTCCTTTGAGAGGAAGATGAAATATGACAGCAGTCACCCTGTTGCAAAGCGGATTACTGAGGTCATAACAACTATGCTGGTGTTAGACATGCTTCCGGTATCCGCCATTAGTGCAGTGGGATTTAGACAGTTGATGGACGTACTGTGTCCCTGGTACCAAATCCCGTCTAGATTCCACTTCACTAGGCAAGCGATTCACAGAATGTACAGGGATATTAAGAAAAGTGTCCTCTGTGTCCTGAAAAATGCAGTTGTACCCAGTGTCCAACTTAACCACGGACATGTGGACAAGTGGAGCAGGGCAAACTAAGGATTACATGACTGTGACAGCCCACTTGGTAGATGTATTGCCTCTCGCAGCAACAACAGTAGCGGCACCAGTAGCAGCATCTCACAAATGCCAACTCGTTCCTAGGCAGGCTACACTGTGTATCACCGGTTTCCGTAAGAGGCACACAGCTGACAACCTCTTCAACCATCATCGCACAATGGCTTACCCGACTTAGACTCTCCTGGGGATTTGTGATATCGGACCATGCCACCAATATTGTGCGTGCATTACATCTGGGCAAATTTAAGTATGTCCCATGTTTTGCACATACAATTAATTTGGTGATGCAGATTTTTTTTTTAAATAACGGGCGTGCAGGACATGCTGTTGGTGGCCCGAAAAATTGCAGGCCACTTTCGACATTCAGCCACTGCGTGCTGAAGACTGGAGCGCCAGAAAACACTCCTGAACCTGCCCTGCCATCTCCTGAAGCAAGAGGTGGTAATGAGGTGGAATTTAACACTCTATATCAGTGATTTCCAACCTTTTTTCACTTGCGGCACACCGAAAAATATTTTAAAATTGCCAAGGCACACCATCCGTTCCCCACAGAAAAAAACCTAAAAAACACACATTTGCCCTCACAGTAATAAAAATCCAGACATACATCGGCCTACACAGAAAAAACAATCACATTGCTCCCCACATAAATAATGTTGCTCCTTACATTAATCCTATTGCGCCCCACATAAATCAATCACATTGCTCCCCACATAAATCATGTTCCTCACACATAAATCAATCACATTTCTCCCCACATAAATCCTATTGCATCCCTCATGAATTATTCACATTGTTCCCCCCATAAATCCTATTGCTCCCCCCAGGAGAAATACAATAACAAATATTAGCCCCTACCGGGTAACTGTCCTCCTCCCTTTCCCTCAGTGGCGGAGGTTGTTCACAGTGGATTGCTGCGAATACTGAGCAGCGGGCGGTCGAGCAGGTGTGGATGTGGTGGCAAAGGAAAGCTGTGGATGCAGGCAGGAACTGAAAGATGTGTATGCAGGCGGGTGGGCTGGCTGGGTGGTGAGATGCAGTGGCCGTGACCTATGATCTCACACACCCGCGTCATCAATGCACAGGTCACAGCCGGAGCATGAATGATCCTCTAAGACAGGCATGTCCAAACTGCGGCCCTCCAGCTGTTGTGAAACTACATATCCCGGCATGCCCTGACACAGTTTTGCTGTCAGAGAATGCTAAAGCTGTGTCAGGGCATTCTGGGATGTGTAGTTTCTCAACAGCTGGAGGGCCGCAGTTTGGACATGCCTGCTCTAAGAAGAGCCCGGGCCAACAGCTAACTCTGAAGGTGCAGGAAACTGCTCTGGATCCACGGCACGCCTTGCAACTGGTCTCGGCACACTAGTGTGCCACGGCACACTGGTTGAAAAAGCCTGCTCTATATGCTTTAGAAGATGAAGGAGCAGCAAAAGGACATTCAAGCCTATACATCCACCTACGATATAGGCAAAGGAGGGGGAATGCACCTGACTCAAGCGCAGTGGAGAATGATTTCCGTGTTGTGCAAGGTTCTCCAATTCTTTGAACTTGCCACACGTGAAGTCAGTTGAGACACTGCCAGCTTGAGTCAGGTCATTCTCCTCATCAGGCTTTTGCAGAAGCAGCTGGAGAAATTGAAGGAGGACTGAGACAGCACGATTCCACTAAATATGTGGGACTTATGGATGGATCCCCTCATTCGCTTTGCCAGGATTCAAGGGTGGTCAATCTGTTGAAATCAGAGCATTACATTTTGGACACCATGCTCGATCCTAGCTTTAAAGCCTACATTGTATCTCTCTTTCCAGCAGACACAAGTCTGCAGAGGTGCAAAGACTTGCTGGTGAGAAAATTGTAAACTCAAGCGGAATGTGACCCATCTGCTGCTTCTCCTTCATTTTCTCCCGCAACTGGGGCTGCAAGAAAAAGGATCAAATTTCCTAGCCCACCCGCTGGTGGTGATGCAGGGCAGTCAGGAGCAAGTGTTGACATCTGGTCCGGACTGAAGGATCTGCCAATGATTACTGAAATGTCTACTGTCACTGCATATGATGCTGTCACCATTTAAAGAATGGTGGAGGATTATATCGGTGACAGCATCCAAGTAGGCATGTCAGACAGTCCATATGTATACTGGCAGGGTAAATAGACAATTTGGAGGCCCTTGCACAAACTGGCTTTATTTTATCTAAGTTGCCCCCCCTTCAGTGTGTACTCCGAAAGAGTGTTTAGTGCAGCCGGTAACCTTGTCAGAGATCAGCATAGCAGGTTACTTCCACAAAATGTGGAGAAGCTGATGTTCATCAAAATTAATTATAAATTCCTCCAGGAAGACCTTTACCAGCAATTGCCTCCAGAAAGTACACAGGTACCTGTGATGGTGGATTCCAGTGGGGACAAATTAATACTCTGTGAGGAGGATGTACACACAAAAAGGGGTGAGGAATCGGAGGATGAGGACAACATCTAGCCTCTGTAGAGCCATCTTGCCAAGGAGAGACTAATTGCTTCTTTTTTGGTGGGGGGATTAATTGCTTCTTTTTTCTGTGGGGGCCCAAACAAACCAATCATTACAGCCACAGTCATGTGGCAGTCCCTGTCGCTGAAATGATTGGTTTGTTAAAGTGTGCATGTCCTGTTTATACAACATAAGGGTGGGTGGGAGGGTCCAAAGACAATTCCATCTTGCACCTCTTATTTTTTCTTTGCATTATGTGCTCTTTGTGGCCTAGTTTTTAAAACTGCCATCCTGTCTGCCACTGCAGTGCCACTCCTAGATGGGCCAGGCAGTGCCGTAACTAGGCATTTTAGCGCTGTGTGCAAGAAACGGCATTGGTGCCCCCCTATGCAAGATAGGGGCAGTGCGCTCCGTAGGTGCACAAAAAATATATAGGGGTGTGGCTTCATGGGGAAGGGGCATGGCCACAAAATAATACCAATTCATACTACGGTGCACAGTAGTCTCCATTATTCAAATTATGCTGCACAGTAGCGCCACTACGCCAGGTAGAGCCCCTTTTACACATTACGGCAGTCAGTCCCCCTTTTTACACATTACGGCAGCCAGTTCCCCTTTTTACACATTACGGCAGACAGCATCCCCTTTTTACACATTACGGCAGACAGTGTCCCCCTTTTTACACATTACGGCAGACAGTCCCCCTTTTTACACATTACGGCAGACAGTGTCCCTTTTTACACATTACGGCAGACAGTCCCCCTTTTTACACATTACAGCAGGCAGACAGTCCCCCTTTTTACACATTACAGCAGGCAGCATCCCCTTTTTACACATTACAGCAGGCAGCGTCCCCTTTTTACACATTACGGCAGACAGACCCCCTTTTTACACATTACAGCAGGCAGCGTCCCCTTTTTACACATTATGGCAGTGTCCTCTTTTTACACATTACAGCAGACAGCGTCCCCTTTTTTACATATTACGGCAGACAGCGTCCCCCTTTTTACACATTACGGCAGACAACATCCCCTTTTTACACATTACGGCAGACAGTCCCTCATTTTACACATTACGGCAGACAGAGTCCCCCTTTTTACACATTACGGCAGACCGTCCCCTTTTTACACATTACGGCAGACAGTCCCCCTTTATACACATTACAGCAGACAGCGTCCCCATTTTTACACATTACGGCAGACAGCATCCCCCTTTTTACACATTACGGCAGCCAGTCCCCCTTTTTACAGACAGAATAGAGAGAGAGAGAGACTTACTGCAGCGGCGCCTCTACCAATTATATAGCGCTGCTGTGGCTCCAGTCCCCCTCCCTCCTCCTCCCCTGTCTCCGGCACTGCTGCTCTCCAGCGCGGCGCACGAGCGCACACAGCACAGAACATCAACTGCTACATATAATTTTATAGAATGCACTTGATAGATGTTACTTGAATGCTGATTAATTGCCATGGGCAATTTCTCCACTTGCTGTAACAAGACACAGGGAGGAGTGAAGAGCTTTAACATTAAACAAGGAGGAGAGAAGGGTTATAACAAGAGAACGGATTTAACATGACACAGGAAGGAGAGAATGGCTATAACAAGACACAGGGAGTCGGGAAGGCAATAACAAGAAAAAGGATGGAGAAAAGGCCTATAATAATTAGGAATGAGCGGGTTCGGGGAGAACCGAACACCCCCCCTCCCCCCAACTTCACATCCCGAGCCTGGATCCGATCCCGGCTCGAGACTTCCCATCAGACTCGGAAACCAGAACGAGGAAAAACGTCATCATCCCGCTGTCGGATTCTTGCGGGATTTGGATCCCATATAAACAGCTGCGTGTCTCCACCATTTTCACTCCGGACTTGGAAAGTGAGGGAGACAGACCTCTGTCTCTCTGTGGGTGGTGGCGTAGGGTTACTGTGTGCCCTGTTGGGGTGCTGCTGCACTCACTGTTGTTTATCTGTGCTGTGTTAGGGGTGGCTATCCCAGCTGTACATGTGTGTTACTGTCCTGGCTGTCACTGTGTTGTACAGGGGGCAGGGGCACTGTAAAATATAGGGGTGCTGATGTCTTAATAACATTACACTGGCCCTATCTGCTATAATAGTTTGGGTGCAGTTAAAAATTAAAATCACACTGCTCCTGTATGCTGTGAAATATAGGGGTGCTGATGTCTTAACATTACATTGGCCCTGTCTGCTTTAAAAGTTTGGGCACAGTTAAAAATTAAAAGCACACTGTTCCTGTATGCTGTGAAATATAGGGGTGATGATGACTTAATAACATTACACTGTCCCGGTCTGTTATAAACGTTTGAGTGCAGTTAAAAATTAAAAGCACACTGCTCCTATATGCTGTGAAATATAGGGGTGCTGATGTCTTAATAACATTACACTGGCCCTGTCTGCTATAAAAGTTTGGGTTCAGTTAAAAATTAAAAGCACACTGTTCCTGTATGCTGTGAAATATAGGGGTTCTGATGTCTTAATAACATTACACTGGCCGTGTATTTTATATATATCCAGGGGTGCTTCTGTTAAAATAACATTACACTGGTCCGGCATGCTGTAAGAATACAGGGGCGCTGTGAACATAAAGGGGCATTGTTCTGTGTGCTGTAATAATAAAGTGAAATGAAGAACAACAATTTGAAGGAAAAATAGTGGAAGATTAGGAACCACTTACAGTTCCTAGTACTAGTGCTGAAGCTGCTGCTGCCACCAGTCATGACATTGACGATGCAATTCCATCATTGTCGTCTGCTAAGGCCGATGCCGAATGTCATAGAGGGCGTGTCAAATCCAAGAAGCAAAAATTAATAATCAGAAAAAAAAGAAATTATCTGATGAGAAACATAAAATTGGCAATATGCCATTCATTACATGAAGTGGCAGGGAAAGGCTAAGGCCTTGGTCTATGTTCATGACTGGTGGCTCAGCTTTTCATGCTTAGCTTAGCCATCCAGCAACCTCGTTGCACCTCTTTTTTTCTTTGCATCATGTGCTGTTTGGGGCCTAGTTTTTAAATCTGCCATCCTGTCTGACACTGCAGTGCCACTCCTAGATGGGCCAGGTGTTTGTGTCGCACACTTGTGTCGCTTAGCTTAGCCATCCAGCTACCTCATTGCACCTCTTTTTCTTCTTTGCATGATGTGCTGTTTGGGACCTAGTTTTTAAATCTACCATCCTGTCTGACACTGCAGTGCCACTCCTAGATGGGCCAGGTGTTTGTGTCGCTTAGCTTAGCCATCCATTTACCTCATTGCTCCTTTTTTTCTTCTTTGCATGATGTGCTGTTTGGGGCCTAGTTTTTAAATATGCCATCCTGTCTGACACTGCAGTGCCACTCCTAGATGGGCCAGGTGTTTGTGCCGCACACTTGTGTCGCTTAGCAAAGTCATCCAGCTACCTCGGTGCAACCTTTTGGCCTAAAAACAATATTGTGAGGTGTGAGGTGTTGAGAATAGACTGGAAATGAGTGGAAATGAATGTTATTGAGGTTAATAATACCGTAGGATCAAAATTACCCCCAAATTCTGTTATTTTAGCTGTTTTTATGTTTTTTTTAAAAAATCATCCAGATCCAAAACCAAAACACAAAACACGAAAAGTGCCCGCTGCACATCTCTAATACACAAGGAGGAGAAAAGGGCTATGACAAGGCACAGGGAGGAAAGAAGGGCTATAACAATGCACATGATGGAGAGAAGGTCTATAACAAGACACAGGGAGGAAAGAAGAGCCATAACAAGAGAAGAGCTATAACAATACACATGATGGAGAGAAGAGCTATAACAAGACACATGATGGAGAGAAGCGTTATAACAAGATACGGAGGAGAGAATGGCTATAACAAGACACAGGGAGTTGAGAAGGGCAATAACAAGAAAAAGGATGGAGAAAAGAGCTATAATTATACACAGGGGGAAGAGAAGGGATATAACAAGACACATGAAGGAGAGAAGGGCTATAACAAGATAACAGGGAAGACAAAATGGCTATAACAAGCCACAGGGAGGAGAGAAGGGCTGAAAATGGCTATTGCAAGATACAGGGAGAAAGAAGTCCTATAAGAATACACAGGATGGAGAGAAGGGCTATAACAAGACACAGGATGGAGAAAAGGGCTATAACAAGACACAGGATGGAGAAAAGGGCTATAACAAGACACAGGATGGAGAGAAGGGCTATAACAAGACACAGGATGGAGAGAAGAGCTATAACAAGACACTGGAAGAAGGAAAGGGCTATAGTAAGACTCCAGGAGAGGAGCATATATTTACAAGAAATAGAGAGGTAAGCAGGGCCAGATTGACAATGGGGCAGATGGAGCTCCAGCTCCAGGCCTCCACATAAAAATAGGCCCATCATCATGGCAGCATGACGATCATTAGCCAACAGCTGGCAACATGGTCTGCCATGAAGCATAACTATTAAGATTGTATTTCTATTTTTCTCACATATTTATGCATTTAAAAAAATATATTTTTTACATAGGGAGACATTGGAGCTGATAGTATAGGGATGTACGCACCCATATGGCTCTGGCCACACCCACACAGCACTGATCACACCTAACCCATTTCTCACAATAGGTCCTTGAATATTTTCAGCTCCAGGCCCATGTGGCCCTTAATCCGGTCCTGGAGGTAAGGGTATACTTACAAGACAATGGAGAAAGGAAATAGGAACTTTCACAGCTTACAGAAACAGGGAGACAGGGGCACAGTTAAGAAACAGATGGAACAGGGAATATAGACAGAAAATAGGATTTTAATTACCTACCGGTAAATCCTTTTCTCGTAGTCTGTAGAGGATGCTGGGGTCCACATTAGTACCATGGGGTATAGACGGGTCCCTTGGGAGCCATGGGCACTTTAAGAGTTTAATAGTGTGGGCTGGCTCCTCCCTCTATGCCCCTCCTACCAGACTCAGTCTAGAAACTGTGCCCAAGGAGACGGACAAACTTCGAGAGAAGGAAATACACAGACAGTGGTGAGATTCACACCAGCTCACACATAACAACGGAAAGCCAAGCTAACCAGCTTAAAACAAGTCAGCAATGGCTGAACAACAGAGTACTTAACCAAGAAACAATGCAGTAGTGTACCAAGGAACTAGGCAGTACTAAACCAGGTAACAACTGCAGAAAAACGAAGCGCTGGGCGGGCACTACGAGAAAAGGATTTACCGGTAGGTAATTAAAATCCAATTTTCTCTTTCGTCCTAGAGGATGCTGGGGTCCACATTAGTACCATGGGGATGTACCAAAGCTCCCAGTACGGAGGGAGAGCGCGAACCCTCCTGCAGAACCGACTGACCAAACTTTAGGTCCTCAGAGGCCAAAGTATCGAACTTGTAGAACTTAGCAAACGTGTTCGATCCTGAACAAGTAGCTGCTCGGCAAAGCTGTAAAGTCGAGACACCCCGAGCAGCTGCCCAGGAAGAACCCACTTTTACGAGTAGAGTGGGCCTTAACGAATTTCAGACATGGCAATCCTGCCGCAGAATAAGTATGCTGGATAGTAAACCTGATCCAGCGAGAAATCGGCTGCTTAGAAGCAGGCCACCCAACCTTGTTGGTGTTATGCACACCAGTGCCTGCAGGAAAGTACTGGTGTCAGAACTGTTATGCACTCCAGTGTCTGCAGGAATGTACTGGTGTTTGAACTGTTATGCAAAACAAATGGACTCACAGACAAACTGGGGAATATGACAAAACGTACACAGAAGGTGATAGGGTAACAAAATACACACAAAGTGAACAGAGAAGCCCAGAGGCTAAGGAACTGGGTATCTCCCTTGTATTAGAACTGCTCAGATGTAAAAAGCAAGATGTTGTGTTTTAATACGTAGAGAACCCGAAATGCTGTTGCTAAGGGCAACAGCAAAACCCTAAAGGGTTACCAACGGGTGTGGCAGTAAACTCCTTGGTCAGAGATGGAATGATAGACACAAGGAGAGTCTCCACAATCCTATTTCTCACTTGCAGTGCACAGGTTTTAGCTTACTGCCACTAAACTGACCCCTGACACCTAGCACAGTGAGACAGGATTAGACAGGCAAGTCTTAGAATACAGCCGCAAACTTGCTAGGTTCACAGAGTAGTAACAGAACCCCAGCAAGCTAAACGACTGACTCCAGTCTTACTGCTAGGTCTGGATTGGCAGAGTGTAATACCAAATCCCCAGGCCTATTTGCAGTAAGCAACAAACAAATACAAAGCTACACAGTACTGGCTAACTTTCATGAACTGACTAACCAACAAAGATTCAGCAGCATCTGCTTACCCTGAAAAGAGGCCTTATAAAGCAGGTGCTGTCCACGCCCCACTCAGACCTCACAGACTGTGAGCACAAAAACCAGCACCGGATCCCCTGCCGTGCACAGAGCCTATAACCACTGCACAGCAAAAGACCCGAACCGGAGTATCAGCTGCGCTCAGGTTACTCCACTAGCACTTGTCTCCCGGTTGCCATGACGACGTGGCAGCACAGGGCAGGAGACCCTAACAGTACCCCCCCTCTGACGAGGGGTCAAAGAACCCCTACCACCGGGTTTATCGGGGAACTGCGAGAAGAAAGAGCGTATCAGTCTGGGGGCATGAAGATCACAACTGCGCACCCACGACCGCTCCTCCGGGCCATACCCCTTCCAGTGCACCAAAAATGACAGCCGACCCCGAACCACCTTGGAGTCAAGAATCCTTTCAACAACAAACTCCCTCTGGCCACGTATCAGAAGAGGGGAAGGTCTTCCACTGGAAGAAGGATTACTAATCGCCCGTTTTAAAAGGGAACAATGAAATGTTTTATTGATACCCAAAGAACGGGGCAGATCTAACTGAAATGCCACCGGATTGATAACCCTGGTGATCTTATAAGGGCCGATGAACCGGGGCCCTAACTTATGAGATGGCTGTCTCAACTTCAAATTCTTGGTAGACAACCAGACGAAGTCTCCTAATTTGAAGCTGCAGGGTCTTTTCCGCTTATCAAAAACCCTTTTGGTCACTAATGACACAGACACAAGGGCTTTCTTCACTTTCCGCCAAATACCTCTAAGGACCGAAACCACAGAGGAACCACCAGGCGTGGAGTCCAGGGGGTCAAAAGAATTGGCCTTAGGATGATGCCCATACACACAAAGGAAGGGAGAGATCCCTGTAGCAGAGTGAGCCGCGTTGTTATAGGCAAACTCCGCCATGGACAGATGAGCAACCCAGTCAGTCTGACACTTGGAGACATAACACCTGAGGAACTGCTCCAAGGACTGGTTCACCCTTTCAGTCTGCCCATTAGACTGCGGATGGTAGCCTGACGACAAGCTGACAGAAATCTGGAGATCGGAACAAAATGCCCTCCAGAATTTGGCCACAAACTGGGATCCGCGGTCAGAGACCACATCAAGTGGCAACCCGTGGAGACGCACAACATGCAGCATAAATAATTCAGACAGGCGTCTGGCTGATGGCAGCCCAACCAGTGGAACGAAGTGCGCCATCTTCGAAAACCTGTCAACGACAACCCAGATGGCTGTCATCCCCAAGGATTTGGGCAAGTCCACCACAAAATCCATTGAAATGTGGGTCCATGGCTTAGATGGGATAGAGAGTGGATGTAATGGGCCAACAGGAACCCCTCTAGGAGTCTTATTTCGGGCACAGATGTCACATGCCCGAACCCACTGATCCACATCCTTAGCCACCGAGGGCCACCACACCGCCCTAGATAGCAACTCCCGAGTTCTGGCAATACCCGGGTGACCTGCCGACTTCTTGGCATGGAATTCCAGGAACACTCGCTGTCTTAACCTAGGAGGCACAAACAAAAGACCTACCGGAAGGTCTGGAGGAGCCTGCTCCTGTGCTCTAAGGACTAATGATAAGAGGTCCTGGGTAATGCCCACTTTAATACATGATGGGGAAACAATGGGCAACGGCTCCTCGGTGGTCTCCTGGATTGGAGCAAAACTCCGCGAGAGCGCATCAGCCTTAATGTTTTTTGACCCAGGGCGATATGTTATCAAAAAATTAAAGCGAGCAAAAAACAAAGCCCATCGTGCCTGCCTGGCATTGAGACGCTTCGCTGACTCTAAATATGCCAGATTCTTATGGTCAGTGAGAATTGAGACCACAAACTTAGCCCCCTCAAGCCAGTGTCTCCACTCCTCCAGTGCATCCTTAATAGCCAACAATTCCCGGTTACCCACGTCATAATTCATCTCGGCAGGCGAAAATTTACGGGAAAAGTAAGCACAGGGATGAAGGCGATTATCAGACACTCCCATCTGAGAAAGCACTGCCCCAATACCCATCTCAGAGGCATCCACCTCCACCACAAAAGGACGCTCTGGATCTGGGTGTCGCAGCACCTTGGCCGAAACAAATGCCCTTTTGAGACGGGCAAAAGCCGCTTTAGCCTCACAAGACCAGTGAGCAACATCCGCCCCTTTCTTAGTGAGTGCCACCAAGGGCGCCACTATAGACGAAAATCCAGCGATAAATCGTCTATAAAAATTCGCAAAGCCCAGGAAACGCTGAAGCGCCTTCAAACTAGTGGGCTGCACCCAATCCAGGACTGCCTGTACCTTGGAACCCTCCATTTGGAAACCATCTGGGGAGATAATATATCCTAGAAATGCGATTTGCTGAACTTCAAATTCGCACTTCTCCAGCTTCGCCCCAAGCCGGTGGTCTCTGAGTTTCTGGAGGACTAAGCGTACATGCTTCCGATGTTCCTCCAGGGAATGGGAGAAGATTAGGATGTCATCTAAGTATACAACTAAGAATCTATCCAAATATTCCCTGAGCACATCATTCATGAAATCCTGGAAGACTGCCGGGGCATTACAGAGCCCAAAAGGCATCACCAAATATTCATAATGCCCTGAGTGGGTATTAAAGGCAGTCTTCCATTCATCCCCCTCTCTTATTCGGATTAGATTGTACGCACCGCGTAGGTCAATCTTAGAAAAAATGGTGGCAGTACGAAGCTGGTCAAACAAGACCGAAATGAGAGGCAGTGGGTATGAGTTTTTAATCGTGATACGGTTCAATTCCCTGAAGTCGATGCAGGGTCGCAACGAACCGTCCTTTTTACCCACGAAGAAGAACCCCGACCCAACTGGAGACTGTGAAGGTCTGATAAATCCCTTAGCCAAGTTCTCCTGAATGTACTCTGCCATAGCCTGAGTCTCAGGACGTGACAGGGAGTACAACCTGCTCTTGGGAAGCTTAGCATTTGGCAACAAATCAATGGCACAGTCATAGGGGCGATGGGGAGGTAGTACCTCTGCAACTTTTTTGGAGAACACGTCCGCAAAATCTGCATAACACCCTGGCAATCCTGGCAAACTTAGCTGCGAGAGCCTGACTGGAAGGCTCAAGCAACTCCTGAAACAATCAGTACCCCAACTAAGAATCTCCCCAGAGACCCAGTCAAATTGAGGATTGTGGGCCCTTAACCAGGGTAACCCCAACACCAATGGGGCAAAAGTACAGACAGTCACATAAAAGGACAATTTTTCAGAGTGTGTGGCTCCAATAAACAAAGAAATCTGGCTAGTGCAAGAGGTAATTTTACCTTGGGATAATGGTTCCCCGTTTAACCCACAAATCTCAATTTCCGATGCCAAGGGTACTAAGGGAACAGAGTGTTTCAGGGCGAATTGGCGGTCCATAAAAACCCCGTCGGCCCCACTGTCCACAAAGGCCTCAGTCTTGACAGTTTGACCGAGGATCTTCAAGGTCACCGGAATGATAAAAGTCTTCTTGGGAAATTCTGACTTCTGGCCTGACAGGATATTTCCCATCACCCTCAGGCCCTGAAGTTTTCCGGCTTTTCTGGGCATGATACTACCACATGACCTTTATTCCCACAGTACAAACACAACCCCTGCTGTCTCCTCCGCGTCTTCTCACGCGAGGAGAGGCGGGTAGCCCCAATCTGCATAGGCTCCTCAGAAAATTCCTCAGAGTCTGAGGTTCCCTTGGGAAGGAAGGAAATCTCAGTCTCCCTTTCAAGCCTACGCTCTCTCAGCCGTCTATCCACCCGGATGGATAACTGCATGAGCTGATCCAAGCTATCAGGCAAGGGATATTGGACCAGTTGGTCCTTTATCTGGTTAGAAAGACCTCTTCGGTACTGGTGTCTCAGGGCTGGGTCATTCCACTGGGTATCATGGGCCAACCTCCGAAACTCCGTACAGTAAACCTCAACTGGCCTTCGCCCTTGCTTAAGGATCGAAATCTGAGCCTCGGCTGAGGCCGTCTTGTCAGGGTCATCATACAACATGCCCAGTGCCGTAAAAAAAGCATCAACACTTTTAAGCGACGGACAGTCAGGCTGCAACCCATATGCCCAGACCTGTGGGTCTCCTTGTAGCAAGGAAATCACTATGCCCACCCGCTGAATCTCCGACCCAGAAGACTGAGGCCTAAGCCGGAAGTATAGCTTGCAGCTCTCCTTGAAACAAAAGAACTGCGAGCGATCTCCAGAAAAACGATCCGGGAGATTTACTTTCGGCTCCTTAACCCCTGCAGGTGCTGCTGCTGCGGGAGATCCGCCAGCAGCCTGGGAGGTGTGCATTTTAATGGACAAATCATTAAATTGTCGAGTCAGGACCTGCACCTGATCGACCACCTGTTGCAACGTATTTTGAGGGGTATGCTCCATATTCCTACAAAATTTCAACAGGAGTATTAGGCTGCTGAATATGTTATGCACACCAGTGCCTGCAGGAAAGTACTGGTGTCAGAACTGTTATGCACTCCAGTGTCTGCAGGAATGTACTGGTGTTTGAACTGTTATGCAAAACAAATGGACTCACAGACAAACTGGGGAATATGACATAACGTACACAGAAGGTGATAGGGTAACAAAATACACACAAAGTGAACAGAGAAGCCCAGAGGCTAAGGAACTGGGTATCTCCCTTGTATTAGAACTGCTCAGATGTAAAAAGCAAGATGTTGTGTTTTAATACGTAGAGAACCCGAAATGCTGTTGCTAAGGGCAACAGCAAAACCCTAAAGGGTTACCAACGGGTGTGGCAGTAAACTCCTTGGTCAGAGATGGAATGATAGACACAAGGAGAGTCTCCACAATCCTATTTCTCACTTGCAGTGCACAGGTTTTAGCTTACTGCCACTAAACTGACCCCTGACACCTAGCACAGTGAGACAGGATTAGACAGGCAAGTCTTAGAATACAGCCGCAAACTTGCTAGGTTCACAGAGTAGTAACAGAACCCCAGCAAGCTAAACGACTGACTCCAGTCTTACTGCTAGGTCTGGATTGGCAGAGTGTAATACCAAATCCCCAGGCCTATTTGCAGTAAGCAACAAACAAATACAAAGCTACACAGTACTGGCTAACTTTCATGAACTGACTAACCAACAAAGATTCAGCAGCATCTGCTTACCCTGAAAAGAGGCCTTATAAAGCAGGTGCTGTCCACGCCCCACTCAGACCTCACAGACTGTGAGCACAAAAACCAGCACCGGATCCCCTGCCGTGCACAGAGCCTATAACCACTGCACAGCAAAAGACCCGAACCGGAGTATCAGCTGCGCTCAGGTTACTCCACTAGCACTTGTCTCCCGGTTGCCATGACGACGTGGCAGCACAGGGCAGGAGACCCTAACAGTTGGGATCATAAAGGACAAACAGAGCGTACGACTTTCTGTGAAGAGAAGTTCTCATCACATAAATCTTCAAAGCCCTCACAGCACCCAAGGACTTTGAGGTAATTGAGGAGTCAGTAGCAACTGGCACCACAATAGGTTGGTTGATATGAAAAGCCGACACAACCTTCGGAAGAAATTACTGAGGCGTCCTGAGCTCAGCTCTATCCTTATGAAAGTAGGGGCTCTTGTAGGACAATGCCCCCAATTCCGACACACATCTAGCAGATGCCAATGCCAACATTGTGACAGTCTTCCAAGTAAGAAACTTGACCTCAACCTCCTGTAAAGGGTCGAACCAATCCGATTGGAGGAACTGCAGTACCACGTTAAGATCCCAAGGTGCCGTAGGAGGCACAAAGAATGGTTGGATGTGCAGAACCCCTTTCAAGAAATTCTGAACCTCAGGGAGGGCAGCCAATTGTTTCTGGAAGAAAATGGACAAGGCCGAAATCTGGACTTTTATGGAGCCCAGGCACAGGCCCACATCTACCCGTGCTTGTAGGAAGAGGAGAAACTGTCCAAGTTGAAACTCCACCTTAGGAAACTTCTTGGATTCACACCAAGACACGTACTTTTTCCAAATCCGATGGTAATGTTTTGACGTTACTCCTTTCCTAGCCTGTATCAGGGTATGAATAACCTTGTTCGGAATGCCCCTCCAAGCCAATATCTGTCGTTCAACCCCCATGCCATTAAACGTAGCCGTGGTAAGTCTTGATAAGCGAATGGCCCCTGTTGCAGAAGGTCCTCTCGAAGAGGAAGGGGCCTCGGATCTTCCAGCAGTAACTCCAGAAGATCCACGTACCAAGCCCTTCTTGGCCAGTCCGGAGCAATGAGGATCGCCTGAACTCTTGTTCTTTTGATTATTTTGAGAATCCTTGGGATGAGTGGAAGTGGAGGGAACACATACACTGACTTGAACACCAACAGAAACACCAGGGCATCCACCGCCACTGCCTGTGGATCCCTCGACCTGGAACAATACCTCCGAAGCTTCTTGTTGAGGCGTATACCTCCGAAGCTTCTTGTTGAAGCGTGAGGCCATCATGTCTGTTTGAGATACGCCCCAAAGACTTGTCACCTCTGAGAACACCTCTTGGTGGCGGCCCCACTCTCCTGGATGGAGATCGTGTCTGCTGAGGAAGTCCGCTTCCCAGTTGTCCACTCCCGGAATGAAGATTGCTGACAGTGCCACTGCGTGCTTTTCCACCCAGGGGATGATTCTTGTTACCTCTGACATTGCAGCTCTGCTCTTCATTCCGCCTTGTCGGTTTATGAAGGCAACTGTCGTTACATTGTCCGACTGAACCTGAATGGCCTGATCTTTTAGAAGATGTGCCACTTGTAGAAGACCGTTGTACACAGCCCTTAGTTCCAGAATGTTTATCGGAAGGATGGATTCCAAACTTGACCACCTTCCTTGGAAGTTTTCCCTTTGGGTGACTGCTCCGCAACCTCTGAGACTTGCATCCGTGGTTAGGAAGATCCAATTCTGAATCCCGAACCTGTGGCCTTCTAGTAGGTGAGAAGTTTGCAGCCACCAGAGGAGTGTTATTCTGGCTTTCAGTGACAGACGTATCCTCTGGTGCATGTGAAGATGAGATCCCGACCATTTGTCCAGGAGATCCAGTTGGAAAGACCGTGCATGAAATCTTTCATACTGTAGAGCCTCGTAGGAGGCAACCATCTTCCTTAGAAGGTGAATGCACTGATGAACTGATACCCGGGCTGGTTTCAGGACATCCCAAACCATTGTTTGTATCACCAACGCTTTCTCCTCCAGCAGAAACACCCTCTGTACTTCCGTGTCGAAGATCATCCCCAGGAAACACAGTCTCCTTGTCGGCTCCAGGTTCGACTTTGGAAGGTTCAGGATCCATCCATAATCCTGGAGTAGTTGAGTTGAGAGAGCAATGCTCTGTATCAGCTTCTCCCTGGAAGACGCTTTTATCAGCAGATCCAGATAAGGAATTGTGTTTACACCCTGCTTGCGAAGGAATAGCATCATTTCCGCCATTACTTGGGTGAACACTCTTGGTGCTGTGGAGAGGCCAAATGGCAGCGCCTGGAACTGATAGTGACAGTCCAGCAGCGCAAATCTGAGATAAGCCTGGTGAGGCGGCCAGATCAGGATGTGAAGATACGCATCTTTGATATCCAGGGATACCAGGAATTCCTCCTCCTCCAGACCTGAGATCATCGCTCTCAGAGACTCCATCTTAAATTTAAATTCCCTCAAGTAGGGGTTCAATGACTTTAGGTTCCATATCGGTCTTACCGAACCGTCCGGTTTCGGTACCACAAACAGGTTTGAATAATAACCGTTGTGTTGTAGGTGAGGTTGAATTAAAACAATGACATTTGACCTTAGCAATTTTTAAATGGCTTTCTGTAGGATAGCACTTTCTGTCAGCAAAGCTGGCAAGCCTGATTTGAAGAATCTGTGAGGTGGGAGTTCTTGAAACTCCAGTCTGTATCCCTGATAAACAATATCCTGTACCCAGGGATCCAGGCATGAGGACGCCCAGACATGACTGAAATTTCTTAGTCTTGCTTCCACCTGTCCGATCTCCAGGCTGGGAGGTCCACCGTCATGCCGAGGATTTTGAGGAAACAGAACCAGGTTTCTGTTCCTGGGAACCAGTGGTTGCAGGTTTTCGAAATTTCCCCCCGACCACCTCTAAAGAAAGTGGAGGGGGATTTGGACTTTTTAACTTTAGCGGTCCGAAAGGACTCCTCGCAGATGTAGGATATGATTTCCTAGTCGGTGGTGTAGCAGAGGGAAGAAAAGTTGACTTACCCACAGTTGGCGTGGAGATCCATGCATCTAACGCTTACCCAAACAGACCTGTGAATGGTAGGTTCTCCACACTTTTATTGGATTCCGCATTCGCAGACCATTGGCGCAGCCAGAGTCCTCTCCATGCTGAGACAGCCATGGAAGAAGCTCTCGCATTCAGATGTCCCAGGTCTTTCATGGCTTCCACCCTGAAATCTTCAAATCCTATATGTGACGTAAAAACAATTCAACGTCACGTCTATCCACAGAAACTAACTCCTCTAGTAAAGTGCCTGACCACTTTACTATGGCTTTAGAAATCCATGCACAAGCAATAGTGGGTCTTAAAGCTACGCCATTTGCTGTGTATAAAGATTCGAGTGTAGTCTCAATCTTGCGGTCGGTCGGCTCTTTTAAGCGGTGGACCCAGGGACAGGCAAAACCACTTTCTTAGACAATCTAGAAATAGAAGCGTCTACTACCGGCAGGTTTTCCCACTTTATCCTATCCTCCTCAGGGAAAGGAAAAGCAATGAGAACCCTTTTAGGAATCTGGAATTTTTTTTGTGGGATTTCCCAGGATTTTTCAAACAATGCATTTAATTCCTTAGACACAGGAAATGTAATGGAGGATTTCTTAGTGTCTGTAAAGTAAGCCTCCGCTTCCTGTTCAAGTCCCTAATAGCCTCAGTCATGAGTTGCACCCCCTTAGCAAGGGATGCCTCACCCCCCGGGATATCCCCCTCACCGTCTTCTGTATCGGAGTCGGTATCAGTGTCGACTTGTATTATTTGGGCAAAAGCACGCTTTTTAGGATATATCTCAGGGGTTTAGGATGAGGCAGCGGGAGCAGAAAACGACAAAACCTATACAGATCTTTTCAAAACCTGTGTTTCAGTCTCATTATGAACTATCCTAGATGAAATCTGGGATATCATTCCCTTCAGAGAAGCCACCCATGGCGGTTTGGATTGAGAAGGTTGAGATTACATTGCATTCCTGAGTACATGGAATAGACTCCTTTGGAGAGGACACACACTCTGCAGCACAAGATACAGAGATGGTAATGTGAGATATATAACACACACACACACACACACACACACACACACACACACACACACACACACACACACACACACACACACAGGAAAATGTCAGACACTGTTTCACCCAAGTACCTTCAGAGAGACACAGAGCGCCCCAGTAGGCAGTTATATGATAAATGCCTGGCGCTGACTGAGTAACCTTAATAGGTTAAACAGTTAATAACACTCTCCCCCCCCCCCTTCTATAACCCCCTGGTCCATCACAGGATAGCTGGAGTTATGTGGAGGGTCAGCGCTCCCTGTCAGCATCTCTGTCTGTGATCTGCAGGGAGAAAATGGCGCTGGTAAGTGCTGGATCCGCTCTGAGGAGAAGCCCCACCCCCTGTAATGGGGCATCTTCCCGCACTTTTAACAGTTTATACTGGCCTGAGGTTTACTGCAGCTAACAGTGGGATTAGCCCTTGTTAGCTAGTTTTGACCAGTGTTAGGGTGTTGCGCTGGCACAGGGCGCCCCTCACAGCGCTACACACTATGGTACTGCTGAGCCCTCTGGAGCGCAACCTGTCAGCGCTGCGCTCCGACCCTTATGCCGCCATTCCCGGCGTCATACTTACCACTCCATCTTTTGGCTCTGTTAGGGGGTGGTAGCAGTGCTGTGGGAGTGAGCGGTCACCTCGGGGGATTGCGATCATCACCCTCAGGAGCTCAGTGTCCTGTCAGCGGAGATAGGGGCCATTAACCTCAAGGGTTGGATCCTACTCTTCCCCTAAGTCCCACGAAGCAGGGAGGCTGTTGCCAGCAGCCTCCCTGTACCTAACTCTTTAAAAAACAAACAAAAAAAAACTAAAAGAACTCCTAGGAGCTCCTCTAGCTATGACCGGCTCCTCCGGGCACATTTTCTAAACTGAGTCTGGTAGGAGGGGCATAGAGGGAGGAGCCAGCCCACACTATTAAACTCTTAAAGTGCCCATGGCTCCCAAGGGACCAGTCTATACCCCATGGTACTAATGTGGACTCCAGCATCCTTTAGGACGTAAGAGAAAAGAATGGCCACAAGAAACAAGACATGGGGCATGGACGGAACATGTGTGGGGAGGGCATAGACAGTACACATGAAAAGAAGACAACATAATTCAGTGATATGTAACAGGCACTGTCTGGGCATTTGGGGCCCCCATATGTTTCCTGCTCTACGCCCTATCAGTAAGTTTCTCTGTTTTAAAGCTTTTATGCATTGAATAAGAGCTTGAGTCATGGGTGAAGTTTAATGGGTCATAAAGCATAGTTTACAATTGGTCATGATCTTATTATTTGCAATTAGCAGCCATCTTCCACAAAATAAGAACTCTTCTGCACATTGCATGGAGGTCACGCAGGACCAGAACCAATCTGAGAAAGAGAAGACTACTGTCTGTACTACGTGGTCACGATATTTACTCTAAGTGAAACACCTACAGTATGAGATACAGTACATGCTTGCTTAACTAAAGCACACTAAGGTATTTTTTAGACAGGGTGTTGTTGATATGGATTAAGGCCATTTGGGTGTCACTGTCTCCAGGCTGGAAGCGCTATGTGCCTACTCTATATCTACAGCCCCCCCCCCCCCCCTCCCCCTCATTAGAGACTGTCATAATGTGATTATTGACTCTCCTAATGTGACAGTTGCAAGTGACATCATTTGTGTTAGGTTCATGATTAAAGTCTTGTAAGAATGATTCTAGCTGTGTTGTATGCGAGCTGAATGGTCTGACATGTTGCAGGAGGCCCTCCTTCCTTCTTCTGGGATAATCTCATCAGTATAAATACAGTTGGCTTTAATTTTTACCATAGTAAATATTCATAAATGAATACTGGTCAAACATTGGCATTTGTATCTCACACAAAGACTTTCAGGAAAAGTATCTCATCAATACACCAATGTACAGTAACTGTTACCGGGCCATCATGGTTATGCTTAATGGTTATTGGAATTTAGAAACACACTGTACTATAAGCAGATGAGAGTACTCATTTTACACACAGACAATTATGAGACAGAAACTGTTGATAGACAAAAGAAATAAGGAAATTTAAAAAAAAAATCCATGATCAAATTACAAAAAACGCTAAGAAATATTTTACAAAAGGTTTAAAATATTGGTATTATAAATAATAAAGAACATAAATGCAGTATACTCGTATTTATCAGCCATACCCAGGTAGGGGGTCATTCCGAGTCGTTTGCTCGTTATTTTTTTCTCGCAATGGAGCGATTAGTCGCTAATGCGCATGCGCAATGTTCGCAGTGCGACTGCGCCAAGTAAATTTGCTATGCAGTTAGGTATTTTACTCACGGCATTACGAGGTTTTTTCTTCGTTCTGGTGATCGGAGTGTGATTGACAGGAAGTGGGTGTTTCTGGGCGGAAACTGGCCGTTTTATGGGTGTGCGCGAAAAAACGCTACCGTTTCTGGGAAAAACGCGGGAGTGGCTGGAGAAACGGAGGAGTGTCTGGGCAAACGCTGGGTGTGTTTGTGACGTCAAACCAGGAACGAAACTGACTGAACTGATCGCAGTTGCCGAGTAAGTCTGGAGCTACTCAGAAACTGCTAAGAAGTGTCTATTCGCAATTCTGCTAATCTTTCGTTCGCAATTTTGATAAGCTAAAGATTCACTCCCAGTAGGCGGCGTCTTAGCGCGTGCAAAGCTGCTAAAAGCAGCTTGCGAGCGAACAACTCGGAATGACCCCCAAATTTCAGTTTTTTAAGAATCTTCCAAAATGTAACTTACCGTAATTTATCATTATAACCAGGCACTTTTGAACATCATGTACTTGATATATTTACATTTTTATAATTGTAGGGGAAATGATTGTACATTGTGTACTCCTGATGTATGTTTATTCTATTATTTATTACTAATGTTACTGTTCATCAGTAAAGAAGTAGAGCCACAAGGGTTTTTTTCTGGAGGAAGCCATTATATATTACCTGGTAACAAAATTATTGGATTATGTAATTCTATTGACGCGCCTTTAAAGCTTTTTTAATCATTTTTGTAAACAATATTTACCCGTAATTTGGAACTGCAATGGGCACTGAATCTACATGGGATGCTGGGAGGAACATAACATCGGGATCACTCAGTAATCCCTTTGGCACAAATCTGATGTTTTGGAAAAAAATAACATTGACTATGGGGTATATAATAGGGTGTGGTTTCTGGGAATCAGCGTGATTCAGACGTTAAAGCCTGTAGATTTAAAGCAGCTATAATTCAGAAGGTAAAACCAACCTAGTTTTGTCCTTTTAATGTATGCTGATATAGGGGGACATTTACTAAGCAGTGATAAGAGCGGAGAAGTGAGCCAGTGGAGAAGTTGCCCCATCAACCAATCAGCAGCTCTGTATAATTTTATAGTATGCAAATTATAGATGGTACTTCAGTGCTGATTGGTTGATGGGACAAATTCTCCACTCACTTCTCTGCTCTTATCACAGCTTAGTAAATGTCCCCCTTAATCTCTAAAATCACTCCGGTTCCCGAAATTTGCACCTTATTACTATGTGCTCTTTATACATTAGAATACCCATTCAAAAAGTTGTTTGGGATTTTAGACTTATGTAATAATGTATCATTAATCAAATTCTATCAAACAGGGAAAATAGACTTGTTCTCTTGACATGATAGAGGCAAGTAATATACAAGAGAGTAAGAATACCAACATACAAAGGAGTGATTGGCTAACCACACATGTAGGGTTTTATAGATGTGGGAATCGCTATGCTGCTCAGCATGCATCATATAAAAACTTTTATTCTATTAAAAAACAATCATACAGTTTCTGACCACAATGGTTCACACAACAATTGGATTTATGTGTAAATGAAACTACTGCGGGGTGAGTGTATTAATATTATATTAATATGTATTATATATGTTATATTAATAATGATAACATTATTATTACTAATATGTATGAATGATTAAGATTACAGTGTGCTGGTATAGGTAGGACTGTATATTCCCATTAATGGGATTATCTATATATTACATTATATTTTTGTTTAGGAATGTTTCTAGCAGTAAAGATTTAACTTTTATGAACAAAAAAAAAAAGATACTATTATGGAAAAAGATCCAGAACAACATCAATGAAAAACGCCTCTGTTGGGTACTCAGGGCACATTGCGGTTTATGCCTATTCTCTGCTCTCAGGAGTCACCCGTGAATTATAGAAGAACGCATAGGTATGTGTAAAGGTGGGAAATCTGAAGAGACTCATTGAGGAAAAGTGTGAAAGTTACATCATGACATCTCTTGCACAGTGTCAGACTAGGCGTTGATATGTGGTAATGTACGTACGGGAGCACTGGCTAGTATCACAGACAGTTTTACAACCCCTCCTCCCCCTCAGCACCCTACACACACACACACACACACACACACACACACACACACACACACACACACACACACACACACACACACACACATCATTTACAATAATCACTTTTTTTGCTGAAAATTTGGCAAGTTTTGACTATAAACATTATTAGAATAAAAGACGATATTAGTAAGTTATAAATATCTTCTTTGTCTTATTCTAATTGTTTTTATTGTCAAAACTCTGGAGCATATTGAGTATGACCTGTAAGGCCCTGCCTCCCCTGCCTACCCTGAATGTATATAACTGATAAAAATGGCCCATTGGGATCACTGTAGCGATCTGCAATGGTTACAGACACAGGCCAGCCTGCGTTGGTTGAAGCTTACTCAGGCCGGCCGTAGGATCCAGACACCGGGGTCCAGGAACTCTATGTCCAACTATGCATACCCTAAACCTGTCACTCTTTCAAAATGAGGGAGACATGCCCCCATTTTAAGAAAGGTACTGGGTACAGCCCCCCAAACGCTGCAGCATGTCAGTCATGCTGCGGTTGACAGGGGTCTGCGAGCGACAACGCAAGACCTGCTCTGTACATGTGCAGTATGGGTCTTGTGCCTGCTCAGACCCCCAAACATCACATTTGCATGCAATCCAATGGGTTTGCGGACAAATATGAATCAGGCACATTGTGCGACTGTAAAGAGTCCACAGTCCATCTGGAACCACACCGCACAGTAGAATGAATTGTATATTACTCTCATGGCTCTAGTCATAGATTAAGTTCCGAAAAATGCAACTTAACAAAATCAGCGACGGTGAGGTAAATGGCTCAGGAGGCACTGGCAAGTACCACAGCCAGATGTACACACAATATATGAGCCAAAGGGTGCATGTGGTCATTATACACAGGTGCAGCAGTATTAACTCCTGGAAATTTGGTGAGTTTTGATCAGAGATGTGTGGACAAGGTAGGCAGGAGAGGCACTGCCCCACCTGTCATTTACTTTTTACTCCATAGATTTGACTATAAAAATGATTAGAATAATACAAAGAAGATTTTTCTAATATATTCTTTGTATTTTTTACATACTTTATATAGTCAAAACTCTGGTGTATACGTTAGTATGACAGGAAAGGCTCTGCCTCACCTCACGTCACTGTAACAAATACAGTGTGAGAAGTACAAAAAGATTGTATCATTAGAAATGAACACTGTGAAGCAGCTTTTCTTCAGAAAAAATCAGATTTCGCTCATCCCACATCTATTTAATACTGTTGTCCATAAAAAGTATTAACCCTGTGAATTATCTCTGTGATATAATTTATCCCTGCACTCAATGGGTGTTCTTTTATACAGTATTTATTTTTATTATTTAGATTTATTTTTGAGGGATTTTGTAATTTTGTAATTTAGCACATATAATTTATAGTACATTTTTTGACTTTTTTTAATCAAGTATATATTTTTTTATTTTCAATAAAACAAAATAAAAAGGAAAGCATTCTCAGTAAAAAAAAATATACAAAAGAACACAATGGCCCTCATTCCGAGTTGTTCGCTCGCTAGCAGATTTTAGCAGCATTGCACACGCTAGGCCGCCACCCTCTGGGAGTGTATCTTAGCTTAGCAGAATTGCGAACGAAAGAGTAGCAGAATTGCGATTAAATAATTCTTAGCAGTTTCTGAGTAGCTCGAGACTTACTCCTACACTGCGATCAGCTCAGCCCGTTTCGTTCCTGGTTTGATGTCACAAACACGCCCTGCGTTCGGCCAGCCACTCCCCGGTTTCTGCAGACACTCCCGCGTTTGATCCTGGCATGCCTGCGTTTTTCCGCAAACTCCCAGAAAACGGTCAGATTCCGCCCAGAAACACCCACTTCCTGTCAATCACACTCCGATCACTTCAACGATGAAAATTCTTTGTTCGGCCGTGAGTAAATCTACTAAGTTTTGTGCTAAAATACTTAGCGCATGTGCACTGCGTACCATGCGCATGCGCATTTTTGCCTTAATCGCTCCGTTGCGAAAATCTGCAACGAGCGAACAACTCGGAATGACCCCCAATGTTGGCATGGTAGTCTACTAATCTAGCAATCAGGGGTGCAACAAGAGAGGAGGAGGCCCATGTGCAGTCTCCATCCGGGCCCCCTCCTCTCTAGCCAGCAGAGTAATAGACTAGTAGACCCTAGCACTGTCCCAGAGTCTAGTGAGCATGTGCAGGTCTCTAGGAAAATAGAACGGTGGCCATCTTCCCAGTGATTTTGCTACTGCACATGCGCAAAACGCCAGGAAAATGGCTGCCACGCCAATGCGATTCTCCGGAGGGTACGTATTGAAGAAAGTGGGTGCAGGATGTGTGGTGGGGCCCTCTTGGACCGTGTGCACTGCACCAATTACCAATTATAGATACGCCAGTGCTAGCAATAATTTGATATTTCCTTGTTTTACAAGTATTGCCTATGATGTACTACAGCATGTGAGCATTTGGTGGGACTATTGATGCAGTAAGTGCTCATTTAATCTTTTTACTGAGAATTATAGGTTACTGGTAACATAAAGTGGCAAAAATGGCAACAAAGCAAATAAAATTAACATAAAACCATTTTATGCTAGCACTGTATGTACCAAGTTTGCTTTCATAGCAAATATAGCCCTATAAAGCACCTGTATATTGCAGGACTTTCATCTGTGGTGTAGAGACAAGCTGAATGACTCAGGCATGTTACATTTAGTCAGGAATTAAGATGAACTAAAGATACCTGCATGTTTCTACTCACAATTCCTTGTGGGTTTTAACCTTGTGTTTTCTACAGTAGTTATGCTGTAATATGCTGTTTTGTCTTGCTGGGAGTATGTCTATACCACAAACTTGAATTCATTTCTATCTTTAGACAGCCTCAAACTATACAAGCACCACACATACTGTACATAAAGGACAAGCTTGACAGTCTTGATCTATTACAGTGTACATCTGGTGTAGATAATCCATTATACACTTTATTATTTTTATTACAGTTTATTTATATAACGCCACAATATACAGCAGACTTTCTAGAGAGGACATTGTATACATCAATTCCTAACCCACTGAAACTCACAGGCAACATTTCCTAACAATCGCACACTGTAGGGCCCATTTGAGTCAATAGCCAATTAACGATACTGCATGTTTTTTTAGACTGTGGAAGTACCCGGAGGAAACCCACGCAAACACAGAGAAAACATACAAACCCCACACAGGCTCTTTGTCAGAATCAAACTCATGACCCCAATAATGTCAGGCAACAATGCTAACCCCTGTGTCACCGTGCTGTCAAGGACTCTCATAGGTCAGTGAAACAAAGTACAGACAGATTGTAGGATTTAACAAATATTAACTGGTTACATTTTGACTTACTATTTCTGAACAAACAGCTCAAAATATGTAACACTTATGTTGTTCGATAATATTCCCTGTAAAATAGACAACATGCTTACGTTTTGGTGTGCTATCCCGCCTTTTTAACATGTTGGTTCCTTCTCTGGAGGGTTTAGTCATCACTAGGACAAACAATCTATGTTATCATGCTTCCAAGGTGCCCCTCTGCTTCAGCCTAAGTGGCAATATAACCAGCTCTTTTTTTTTCCTATTTCTACTCAGGGGTAAGCAGTACTGACACCTTTTTTTGGGGTATAATATTTAGTTTGGGTGCAGTTCATTAGGTCGACATGAGTTCCGTCGACATATATTGGGTCGACTATGTTTGGTCGACACACGTTAGGTCGACATGATCGCTAGGTCGACATGGTTATTAGGTCAACATGTGCTAAGTCGACATGGAAAAAGGTTGACATGAGTTTAATTACTTTTTTTTGGTGTAGTTTTCTTCGTAAAGTGAATTGGAACCCCAATTGGTGCACCATGCCCCCTCGCATGGCTCGCAGTCCACGTAGTCCACGTAGATCATTAAATATGAAAAAGGTCAAAAAATGAAAAAATTTGTGAAAAACTCATGTCGACCTTTTTCCATGTTGACCTAGTACATGTCGAACAAATGTGGTAGACCTAATGCATGTCAACCTAACTCCTGACGACCTAATGACCGACATCCATTTAGTTTATAACTACTTCCAGAAACAGTCCAGAACTGTGTGGGCCCCATAGCAACATTTTGAAGGGGCCCCCGTAGAGCCTTATTTAATGTTATGTCCCATAGTAGTGCCCTGGTTTCTTTTATGAATAGTAGTAGTGCTTAAGTTCACCCTATGTTACATTTCAGAGCTGCCAGTACACATTATGATATATAGTGCTCCCCATTCATATTGTGCCTCATTACAGTACCCCGGTTCATATTATATAAAATTAAAATACTCTCCAGTTCATTTTATACCACACTACAATAAGCAGGTCCAGAGGCATACCTAGATATATTGCAGGCCCAAAGGAAAAAGTTTGAAAGGACCCCTACGTACCACCGAAAAATGTATATAACACATGTAACTGGGACAGGGAAGGTGGCCACACTCAGCTCTGTGCCCCATACCAGCAGCGCTGCCTGCACCTATGGTAGCTACGCCTTGTATATAACTCATGTAACTGTGACAGAGAAAGTGGGCCCCTCTCAGCTCTGTGCCCCATACCAGCAGCGCTGCCTGCACCTATGGTAGCTACGCCTTGTATATAACTCATGTAACTGTGACAGAGAAAGTGGGCCCCTCTCAGCTCTGGGCCCCATACCAGCAGCACTTCCTGCACCTATGGTAGCTACGCCTTGTATATAACTCATGTAACTGTGACAGAGAAAGTGGGCCCCTCTCAGCTCTGTGCCCCATACCAGCAGCACTGCCTGCACCTATGGTAGCTACGCCTTGTATATAACACATGTAACTGTGACAGGGAAGGTGGCCACTCTCAGCTCTGTGCCCCATACCAGCAGCACTGCCTGCACCTATGGTAGCTACGCCTTGTATATAACTCATGTAACTGTGACAGAGAAAGTGGGCCCCTCTCAGCTCTGGGCCCCATACCAGCAGCACTTCCTGCACCTATGTTAGCTACGCCTTGTATATAACTCATGTAACTGTGACAGAGAAAGTGGGCCCCTCTCAGCTCTGGGCCCCATACCAGCAGCACTTCCTGCACCTATGGTAGCTACGCCTTGTATATAACTCATGTAACTGTGACAGAGAAAGTGGGCCCCTCTCAGCTCTGTGCCCCATACCAGCAGCGCTGCCTGCACCTATGGTAGCTACGCCTTGTATATAACTCATGTAACTGTGACAGGGAAGGTGGCCACTCTCAGCTCTGTGCCCCATACCAGCAGCACTTCCTGCACCTATGGTAGCTACGCCTTGTATATAACTCATGTAACTGTGACAGAGAAAGTGGGCCCCTCTCAGCTCTGGGCCCCATACCAGCAGCGCTGCCTGCACCTATGGTAGCTACGCCTTGTATATAACTCATGTAACTGTGACAGGGAAGGTGGCCACTCTCAGCTCTGTGCCCCATACCAGCAGCACTTCCTGCACCTATGGTAGCTACGCCTTGTATATAACTCATGTAACTGTGACAGAGAAAGTGGGCCCCTCTCAGCTCTGGGCCCCATACCAGCAGCACTTCCTGCACCTATGGTAGCTACGCCTTGTATATAACTCATGTAACTGTGACAGAGAAAGTGGCCACTCTCAGCTCTGGGCCCCATACCAGCAGCACTGCCTGCACCTATGTTAGCTACGCCTTGTATATAACTCATGTAACTGTGACAGAGAAAGTGGGCCCCTCTCAGCTCTGGGCCCCATACCAGCAGCACTTCCTGCACCTATGGTAGCTACGCCTTGTATATAACTCATGTAACTGTGACAGAGAAAGTGGCCACTCTCAGCTCTGGGCCCCATACCAGCAGCACTTCCTGCACCTATGGTAGCTACGCCTTGTATATAACTCATGTAACTGTGACAGAGAAAGTGGGCCCCTCTCAGCTCTGTGCCCCATACCAGCAGCGCTGCCTGCACCTATGGTAGCTACGCCTTGTATATAACTCATGTAACTGTGACAGAGAAAGTGGGCCCCTCTCAGCTCTGGGCCCCATACCAGCAGCACTTCCTGCACCTATGGTAGCTACGCCTTGTATATAACTCATGTAACTGTGACAGAGAAAGTGGGCCCCTCTCAGCTCTGGGCCCCATACCAGCAGCACTTCCTGCACCTATGGTAGCTACGCCTTGTATATAACTCATGTAACTGTGACAGAGAAAGTGGCCACTCTCAGCTCTGGGCCCCATACCAGCAGCACTGCCTGCACCTATGTTAGCTACGCCCTAGTCGGAGGCCAATACTTCCATTGCCTCCAGAGTTATGTCACTCATTCCGAGTTGATCGCTAGCTGCCGTTGTTCGCTGCATAGCGATTATTTAAAAAAACGGCTAAACTGTGCATGCATATGCACCACAATGCGCACGCGCGGCGTACGGGTACAAAGAGCATTGTGGTTTTGCACAGGTTCTAGCAACGCTTTCAGTCACACTGGCGGTCGCAAGCAGGGGAGTCAGAACATTTATAGGTTGGGGGGGCAAGATAGATCCTCATTTTGGCGCCCCTGGGGGTGGAGGAGATACTATGAGGATGAAAAGGAGGCAGCACCACGGTGGGCAGGAGGCCGCACCATGTAGATGGAGGCAGGGTGTCCCACTGACAGAGGTGCTGCGATGGGGAAAGGAGGAGCCTGGGACTGCAGCATTGCGCTGGCAAGCACCATTGTGTAGATGAGGCTGGCCCCCGGGAGCAGGCAGGGAAGGCAACAGAAATATTGGGGCCCAGTACACAGATATCTATTGGCCCTCTTCCCATCCTCGACCCCATACATCCCCATCCACTGCCACTACAATTCCCCTTAGGGTAGCAGGAGAGACAGGGGAGTGAGAGAGAAACAAAGAGTGTGTCGGCGAGAGAGAGAGAGGAGCAAGAGACAGAGTGTCAGGGAGAGAGGTGCTAGAGGAGAGAGAGTGTTAGGGAGAGCAAGCATACGCGCACGCAGGGGGGATCTGATGGTGATGTGTCCATGGCAGGGTCAGGTGGGCGCCGGTATTTAATAATGAATGAAGCTCTCCTTGACCAGCATGAGTGCAGGGACCGTGGCGGGGGGATAGTGAGGAATGATCACGGTGCCAGCCTGTGTACTGTCTATGTGGTGGGGTGGTGGTTGTGGTGCCTGTGTGCTATCAGTCCCTGAAGGGGAGGGGGTCTTGCTGCCGGTCTATGGAGGCCATATTATTATTACTTTTACATATATATTATTTATATATATATATATATATATATATATATATATAATGTAATATACTATTTATATATATATATATATATATATATATATATATACACACACATATATATATATATATATTATGAGGCATTAGTATTAGCCAAAATTCACATTATACCACACAGTATGAGCCGAAATTCACATTATACCACACAGTATGAGCCGAAATTCACATTATACCACACAGTAGAGCCGAAATTCACATTATAGCACACAGTATGAGCCAAAATTCACATTATACCACACAGTATGAGCCAAAATTCACATTATAGCACATGGTATGAGCCGAAATTCACATTATACCACACAGTATGAGCCGAAATTCATATTAGAGCACACAGTATGAGCCGAAATTCACATTATAGCACACGGTATGAGCCGAAATTCACATTATAGCACACGGTATGAGCCGAAATTCACATTATAGCACACGGTATGAGCCGAAATTCACATTACAGCACACGGTATGAGCCGAAATTCACATTATAACACACAGCATGAGCAGAAATTCACATTATAGCACACAGTATGAGCCGAAATTCACATTATAGCACACGGTATGAGCCGAAATTCACATTATAGCACACAGTATGAGCCGAAATTCACACTATGCCACACGGAATGAGACACAATTCAGGAAAAGTGACAGCATGGATGTAGGTACAGGGAGAGGGGGGTGTAGGATGGTATGCTGGCGGCCGGGCTCCCGGCGGCCAGCATATCGGAGCCAGAATCCCGACCGCCGGCATACCGACAGCTGGGCGAATGCAAACGAGCCCCTTGCGGGCACGGTGGCGCGCTACGCTATCTATTCTCCCTCCAGGGGGGTCGTGGACCCTCACGAGGGAGAAAAAGCGTCGGTATGCCGGGTGTCGGGATTCCGGCATTGGTATACTGTGTGCCGGGATCCCAACAGCCGGCAACCTACATACCACCCGGGAGATGGACAGGGAGAGTGACAGAGCACCCATTTTGAGCACTGTATGGATTGAATAATAAAAACAGCTTATCTGTCCGCATATGGGGCGTCCAGAGGGTAAGTAGCAGGTCCCTGTCCCAACGCGTTTCGTCCTATTATGTGGACTTCATCAAGGGGATAGACACTGATGTCTCCTCTCTGCTCAGAGAGGAGACATCACTGTCTATCCCCTTAAGCTGTTTTTATTATTCAATCCTGTACGTGTGCTACCTGCATTTATGGACAGATGAATTGCCTATTTTTATAAGTCTCTTGTACGTTTGCTACCTATATGTGTGGCAGGACTGTGCCTATTAAATTGTTGCTGTTTTTTACTATGCTTGCTTAATATTTATTGGAATGAGCCACATTCCTAATTTTTAAGCCGTTGTGAAAACATTGTTTTATGTAGCTTTTATCTTCTCTATACATGCTTTTAAGAGTCATCGGTTTTACTTACCTGATAGTTTGGAATGAGCCATATTCCTAACTTTTTGAGCCGCTGTAAAAATTATTGTTTTTTTAAAAACAGTACACACTATGTTGCTTTTATCTTCTCTTTACATGCTCGGTTTCTAAGTGTAATCAGCCTGAAAGTATTTGAAGCTAAGTTACTATTCATTATTTTAATAAGCACACCTGATTGCATAGGTTTTATTCACCGACACTATTAGGCGCTTTTATTTACACTATTTTCCTATCTTTATTCACATACTGTATAAGAGCTGCCACTCATTCACTGATGAGGTGTGTTGTGTAAAGAAATTACTCTTGACCCCGGTTGTTCTATTAGATATACACAGGCGCTGTTCTTCACTGCTCTCTCGTATATATATATATATATATATATATATACACACACACACACACATATATATATATATATATATATATATATATATATACACATATACACCTATATATACCCACACACACATAATTACACACACACACAACACAAAGCAAAAAATTACAATTGAACAGAGCAGCAGGTAAAAACAACAGCAACAAACAATACATGCAGCTTACTTTTTTATTTGCTGCTGGTGAGACAGAAGAGCAGCTACAGCTCGCTCCCCCACGCAACCCCTCTGGCTCCACACATCTTCCGTGCAGCCTGCGCGCCCAGCCAGTGACTGAGCCGCAGGCTGCTACTACTTCTCACCCATTGGACAGCTGAGCCGTCGCTCAGCTGTCCCTTACTTCATGAAATGCTGGCGCCAGCGCTGTTAGATTGCCAGGGCAACCGACGGGGAGACGCGCGGAGTCCGGGAGGCCAGTGCTGCAGGTCGGATCGCTAACAGAGATCCGATCTGTGGCTGGCGGAGGGGGGCCCTTTTAGAAAGGGGGGCCCGGGGTACATACCCCCTGGGCCCCCCCCCCTTAATCCGGCTCTGTATATATATATATATATATATATATATGTTAAAAAAAAATTATATGACGTACATATAAGGACCCCTCCCCCCCACCTCTTTCAAAACCTGCATTAGCCATTGGAGAGGGGGAGAGAGAGTGTGGGTCAGTGGGAGCGGGCGGGAGAGTCTCTTACCTGACTCAACCCAGTCCCAGCCACAGCAGGTCTGTAATGAAGGGAAGGCAGGCACTTCTCTGCATTAGGCCACGCCCCCTTTAACACCCGCGAATCGCAGCACTTCTCTTTGCCGTGAGCCAGCCTTGGTATGGGGAGGGGGTGAGAGGGCGGTGGGCAGCCCGTTGAACTGAGTCTGGGAGGAGGAGGAGGGTCTGTACACAGCCGCCAAGTTGAACTGAGCCTGGGAGGAGGAGGGTCTGCACACAGCCGCATCCTGCCGCTGGTGCTCAGTTCCTGCAAGGAGGAGCGATGTGCGGTCAGCTGAAAGACCGCACATCGCTCCTCCTGTATATCGGCGGCGGCGCCTCTCCTATTTTGGGGGGGGGGGGGCGAGCAGGCGTGGCCGGGCGTTTGCTGGGCGGACATCTGACGTGATTACCGTGTCATTCGTCGCAGCAATCATCGCACAGAATAAGTAACTACAGGGCTGGTCTTGTTCTGCACAAAATGCGTTTGCAGCCGCTCTGCTGCACAGGCATTCGCATTCCTGCAAAGCGAAAATACACACCCCCGTGGGCAGCAACTATGCATTTGCATGTCTGCTAAAAACAGCTAGCGAGTGATCAACTCGGAATGAGAGCCTATAAGTCTTGATTCAACCTGAAGCTTCAGGTGCGTTTAACAGTATCTTTTTGCAAACTTCTTTTTAGAACAATAAAATCAGTATAACTAGATGTCCTATATGTACTAGATAATGCTTATACAGAATTAATGTTTTACTTGGATCAGCCTTACCTACCAGTCAGGGTTGCAAATGTGCAGATCAGAAAGGTGCATATGACTATACTACAGCTGAAGAAAAACATCAGGTGTCATAAAATATAGCTAAAATATGGGTTGGGCATGGGTGACCGGCGTATGGGACTCCGCCGGTTACCATACCGATGCTGGGGTTCCGGGGTTTAGAATGCCGGCGGGATGGGGGCGAGCACAACGAAGCCCCTTGTGGGTTCACTGTGCTCACCACGCTGCGGGCTCGTGGTGGTTTGCCACAGGTTCTATTCCCACTCTTTGGATGTCGTGGACACGAGTGGGAATAGTCCCTGTTATTCGGCATGCCAACAGTCGGGATTTTGAGGGATCGTGATGCAGACGTCGGTCTTCTGACTGCCGGTCACATAACTACATCCCCTAAAATATACATGATTGTGCAGGTTGCGTGTCACTTTTTATTTCATTTTCATTTATTTTAGTTGTATTACAGTTTTAACATGTATTTTTGTACATTGTTAGTGAGTTTGATGTCTCCATTGAGGTCACACACATTATCAATACAGTTTCCTGTAAGACATAGAGGTTTAAAGTAAACAAGAATGCCAGCAGACTGGGTGTTCTGAATGCTGTGAAAACAGATAATAGATACAAGAAATGTTGCCTTACTACAATATCCTTTAAAAGCTGCCTGCAAGCCTTCCCATGGAAGAGAGTCCTTCAACATAATCTGCAATGGGAAGCATTTGATAAGATGCAGCCAGTCTCCTTGGCGGACTTGTGGGAGCTGCCTAAAGGCTACTGGGAGCAAAGAGAGGAAGTTCAAGGGCTTTTCTGAGCTTTAAAGTTGCTATGGAAACCACTTCCTGGGGATCAACTGCAATCTGGGCTTGATAAGGATAAGGACCACTACAGATATTATGGCAACACAAATAATATGGATGTTCATTTTGTATCACCTATCAAAAACCCTTTATATTATACAGATGCTAAGATGTTGTAATAAAAAAGGGCTGTTATGATTAAAAACTAAATTATTTGTGAGTATGTTAACATGTGTCAACCAAATGTCCTTGACTAAGTTCAAGTAATTCACATTTTTCATCCCTGACACTTTCTGTCTCTGATAATGTTTCAAATTTTTGGTATTAACCAACTACTTGTACAGCAGCAGTTCTGTTGTACTTCTTACTTTATATAATGCTCAGTGTATTCTTCTGTATCCTTCCAAAGGGGAGATTTCTATTGATTCCGATGGCCGATACCGAGAGCTACCTGGTTGATCCTGCCAGTAGCATATGCTTGTCTCAAAGATTAAGCCATGCACGTGTAAGTACACGCGGCCGGTACAGTGAAACTGCGAATGGCTCATTAAATCAGTTATCGTTCCTTATGCAGTAGTCAGATAATATTGGGGAGGGGTGTCCTTATCTCACCCAGAGTACACCATGAATGTAACTACAGTATCTCTCAGTGAAGAGCTGAAAGTTGAGAGATTTCCCCATATACGTGTAAAGTTCTTTGTCATGCTACCTTTCAGTCTTCATCCTGCTCATTTCAAAATGTGTCCCAATATTCTAGAAATCTTCGAATGTTTAAAAATAGTGCTGCCTAAGTGCTAGTACCACTTTTATGTATTTGAATGTTTCTAGAATTTTACCTCAGTCTCTTCTCTCTCGTACGCTCTACTGGCGTCATTCTGACCCGTTTGCATGCAGCGGTCGTTCGCTGCGGTGCGAACGGGTCAGAACTGCGCATGCGCGGTGCACCGTTGCCCGGCGACAGATGTTGCCAGGCCACGGAGCGCCTAGCGAGAAGAAAAGACGCAGCGCTGGACGGAAGAAGATTGACAGCGGAGAGGCGGTCCAGGGCGGATACTCACCGTTGGAGGCCATTTTCGGGGAGTGGTAAGAAGAACGCAGGCGTGTCCAGGCGAACGGAGGGCGGATGTCTGACGTCAGGACCGGGATCTTCATCGCTGGATCCGTCGCACTGGGTAAGTAGCTGTAGGGCTGGTCTTGTTTTGCAGGAAAATTTTTAAGCATAGCAGAGCTGCACAAGCGATCGCAGCCCTGCTATGCTAAAATACACTCCCCCATAGGCGGGGATTAGTTGATGGCAGCACCAGCAAAAGTTGCTGGCTGCGATCAACGCGGAATGACCACCTACATGTTGAGCTTTTCCCAGCTTTCCTGCTATGTTTGTTATGCAGCCCAAGCACCTTTCTCTGGATTTTTTATTTAGATTTTATTAATGTGATTTGGATACTGAGTAATATATTCACATAACCTTACTCTTCTTGCTACTTATATCTCTTTCTGTACAACCAGGTATTTTACCGGACCTTCCCCCTGCTTTACTACACAGCTGGTCACCTTCATATCATCTGAAACTCTGGGGCTGATCCTGAGTTGAATGAAATTCAGTCTGCTGAAGGACCTTGCTTGCTGTTGGCTCTGGAGCCAAGCGTACGCAACTGTGGATGTTGCAAATCAGTCGCATCTCTGCATGAGGCTGATGGCGCCTAACTGGACGGCAATGAAGTGTATGCACATAGGCACATGTTACCGAGGGGTTGCTGATGGAATTTCGGCTATGCAGACCTGTTTTCAGATGGATTTCTTGTACCAGGGATTTAGGGCTTGTGTAAGTGCACGCACATGATGAAGATGATGATGATAATAATGGATTTGAAACTAAGTGTATGGACAGAGGTAATGTGGTCACAACTCCAGGCACACAATATGGGTATAATTACGGCCAACTTGCATTCATGTCTGCATCGATCCCAACAACTCCAAGGTTGCTGCGACATTTCAGCATCTCTTAATCTATATTCTGTTATTGGATTTGTGTGTCCTATGTACATTATTTTACAATTTTCGATACATTCAATTTAAGACATTACAAATTAGTCCATTTTTTTATGTTCTTGAGATATCTAAGCTCCTTCTGACGTATAAACCATATTACAAAAGAATAATACTGTATCATCTGCAAAAAAAACCTACAATCCTTTTTAGACTTACTACATTGACTACAAAACTCCTCCTGTCCTTAAACCAACCCTTATTCATTCATCACTTTAGAGTCATATACAAGGATTTTCATTCTAAATTTATTATGGCATAACATAACAAATGCCTGCTAAACCCCAAACCAGCCGTATACACTGATCCGCCCAGACCTATAGCTTTAAGGAGTAATAAACCCCAAATCAGTATACATTGACCCAGATTTGTATCCTGTCATTTGTTTCACTATAAATAGTTGATAATGTTATATTTCGTTTTAACCCTTAGTCCTCTGCAGCAGCATGTTTAGCGCCCCCCCCCCCCAAAAAAAAAAAAAAAAATGTCACCAGACAATAAAAAAAATAGCAGATGGGAGGGACCAGAAGCCGAGATCTACCCAATCTACCCAGATATGTCAAATAAAAAAAAGAGATTCCCTTATTTAATATGGTGGGTTGTCTTTTAAAAAATAGTATTCCTTATTGAACTATCGTATTATTCCTACACATAATAAGATGGGACAAAATAATAATGATAACACATAATCATTTTTAAGTGCAGATTTTTGTTTGCTTTTTTGAATAGTCGGTTTAATGTCAGGCCAAGAAACACAGAGTATTTCTATGTGCACATGTATTTCTAGGTGGTGTTTATGAAAAAAATAGATTTGTTTTTGGTTTACTTTACTGAGACGTCAAAGAAAAAAAAAACACTTCTTTGACCACTGTTTAAATGGTATGTGATGCGTTAGAATGGGCAAACATACTTAGCTGTATTACTTGAAAGTACAGAGTCATCTGAAAAAAGCCAAGGTACTGTATAATTTGTGTTATAAAACATCAGTGAAATTGGTGTTAGAAGCTGACAGGCACTATCGTAGAAAAATAGCCTCAATATAGTTGTGAAAAATCCCTCAGCAGCGAAATGGTTTAAGAGATTCCATTAATTGGTGTAATATTGATGTGAGATTCACAAGTCTATAGGTATCCCACTTTTCCCTACTACCTTAATCCAATTGTCTATAATTACACCTGATACCAGTAACTGGTTAAAAAGTAGATTCATTTCTGTATTTTGTGGTACATGTATTAGTGTCTGGTAATGTATAGCTCCCCTTCATGTGACCCTGTTTAATTTTTCAATAAAGTTTTTTTTACTCATTCTTATTTGTCTCCTTTGATATATCCTGCCCATTTAGTTTTTATCTTTAGTATAAATGTCTTATTTTCTTTTAATTTATATAAAGATATATCCTCATACAACTAGCCTTAATACTCCATGTGACGTGGGATGCCTGGGGAGCTGCCAGGTCCTGTCCGACACTGTTAGGGACAGGCGTCTTTTTACCTGAAAATGGATCTAAAGGTGGGTACACACTAGTAGATATATCTGCAGATCAATTGATCTGCAGATATATCTATGTACGGATCAGGCAGTGTGCTGTGCATACACACTGCCCGATCCATCGGGGGACTGACGTCACGAACTGGGCGGGCGGGCGTGCGCCCGCCCAGTTCACCTGTCAATCACCGCCGGCCGCCGCAGCATGTGTACGGGCGGTCGGACGACCGCCCCGTACACACACAGCGACGCGCCAATATATCGTTAGATATATTGGCCATCGGCTGTGCTGCGCGGCCGACGCGATACGTCTGTGAACGACGGAGTTCACAGACGTATCGGCCGTACACACTGGCCGACGGTCCCGCGATATATCGGCCGTTCAAGAGAACGGCCGATATATCGACCAGTGTGTACGGGCCTTAAGTCGCACTGCAAGCACTAGGACACTGTGCTGATTTATTTGATATGCGACACGTGTGCGGTATATTGTGTATGACTTATTAACAGCTTCAGAGATTGCTGGAGGTGCGGGATGCTGGCCGATATCATCCTGCACCTCCAGCGATCTCAGACGCTATTACAACTCGCCTTATATATGTAGCGCAATGGAATTTGTACCGGAAAAAATCTGCGGCTGCTACATCTTCGTTTCATGTTTAATAATGCATCTGACCCAAAACTTGGGGCATTCTTTTTTAAGTTGAATCTGCTGTCGCTGCACTCTACACATAAATGTCGCATTTGACTAAAATCAGCCTTTCTAACATTTAAAACCTTTCTTCTACTTTAACAATCAAATTTGACTCATTGTCATTCAACCCCAAGTTCTCTCCTACAAACACATTTGATACTACGAGGTAAATTTACTAAGAATCGTGTTTGACATCTAAACCAAATCGCTGGACATTGCTGGAACGTTTGAGACTCAAAAACACAAATTTACTAAAGGGCATTTTTGACTGTCTATTCTGATCTTATGATGATACTCATTGGTATGTGTTGCGATTTCAGTCGTATTGTTCCATTTAGAGTGTACTCCACAAAACAGCCAAATAGAAGTATGAATCCGCTGAAAGCAGATTGAAAGTACTGTACAGATCAGTATGATCTGCCTTTGGTTTCTTCTAGTGTAAAAAAAGGATTAAACTTTAGAAAACACATTATGTGGAGTACCCCCCCCAAAAGCATTGCCAGCACGGGTTCTCTAAGGCTGGTTGGGTACTGGTAGTTCCAATGAAAACCCGGTTCCTCGTCCACCCATTTTTCCATTATCCAGCATTGGGATACACCAGTCGGGGGGAAGGGGGGGGGGGGGGGGGGGGAGCTTAGGCCATTGCCACGAGACACACATTATGGGGTCCCCTTGCCATCACGTAAACCACCCCCAAACTGGTTAGCCCAGGCCTTGAATTCTTAGGGAAGTGGAGACACCCCCCCCCCCCCAATACAGGGGTCCCTTCTCCCATAAACCCTCCCAGACCTTAGCTTAAACTCTGGGCTATGCCCTTCATCCCTGGTGGTAGTGGATGAAGGGTTGTGGAAATAATAAAGTCTAATATTATTATTTGCAGTGAGCCTGCCCCAGTTTACTGGCACTTGGATAACCACAAATACCAGCAGGCCCAGATGTTAAGGGCCTGCTGGCACCTGTAGTCCCACTGTAAAGAAAATATTAAATAATGACAGTACACACACAACAATTGTTTTCAACCTTTATTAAAAAAAAAACACTCACACATACATACCTTCTCCTTGGATGTTCTCATTCTCAGTCCTCTTGTCCATGTGGTAGTTTAGAGTCTTAGTAAAACAAAAAAACAATCTGGCAGATCCCATGTGGTTCTCTGCACTACACAATGGTGAAGCGCTGACTGGTTAAGAGTTGTACGCTCTCAGCCCATCAGCAAATGCTGCCATAGAAACCATATATAGGCTTATATATCTTCCTAATTTAGCTTGCGTTGACAAACCCCATCTCCATTAGCACTTCGTAACTTTCCATTCTTTAATAATTGAGACAAAAATCTCCTCCAGAACTTACTGTACTTGGGGTCCGATTCAGCATAAAATGCTGGTACGATTGCGTTCGTAAGCTGGGGTCTTTTGAAGTATGTGCACGCACAGAAGCCACACTGCACGTGTGCACACTGTGAGATGCGACGGGATATCTCACATCTGCGAACGCCTCTGCCTGCGTTGGTAGGAGCGGTCCGGACAACGCAGGTGTGTACGTACCGTTTGCGGGGCAGGCCGTGGTGGCTGCGTGACGTTATATGCTGCCGCTGCCCCCCGATACATGGCGGGTTGCTGTCTGCCTTAGCAGCTAGGCTGCGTAGGCCGAGGGCTACCCTAAACATGTGAAAGCATCGCATGCTTTCGCATGTGTGCAGGGGGGCTGGATCCGGCATGCAGGGTGGACTTGCCCTATGCTGGGTGGGTATCCGGTCTCTAGGTCGACCACACTTAGGTCAACATGCATTAGGTCGACCACTATTCGTCGACATGCATTAGGTCGACATGATTTCAAAGTCGACATTGTTACTAGGTTGACATGACAAAAGGTCGACATGGGTTTTTCAATTTGTCCCCCCATTTTTTGAACTTTTTTATACTTTACGATCAAAGTGGACTACAATTGGGAACGGTAACCTCTGCTGAGCGCAGTGATGCACCTTGCCCAAAGCATGACGAGCGAAGCAAGCCATGTGAGGGGACACGGTGCACTAATTGGGGTTCCTGGTCACTCTACGGAAAAAAAAAACACTAAACTTTTGTAAAAAACGCATGTCGACCTTTTGTCATGTCGACCTAATGCTTGTGTCGACCTATTTAAGTGTGGTCGACCTTATGATCCACACCCGCTGGGTGTCTCCCCGCATGTCAATGTAATTGATTATAGATGTCCGTTTTTGCGCACATCTACGATCCATGCTGAATTAGGCCCTCATGGCAGAATGGTGACTGTCAATGTGAGAGGAGTAAGGACTGTAGAGGGAGTCTTGTATTGCCCGCCTTTACTCCTTTCACAGTGTTCGCAGTTACTACTATACACGTGCTTCTGCAGTGAGCAACTGGTGACCAGAGCAATGGGTGTAAGGACCAGGGGCGTAACCAGAAATGTATGGGCCCCATAGCAACATACTTAAGGGGCCCCTGTCCCAATGCTTCTTTAGAGACACCTCTCTGCAGCAGTTATTACTTTTATGCCCTATAATAGTGTCCTAGTTAATTTTCTGAACCATAGTAATGCCCTAGTTTGCATTATGTCACATTGTAGGGCTGCCAGTACACACTATGCCACACAGTATCCCCAATTCCCATTACCCATTTCACATTATGCCACATTACAGTGCCACTTATTCATACTGTGCCACATGAGAGTGCAATCCAGTTCAAATTATGCGACGTTACAGTGCCCCAATTCTCGTTATGTAACATTATAGTGCCCTCCACATTACAATGAGAGATCAAATTATAACACATTACAGTGGCCTCCAGTTCATACTATGCCACGTTACAGTGCCCCCTTAGCATTATACCATCCACTACACACAACTCTCACTGAAAATGTAATATCACACAACTTAGATTGGACAATGGATTAGACCCAATTGCTTAGCAGGCAAATCTTGGAAATTGGTTTGCAACTATGTAACCTGGGTCCAGGCCCCCCTAACCCAGGCCCCATATCAATGGCACCGCTTGCATCCACTATAGTTACGCCCATGCTTAGGAAATCTCGCACAGGGGACAGAGAGAGACAAAGGTGAAGTTGCTTATAGCAACCAATCAGCTTCCAACTGTCATTTTAAAGGCTCTGCTAGTTAAATATAGCTGAAAGCTTATTGGTTACTATGGCCAACTTCTACACTTTATACAGGGCCAGATGTACTATGCTTTGAAAAGTGATAAATTGCACGGCGATAAAGTACCAACCAACCAACTCCTATAATTTTTCAAACCCAGCCTGTGACATGGCAGTAAAGAGCTGATTGGCTGGTAAAATGTATCACTTTTCACGGCTTAGTACATCTCCACCATATGTTTTTTAAAGGTTTGATACATCTCCCCCGGAGTAGGAGGAGGTGAAATTCCCCTAGCCCTGATATTGTTTGCAAATACACAAAAATGAAAAACAAACACTCTAAAACAAAGAAGTGGTACTATGCACCCATACAGACAAATGCAATATGATCAGCCTCAATGCCGGCCTCCTTTTCCCCTGATGCCGGAATTTATCATGGATTATGCTCCCGAAGCATTATCCGGGATAGGGGGCCGCCGAAGCCAAGATAACACACGGTATCGGAGACTTATCCCCGATCCCATGTATTTTCGTATGATTACGGGTCTAATTTCGGCTAATCAAAACGGCCTCTGATTGGATATCCGGCCATTTTGTAGAGATGAGCGGGTTCGGTTTCTCTGAATCCGAACCCGCACGAACTTCATGTTTTTTTTCACGGGTCCGAGCGACTCGGATCTTCCCGCCTTGCTCGGTTAACCCGAGCGCGCCCGAACGTCATCATGACGCTGTCGGATTCTCGCGAGACTCGGATTCTACATAAGGAGCCGCGCGTCGCCGCCATTTTCACACGTGCATTGAGATTGATAGGGAGAGGACGTGGCTGGCGTCCTCTCCATTTAGATTAGAAGAGAGAGAGAGAGAGATTGACCTGATTTACTGGAGCTTAGGAGTACTGTAGAACTGTAGAGAGTGCAGAGTTTACTAGTGACTGACCACAGTGACCACCAGACAGTGCAGTTTTATTTAATATATCCGTTCTCTGCCTGAAAAAAACGATACACAGTGACTCAGTCACATACCATATCTGTGTGCACTGCTCAGCCCAGTGTGCTGCATCATCTATGTATATATCTGACTGTGCTCAGCTCACACATCTTATAATTGTGGGGGAGACTGGGGAGCACTGCAGTGCCAGTTATAGGTTATAGCAGGAGCCAGGAGTACATATTATTATTAAAATTAAACAGTGCACACTTTTGCTGCAGGAGTGCCACTGCCAGTGTGACTGACCAGTGACCTGACCACACTGACCACCAGTATAGTTAGTAGTATAGTATACTATATTGTGATTGCCTGAAAAAGTTAAACACTCGTATCTGACTGTGCTCAGCTCACACATCTTATAATTGTGGGGGAGACTGGGGAGCACTGCAGTGCCAGTTATAGGTTATAGCAGGAGCCAGGAGTACATATTATTATTAAAATTAAACAGTGCACACTTTTGCTGCAGGAGTGCCACTGCCAGTGTGACTGACCAGTGACCTGACCACACTGACCACCAGTATAGTTAGTAGTATAGTATACTATATTGTGATTGCCTGAAAAAGTTAAACACTCGTCGTGTGACTTCACTTGTGTGGTGTTTTTTTTTTTATTCTATAAAAAACTCATTCTGCTGACAGACAGTGTCCAGCAGGTCCGTCATTATATAATATATACCTGTCCGGCTGCAGTAGTGATATATATATATTTTTTATATCATTATTTATCATCCAGTCGCAGCAGACACAGTACGGTAGTTCACGGCTGTAGCTACCTCTGTGTCGGCACTCGGCAGTCCGTCCATAATTGTATACCACCTACCCGTGGTTTTTTTTTCTTTCTTCTTTATACATACATACTACTACTACATCTCTTTATCAACCAGTCTATATTAGCAGCAGACACAGTACAGTACGGTAGTCCACGGCTGTAGCTACCTCTGTGTCGGCACTCGGCAGTCCGTCCATAATTGTATACCACCTACCCGTGGTTTTTTTTTCTTTCTTCTTTATACATACATACTACTACTACTACATCTCTTTATCAACCAGTCTATATTAGCAGCAGACACAGTACAGTACGGTAGTCCACGGCTGTAGCTACCTCTGTGTCGGCACTGGGCAGTCCGTCCATAATTGTATACCACCTACCCGTGGTTTTTTTTTTCTTTCTTCTTTATACATACATACTACTACTACATCTCTTTATCAACCAGTCTATATTAGCAGCAGACACAGTACAGTACGGTAGTCCACGGCTGTAGCTACCTCTGTGTCGGCACTGGGCAGTCCGTCCATAATTGTATACCACCTACCCGTGGTTTTTTTTTCTTTCTTCTTTATACATACATACTACTACTACTACATCTCTTTATCAACCAGTCTATATTAGCAGCAGACACAGTACAGTACGGTAGTCCATGGCTGTAGCTACCTCTGTGTCGGCACTGGGCAGTCCGTCCATAATTGTATACCACCTACCCGTGGTTTTTTTTTCTTTCTTCTTTATACATACATACTACTACTACTACATCTCTTTATCAACCAGTCTATATTAGCAGCAGACACAGTACAGTACGGTAGTCCACGGCTGTAGCTACCTCTGTGTCGGCACTCGGCAGTCCGTCCATAATTGTATACCACCTACCCGTGGTTTTTTTTTCTTTCTTCTTTATACATACATACTACTACTACATCTCTTCATCAACCAGTCTATATTAGCAGCAGACACAGTACAGTACAGTAGTCCACGGCTGTAGCTACCTCTGTGTCGGCACTGGGCAGTCCGTCCATAATTGTATACCACCTACCCGTGGTTTTTTTTTCTTTCTTCTTTATACATACATACTACTACTACATCTCTTTATCAACCAGTCTATATTAGCAGCAGACACAGTACAGTACGGTAGTCCACGGCTGTAGCTACCTCTGTGTCGGCACTCGGCAGTCCGTCCATAATTGTATACCACCTACCCGTGTTTTTTTTTTCTTTCTTCTTTATACATACATACTACTACTACATCTCTTTATCAACCAGTCTATATTAGCAGCAGACACAGTACAGTACGGTAGTCCACGGCTGTAGCTACCTCTGTGTCGGCACTCGGCAGTCCATCCATAATTGTATACTAGTATCCATCCATCTCCATTGTTTACCTGAGGTGCCTTTTAGTTGTGCCTATTAAAATATGGAGAACAAAAATGTTGAGGTTCCAAAATTAGGGAAAGATCAAGATCCACTTCCACCTCGTGCTGAAGCTGCTGCCACTAGTCATGGCCGAGACGATGAAATGCCAGCAACGTCGTCTGCCAAGGCCGATGCCCAATGTCATAGTACAGAGCTTGTCAAATCCAAAACACCAAATATCAGTAAAAAAAGGACTCCAAAACCTAAAATAAAATTGTCGGAGGAGAAGCGTAAACTTGCCAATATGCCATTTACCACACGGAGTGGCAAGGAACGGCTGAGGCCCTGGCCTATGTTCATGGCTAGTGGTTCAGCTTCACATGAGGATGGAGGCACTCAGCCTCTCGCTAGAAAAATGAAAAGACTCAAGCTGGCAAAAGCAGTAGCACCGCAAAGAACTGTGCGTTCTTCGAAATCCCAAATCCACAAGGAGAGTCCAATTGTGTCGGTTGCGATGCCTGACCTTCCCAACACTGGACGTGAAGAGCATGCGCCTTCCACCATTTGCACGCCCCCTGCAAGTGCTGGAAGGAGCACCCGCAGTCCAGTTCCTGATAGTCAGATTGAAGATGTCAGTGTTGAAGTACACCAGGATGAGGAGGATATGGGTGTTGCTGGCGCTGGGGAGGAAATTGACCAGGAGGATTCTGATGGTGAGGTGGTTTGTTTAAGTCAGGCACCCGGGGAGACACCTGTTGTCCGTGGGAGGAATAGGGCCGTTGACATGCCTGGTGAAAATACCAAAAAAATCAGCTCTTCGGTGTGGAAGTATTTCACCAGAAATGCGGACAACAGGTGTCAAGCCGTGTGTTCCCTTTGTCAAGCTGTAATAAGTAGGGGTAAGGACGTTAACCACCTCGGAACATCCTCCCTTATACGTCACCTGCAGCGCATTCATAATAAGTCAGTGACAAGTTCAAAAATTTGGGCCGACAGCGGAAGCAGTCCACTGACCAGTAAATCCCTTCCTCTTGTAACCAAGCTCACGCAAACCACCCCACCAACTCCCTCAGTGTCAATTTCCTCCTTCCCCAGGAATGCCAATAGTCCTGCAGGCCATGTCACTGGCAATTCTGACGAGTCCTCTCCTGCCTGGGATTCCTCCGATGCATCCTTGCGTGTAACGCCTACTGCTGCTGGTGCTGCTGTTGTTGCTGCTGGGAGTCGATGGTCATCCCAGAGGGGAAGTCGTAAGCCCACTTGTACTACTTCCAGTAAGCAATTGACTGTCCAACAGTCCTTTGCGAGGAAGATGAAATATCACAGCAGTCATCCTGTTGCAAAGCGGATAACTGAGTCCTTGACAACTATGTTGGTGTTAGACGTGCGTCCGGTATCCGCCGTTAGTTCACAGGGAACTAGACAATTTATTGAGGCAGTGTGCCCCCGTTACCAAATACCATCTAGGTTCCACTTCTGTAGGCAGGCGATACCGAGAATGTACACGGACGTCAGAAAAAGACTCACCAGTGTCCTAAAAAATGCAGTTGTACCCAATGTCCACTTAACCACGGACATGTGGACAAGTGGAGCAGGGCAGGGTCAGGACTATATGACTGTGACAGCCCACTGGGTAGATGTATGGACTCCCGCCGCAAGAACAGCAGCGGCGGCACCAGTAGCAGCATCTCGCAAACGCCAACTCTTTCCTAGGCAGGCTACGCTTTGTATCACCGCTTTCCAGAATACGCACACAGCTGAAAACCTCTTACGGCAACTGAGGAAGATCATCGCAGAATGGCTTACCCCAATTGGACTCTCCTGTGGATTTGTGGCATCGGACAACGCCAGCAATATTGTGTGTGCATTAAATATGGGCAAATTCCAGCACGTCCCATGTTTTGCACATACCTTGAATTTGGTGGTGCAGAATTTTTTAAAAAACGACAGGGGCGTGCAAGAGATGCTGTCGGTGGCCAGAAGAATTGCGGGACACTTTCGGCGTACAGGCACCACGTACAGAAGACTGGAGCACCACCAAAAACTACTGAACCTGCCCTGCCATCATCTGAAGCAAGAAGTGGTAACGAGGTGGAATTCAACCCTCTATATGCTTCAGAGGTTGGAGGAGCAGCAAAAGGCCATTCAAGCCTATACAATTGAGCACGATATAGGAGGTGGAATGCACCTGTCTCAAGCGCAGTGGAGAATGATTTCAACGTTGTGCAAGGTTCTGATGCCCTTTGAACTTGCCACACGTGAAGTCAGTTCAGACACTGCCAGCCTGAGTCAGGTCATTCCCCTCATCAGGCTTTTGCAGAAGAAGCTGGAGGCATTGAAGAAGGAGCTAAAAGGGAGCGATTCCGCTAGGCATGTGGGACTTGTGGATGCAGCCCTTAATTCGCTTAACAAGGATTCACGGGTGGTCAATCTGTTGAAATCAGAGCACTACATTTTGGCCACCGTGCTCGATCCTAGATTTAAAACCTACCTTGGATCTCTCTTTCCGGCAGACACAAGTCTGCTGGGGTGCAAAGACCTGCTGGTGACAAAATTGTCAAGTCAAGCGGAACGCGACCTGTCAACATCTCCTCCTTCACATTCTCCCGCAACTGGGGGTGCGAGGAAAAGGCTCAGAATTCCGAGCCCACCCGCTGGCGGTGATGCAGGGCAGTCTGGAGCGACTGCTGATGCTGACATCTGGTCCGGACTGAAGGACCTGACAACGATTACGGACATGTCGTCTACTGTCACTGCATATGATTCTCTCAACATTGAAAGAATGGTGGAGGATTATATGAGTGACCGCATCCAAGTAGGCACGTCACACAGTCCGTACTTATACTGGCAGGAAAAAGAGGCAATTTGGAGGCCCTTGCACAAACTGGCTTTATTCTACCTAAGTTGCCCTCCCACAAGTGTGTACTCCGAAAGAGTGTTTAGTGCCGCCGCTCACCTTGTCAGCAATCGGCGTACGAGGTTACATCCAGAAAATGTGGAGAAGATGATGTTCATTAAAATGAATTATAATCAATTCCTCCGCGGAGACATTGACCAGCAGCAATTGCCTCCACAAAGTACACAGGGAGCTGAGATGGTGGATTCCAGTGGGGACGAATTGATAATCTGTGAGGAGGGGGATGTACACGGTGATATATCGGAGGATGATGATGAGGTGGACATCTTGCCTCTGTAGTGCCAGTTTGTGCAAGGAGAGATTAATTGCTTCTTTTTTGGTGGGGGTCCAAACCAACCCGTCATATCAGTCACAGTCGTGTGGCAGACCCTGTCACTGAAATGATGGGTTGGTTAAAGTGTGCATGTCCTGTTTATACAACATAAGGGTGGGTGGGAGGGCCCAAGGACAATTCCATCTTGCACCTCTTTTTTCTTTTATTTTTCTTTGCGTCATGTGCTGTTTGGGGAGGGTTTTTTGGAAGGGACATCCTGCGTGACACTGCAGTGCCACTCCTAGATGGGCCCGGTGTTTGTGTCGGCCACTAGGGTCGCTAATCTTACTCACACAGCTACCTCATTGCGCCTCTTTTTTTCTTTGCGTCATGTGCTGTTTGGGGAGGGTTTTTTGGAAGGGACATCCTGCGTGACACTGCAGTGCCACTCCTAGATGGGCCAGGTGTTTGTGTCGGGCACTTGGGTCGCTGAGCTTAGTCACACAGCTACCTCATTGCACCTCTTTTTTTCTTTGCGTCATGTGCTGTTTGGGGAGTGTTTTTTGGAAGGGCCATCCTGCGTGACACTGCAGTGCCACTCCTAGATGGGCCAGGTGTTTGTGTCGGCCACTAGGGTCGCTTAGCTTAGTCATCCAGCGACCTCGGTGCAAATTTTAGGACTAAAAATAATATTGTGAGGTGTGAGGTATTCAGAATAGACTGAAAATGAGTGGAAATTATGGTTTTTGAGGTTAATAATAATATGGGATCAAAATGACCCCCAAATTCTATGATTTAAGCTGTTTTTTAGGGTTTTTTGAAAAAAACACCCGAATCCAAAACACACCCGAATCCGACAAAAAAAATTCGGTGAGGTTTTGCCAAAACGCGGTCGAACCCAAAACACGGCCGCGGAACCGAACCCAAAACCAAATCACAAAACCCGAAAAATTTCAGGCGCTCATCTCTACCATTTTGATCAGCAAAAATCGCATCGGAGCTAAAAGGATACCACCTGCAGAATTACACTGAGCATAAAAAAAAGAGAACTGTCTATACATATTGAATAACAGCATATATAAAGTATAATAAGATTTTACTTACCGGTAAATCTATTTCTCGTAGTCCGTAGAGGTTGCTGGGACTCCGTAAGGACCATGGGGAATAGACGGGCTCCGCAGGAGATAGGGCACTTTAAGAAAGCTTTGGATTCTGGGTGTGCACTGGCTCCTCCCTCTATGCCCCTCCTCCAGACCTCAGTTAGGGAAACTGTGCCCAGAGGAGATGGACGGTACGAGGAAGGATTTTTGGAAATCTAAGGGCGAGATTCATACCAGTCACACCGTATAACTTAAGATAACTTACCCAGTTAACAGTATGAACAACAACATAGCCACGGTATCACCGAAAACTATAACATAAACCTTATGTAAGCAATAACTATATACAAGTTATGCAGAAGAAGTCCGCACTTGGGACGGGCGCCCAGCATCCTCTACGGACTACGAGAAATAGATTTACCGGTAAGTAAAATCTTATTTTCTCTAACGTCCTTGAGGATGCTGGGACTCCGTAAGGACCATGGGGATTATACCAAAGCTCCCAAACGGGCGGGAGAGTGCGGATGACTCTGCAGCACCGATTGAGCAAACAAGAGGTCCTCCTCAGCCAGGGTATCAAACTTATAGAACTTTGCAAAGGTGTTTGTCCCCGACCAAGTAGCTGCTCGGCACAACTGTAATGCCGAGACCCCTCGGGCAGCCGCCCAAGAAGAGCCCACTTTCCTAGTGGAGTGGGCCTTAACCGATTTCGGTAACGGCAATCCTGCCGTAGAATGCGCCTGCTGAATCGTGTTACAGATCCAGCGAGCAATAGTCTGCTTTGAAGCAGGGGCGCCAACCTTGTTGGCCGCATACAGAACAAACAAAGCTTCAGTCTTCCTGATCCGAGCCGTTCTGGTCACATAAATCTTCAAAGCCCTGACTACATCCAGGGACTCAGAATCCTCCAAGTCCCTTGTAGCCACAGGCACGACAATAGGTTGGTTCACATGAAAAGATGAGACCACTTTTGGCAGAAAGTGAGGACGAGTCCTCAACTCTGCCCTATCCACGTGAAAAACCAAGTATGGGCTTTTATGCGATAAAGCCGCCAATTCTGAAACACGTCTCGCTGAAGCTAACGCCAACAACATGACCACTTTCCACGTGAGGTATTTCAACTCCACAGTTTTAAGTGGTTCAAACCAAGGTGACTTAAGGAAACGTAACACCAAGTTAAGATCCCAAGGCGCCACCGGAGGCACAAAGGGAGGCTGAATATGCAGCACCCCTTCACAAAAGTCTGTACCTCAGGAAGAGAGGCTAATTCTCTTTGAAAGAAAATGGATAAGGCCGAAATCTGGACCTTTATGGACCCTAATTTTAGGCCCAAGGTCACTCCTGTTTGAAGGAAGTGAAGTAGACGGCCCAAATGGAACTCCTCCGTAGGAGCAGCTCTGGCCTCACACCAAGAAACATATTTCCGCCATATACGGTGATAATGTTTCAACGTCACGTCTTTCCTAGCCTTGATCAGGGTAGGAATGACTTCCTCCGGAATTCCTTTTTCCGCTAGGATCCGGCATTCAACCGCCATGCCGTCAAACGCAGCCGCAGTAAGTCTTGGAACAGACAGGGCCCCTGCTGCAGCAGGTCCTGCCTTAGAGGAAGAGGCCACGGATCTTCTGTGAGCAACTCTTGCAGTTCCGGATACCAAGTCCTCCGTGGCCAATCTGGAACAATGAGGATTGTTCTGACCCTGCTTATTCTTACAATTCTCAACACCTTGGGTATGAGAGGAAGAGGAGGAAACACATAGACCGATCTGAACACCCAAGGTGTCACCAGAGCGTCTACCGCTACCGCCTGAGGGTCCCTTGACCTGGCGCAATACCGCTTTAGCTTTTTGTTGAGACGGGACGCCATCATGTCTATTTGAGGCAGGCCCCACCGATCCGCGATCTGTGCAAAGACTTCTTGATGAAGTCCCCACTCCCCCGGATGCAGGTCGTGCCTGCTGAGGAAGTCCGCCTCCCAGTTTTCCACCCCCGGGATGAACACCGCTGACAGCGCGCCTACATGGCCTTCCGCCCAGCGTAGAATCCTGGTCGCTTCTGCCATGGCCACTCTGCTCCTTGTTCCGCCTTGGCGGTTTATATGAGCCACTGCCGTGACATTGTCTGAATCAGAACCGGTCTTCTCCGAAGTAAGTTCTCTGCTTGACGCAGGGCGTTGTATATGGCCCTCAACTCCAGGACGTTGATGTGGAGACAAGTTCCCAGGCTTTACCAGAGACCTTGGAAATTTCTTCCCAGTGCCACTGCTCCCCAGCCTCGGAGGCTTGCGTCCGTGGTTACCAGGACCCAGTCCTGAATGCCGAACCTGCGACCCTCTAGAAGGTGAGCACTGTTCAGCCACCACAGGAGAGATACCCTGGTCCTGGGAGACAGGGTGATCCTTTGATGCATTTGTATATGGGACCCGGACCACTTGTCCAAGAGGTCCCATTGAAAAGTCCTCGCATGGAATCTGCCGAAAGGGATGGCCTCGTATGAAGCCACCATCTTCCCCAGGACCCGCGTGCACTGATGCACTGAAACCTTCTTTGGTTTCAATAGGTTCCTGACTATGGTCATGAATTCCTGAACCTTTTAGATCGGAAGAAAAACCTTTTTCTGGTCTGTGTCTAGGGTCAGGCCCAGAAAGGTCAGACGCGTTGTAGGAACTAGCTGGGACTTCGGTATATTGAGAATCCAGCCGTGCAGCTGCAACGTCTTCATGGACAGAGACACGCTGTCCAGCAATTTCTCCCGAGATCTCGCCTTTATTAGGAGATCGTCCAAGTATGGGATAATTGTGACCCCCTGCCTGCGCAGGAGCACCATCATTTCCGCCATTACCTTGGTGAAAATCCTCGGGGCCGTGGAAAGCCCAAACGGCAACGTCTGAAATTGGTAGTGACAGTCCTGCACTGCAAATCTCAGGAATGCCTGATGGGGGGGGGGGGGGATATTGGAACATGAAGGTATGCATCCTTTATGTCCAGGGACACCATCCAATCCCCCCCTCCAGGCTGGCGATGACCGCCCGGAGTGATTCCATTTTGTACTTGAACCTTTTCAAGTACAAGTTCATAGATTTCAGGTTTAAAATGGGCCTGACCGAACTGTCCGGTTTCGGGACCACAAACAGGGTTGAATAATATCCCTCTCCCTGCTGGAGATGAGGAACTGTGACAATCACCTGTTGAACATACAATTTTTGGATTGCTGTCAACACTGACTCCCTCTCTGGCAGGCAAGTCTTTGAATTCCAGCCTGTATCCCTGAGCAACAATCTCTATTGCCCAGGGATCCACCTGCGATTGAACCCAGACGTGGCTGAAAAACCGAAGACGAGCCCCCACCAGATCCGGGAAGCCCCAGCGTCATGCGGTGGACTTTGCAGACGCAGGGGAGGACTTCTGCTCTTGGGAACTAGCTGTGTGCAGCTTCTTTCCCCTGCCTTTTCCTCTGGTAACAAAGGACGATCCCCGCACCTTCTTGTTTTTATTGGAACGAAAGGACTGCATTTGATAATGAGGTGCCTTCTTAGTATGCTGCGGGGGGACATAAGGTAAGAAATTCGACTTACCAGCCGTAGCCGTAGAGACAAGGTCCGAGAGGCCGTCTCCAAACAACTCCTCCCCCTTGTACGGCAAGGACTCCATGTGCCGCTTAGAATCGGCATCTCCCGTCCACTGCCGGGTCCACAGGAGTCGCCTAGCAGAAATAGACATAGCATTTATTCTGGAGCTTAATAAACAAATGTCTCTCTGAGCATCTCTCATATACAAGGCAGCATCTCTGATATGCTCTATGGTCATTTGAATGGCATCCCTATCTAAGGTGTCAATCTCCGCAGATAAGGAATCTGCCCATGCCACAACTGCACTACAAACCCAGGCCGACGCCATAGCCGGTCTAGCAATAGTACCGGAGTGAGTGTAAATGTGCTTCAAGGTAATTTCCTGCCTGCGATTGGCCGGTTCCTTGAGGGAAGCCGTATCCTGAGAAGGCAGTGCCACCTTTTTGGACAAGCGTGTCAGCGCCTTGTCCACTTTTGGTGAAGATTCCCAGCGTATCCTATCAGTTTGTGGAAAAGGATACGCCATAAGAATCCTTTTGGGAACTTGTGGTCTCCTATCTGGAGAGTCCCAAGCCTTTTCGCACAATTCACTTAATTCAAATGATGATGGAAAAATGACTTCAGGCTTTTTATTTTTATACATGTGTACCCTCGTGTCAGGGACAGGGGGTTCCTCAGTAATATGCAAAACCTCTTTAATGGCCATAATCATGTACCGAATACCTTTTGCCACCTTCGGCTGTAATTTTGCATTTTCATAGTCGACACTAGAGTCAGAATCTGTGTCGGTATCTGTGTCATCGATCTGGGATTTGGTGCGCTTCTGAGACCCCGACGGGCCTGGCGCCACAGGGACAGGCATGGACTGGGTACCTGACTGATCCCTAGCTTCTGCCTTGTCTAACCTTTTATGCAATAGATTGACATTTGCAATCAAGACATTCAGCATATCCACCCATTCCGGTGTCGGCATTGCCGACGGCGACCTGACATTCAAACACTCCCCCTCCACAGTAAGCGAGCCTTCCTCATCAAACATGTCGACACACGCGTACCGACACACTTCACACATACAGGGAACCCTTTTCTGAAGACAGTATCCCTGTCAAGGCCCTTTGGAGAGACAGAGAGAGAGTATGCCAGCACACACCCCAGCGCAACAACCCTGGAGACCAACACAAAATGTTTTTTCCCAGCAGCGCTGTGTAATATGTAAACCGCCAATTATGTGCCCCCCCCCCCTTCCTCTCTTTTAAGCACCCTTTCACCGTGTGTAAGCAGGGGAGAGTCCGGGGAGCTTCCTCTCAGCAGTGCTGTGGAGAGAAAATGGCGCTGGTGAATGCTGAGGGAGAAGCCCCGCCCCCTCGGCGGCGGGCTTCTGTCCCGCTCAAACTTAGGAAAATATGGCGGGGGCTCTTTTATATACATGTACAGAGCCCACCTGTACATGTATATAGTCTTTTTTGCCATGCAGAGGTTTATATTGCTGCCCAGGGCGCCCCCCCCCCCCTGCGCCCTGCACCCTTACAGTGACCGGAGTGTGTGAGGTGTATGGGAGCAATGACGCACAGCTGCAGTGCTGTGCGTTACCTCAGTGAAGCTGAAGGCTTCTGCCGCCTGAGACGTCTTCTGACTTCTGTACTTCTGGCTCTGTGAGGAGAACGGTGGCGCGGCTCCGGGGGTGGACGCCCAGTAAGAACCTGCGTTCACCCCCTCTGGAGCTAATGGTGTCCAGTAGCCGAGGAAGCAGAGCCTATCTTTGACAAGAAGGTCTGCTCCTCTCTCCTCAGTCCCTCGATGCAGTAAAAAAAGTAGTAAAAAGTAGAAAGAAAAATCCAAACAAAAATGCTTTCAGGCAGAGAACTCTGGAGAGCTCTCTGCAGTGCACCCATCTTGCTCTGGGCACAGTGTAAAACTGAGGTCTGGAGGAGGGGCATAGAGGGAGGAGCCAGTGCACACCCAGAATTCAAAGCTTTCTTAAAGTGCCCTATCTCCTGCGGAGCCCGTCTATTCCCCATGGTCCTTACGGAGTCCCAGCATCCTCAAGGATGTTAGAGAAATATATATATATATATATATATATATATATACTGTACATGGCTCTTGTGGATGTGAATAAACTAAATCGCTGGGGGAACTGTGGCCAGTATTTATATGTAGGACACTGTTCTAATTGGTGGCTGACTTCTTATGAATACTAGCTAGGCCCACCGTTTGCTGTTTCCAGTGTTGAAGCCAAATCAATGTATTTACAGTATAACAGACTATACATAACTTACACTGTTGATCATCAAGTGCATTAATGTCTTGGGTATAAGATCTCTGATGCCCTTATTTATAATGGTCATGTAGGAATCCACCAGATTTCGGATAGTTTCCACTTGCCGTTCCAGCTGTGGATCCATTGAAAAGTTATCAGCTTCTGTTGTGTCTTCTATATCTGTCTGAAAGGATACAAACAAACAAACAAACATAAAATGAAAGCAAGAACACTTAAAATATATACACTTGGCAATATTGTATTACTTGGGAGATAGGCCCTCATTCCGAGTTGTTTGCTCGCTAGCCGCTTTTCGCAGCAGTGCACACGCTAAGCCGCCGCCCTCTGGGAGTGTATCTTAGCTTAGCAGAATTGCGAACGAAAGATTCGCAAAATTGCGAATAGAAATTTCTTAGCAGTTTCTGAGTAGCTCGGGACTTACTCTGCCACTGCGATCAGTTCAGTCAGTTTCATTCCTGGTTTGACGTCACAAACACACCCAGCGTTCGCCCAGACACTCCCCCGTTTCTCCAGCCACTCCCGCGTTTTTCCCAGAAACGGCAGCGTTTTTTCACACACACCCATAAAACGGCCAGTTTCCGCCCAGAAACACCCACTTCCTGTCAATCACACTCCGATCACCAGAACGAAGAAAAATCCTTGTTATGCCGTGAGTAAAATACCTAACTTTTGAGTAAAATAACTAAGCGCATGCGCTCTGCGAACATTGCGCATGCGCAGTAAGCGACTAATCGCAATATAGAGAAAATCGGCAACGAGCGCACAACTCGGAATGAGGGCCATAGTCAGGAATTGTTGAAGTAAAATAGTACCACTGGAGTGGAAATAGGAAAGTTATAACTTACCTTCCCTATAATGGACACTGATGTAATTATACGAGATTTGACCATTGTAAGTGAGAGCAAGTATACTAATAATGTGGATACATCAATTAATTAATGGCCAAATTCTCAACTCAACTTGATCAAATAAAGTATGTCCTTAGAACATCATAAAGATATATACAAAAATATTATGCAAGAGCTTAATAGTGTATTTAATTTATCTGTGTATCCATAGATGAATTAATCTTTTATCCAATATGATTATAGACCAGCGTGACGTGCAGAAACATAGATAAATGTATTTTGTTGCCATCTAACCTTAAGAAGAATTTTCCATCCCTACCAACAATTTCCTGAAAGTATGGGCCTTGATGATTCAATATTACTGACCACTACCAATGTGTACTGTATATGACTTTGGAAGCTTTATATACAATCACGCTCTCTCTTTCTCCTGGTGAACATGGGTGTGGATCATTAGTTCTACACTAATAAGTTCTACAGTCAATAAGTCGACCATGAATGGTTGACCTGAATTAGGTCGATAGGGTCAAAAGGTCAACATGGAATAGGTTGACAGTAGAAAAGGTCGACATGGAAATGGTTGATACAAAAAGGTTCACACAATTTAAAAAAAAATAAGAATTTACTTACCGATAATTCTATTTCTCGTAGTCCGTAGTGGATGCTGGGGACTCCGTCAGGACCATGGGGAATAGCGGCTCCGCAGGAGACAGGGCACAAAAATAAAGCTTTAGGATCAGGTGGTGTGTACTGGCTCCTCCCCCTATGACCCTCCTCCAAGCCTCAGTTAGGATACTGTGCCCGGACGAGCGTACACAACAAGGAAGGATATTGAACCCCGGGTAAGACTCATACCAGCCACACCAATCACACCGTATAACTTGTGATCTGAACCCAGTTAACAGTATGACAAACGTAGGAGCCTCTGAACAGACGGCTCACAACAAATAACAACCCGATTTTTTTGTAACAATAACTATGTACAAGTATTGCAGACAATCCGCACTTGGGATGGGCGCCCAGCATCCACTACGGACTACGAGAAATAGAATTATCGGTAAGTAAATTCTTATTTTCTCTAACGTCCTAAGTGGATGCTGGGGACTCCGTCAGGACCATGGGGATTATACCAAAGCTCCCAAACGGGCGGGAGAGTGCGGATGACTCTGCAGCACCGAATGAGAGAACTCAAGGTCCTCCTCAGCCAGGGTATCAAATTTGTAGAATTTTGCAAACGTATTTGTCCCTGACCAAGTAGCAGCTCGGCAGAGTTGTAATGCCGAGACTCCCCGGGCAGCCGCCCAGGATGAGCCCACTTTCCTTGTGGAATGGGCCTTGACAGATTTAGGTTGTGGCAAGCCTGCCACAGAATGTGCAAGTTGAATTGTGCTACAAATCCAACGAGCAATCGTCTGCTTAGAAGCAGGAGCACCCATCTTGTTGGGTGCATACAATATAAGCAGTGAGTCAGACTTTCTGACTCCCGCCGTTCTTGAAATATATATTTTCAATGCCCGGACCACGTCCAACAACTTGGAATCCTCCAACTCGTTAGTAGCCGCAGGCACCACAATAGGCTGGTTCAGGTGAAACGCTGACACCACCTTAGGCAGAAAATGAGGACGCGTCCGCAGTTCTGCCCTGTCCGTATGGAAAATCAGATATGGGCTCTTATATGATAAAGCCGCCAATTCTGATACTCTCCTGGCTGAAGCCAGGGCCAGTAGCATGGTTACTTTCCATGTGAGATACTTCAGCTCCACCGATTTGAGCGGCTCAAACCAATGGGATTTGAGAAAATCCAAGACTACATTAAGATCCCACGGTGCCACTGGGGGCACAACCGGGGGCTGTATATGTAGTACTCCTTTTACAAAAGTCTGGACTTCAGGAACTGAAGCCAATTCTTTCTGGAAGAAAATCGACAGGGCCGAAATTTGAACCTTAATGGACCCCAATTTGAGGCCCATAGACAATCCTGTTTGCAGGAAATGTAGGAATCGACCCAGTTGAAATTCCTCCGTGGGGCCTTCCTGGCCTCACACCACGCAACATATTTCCTCCAAATGCGGTGATAATGTTGTGCAGTCACCTCCTTCCTGGCCTTTACCAGTGTAGGAATGACCTCTTCCGGAATGCCTTTTTCCTTTAGAATTCGGCGTTCAACCGCCATGCCGTCAAACGCAGCCGCGGTAAGTCTTGGAATAGACACGGTCCCTGCTGAAGCAGGTCCCGTCTTAGAGGTAGAGGCCACGGATCCTCCGTGAGCATCTCTTGAAGTTCCGGGTACCAAGTTCTTCTTGGCCAATCCGGAGCCACTAGTATCGTTCTTACTCCCTTTTGCCGTATAATTCTCAGTACTTTTGGTATGAGAGGCAGAGGAGGGAACACATACACTGACTGGAACACCCACGGTGTTACCAGAGCGTCCACAGCTATTGCCTGAGGATCTCTTGACCTGGCGCAATACCTGTCCAGTTTTTTGTTGAGGCGGGACGCCATCATATCCACCATTGGTTTTTCCCAACGGTTCACAATCATGTGGAAGACTTCTGGATGAAGTCCCCACTCTCCCGGGTGTAAATCGTGTCTGCTGAGGAAGTCTGCTTCCCAGTTGTCCACTCCCGGAATGAATACTGCTGACAGTGCTATCACATGATCTTCCGCCCAGCGAAGAATCCTTGCAGCTTCTGCCATTGCTGTCCTGCTTCTTGTGCCGCCCTGTCTGTTTACGTGGGCGACTGCCGTGATGTTGTCCGACTGGATCAACACCGGCTGACCCTGAAGCAGGGGTTTTGCCAGACTTAGAGCATTGTAAATCGCTCTTAGCTCCAGTATATTTATGTGAAGAGACATCTCCAGGCTTGACCATACTCCCTGGAAGTTTCTTCCTTGTGTGACCGCTCCCCAGCCTCTCAGACTGGCATCCGTGGTCACCAGGACCCAGTCCTGTATGCCGAATCTGCGGCCCTCTAACAGATGAGCACTCTGCAACCACCACAGAAGAGACACCCTTGTCCGTGGCGATAAGGTTATCCGCTGATGCATCTGCAGATGCGATCCGGACCATTTGTCCAGCAGATCCCACTGAAAAGTTCGTGCGTGGAATCTGCCGAATGGAATCGCTTCGTAAGAAGCCACCATCTTTCCCAGGACTCTTGTGCATTGATGCACAGACACTGTCCCTGGTTTTAGGAGGTTCCTGACAAGTTCGGATAACTCCCTGGCTTTCTCCTCAAGAAGAAACACCTTTTTCTGAACCGTGTCCAGAATCATTCCCAGGAATAGCAGACGTGTCGTCGGGGTCAACTGAGATTTTGGAAAATTCAGAATCCACCCGTGTTGTTGCAGCACTAGTTGGGTTAGTGCTACTCCGTCTTCCAGCTGTTCTCTGGATCTTGCCCTTATCAGGAGATCGTCCAAGTAAGGGATAATTAATACGCCTCTTCTTCGTAGAAGGATCATCATTTCGGCCATTACCTTGGTAAAGACCCGAGGTGCCGTGGACAATCCAAACGGCAGCGTCTGAAACTGATAATGACAGTTTTGCACCACGAACCTGAGGTACCCTTGATGTGAAGGGCAAATTGGGACATGCAGGTAAGCGTCCTTTATGTCCAGGGACACCATAAAGTCCCCTTCTTCCAGATTCGCTATCACTGCTCTGAGTGACTCCATCTTGAACTTGAATTTTTGTATGTACAGGTTCAAAGATTTGAGATTTAGAATAGGTCTTACCGAGCCGTCCGGCTTCGGTACCACAAATAGCGTGGAGTAATACCCCTTTCCCTGTTGTAGGAGGGGTACCTTGACTATCACCTGCTGAGCAAACAGCTTGTGAATGGCTTCCAATACCGTCACCCTGTCTGAGGGAGACGTTGGCAAAGCAGACTTTAGGAACCGGCGAGGGGGAGACTTCTCGAATTCCAACCTGTAACCCTGAGATACTACCTGCAGAATCCAGGGGTCCACCTGTGAGCAAGCCCACTGTGCGCTGAAATTCTTGAGTCGACCCCCCACCGTTCCTGAGTCCGCTTGTAAGGCCCCAGCGTCATGCTGAGGGCTTTGCAGAACCCTGGGAGGGCTTCTGTTCCTGGGCAGGGGCTGCTTGCTGCCCTCTCTTACCCCTTCCTCTGCCCCGAGGCAGATATGACTGTCCTTTTGTCCGCTTGTTCTTATAGGAACGAAAGGACTGCGGCTGAAAAGACGGTGTCTTTTTCTGTTGGGAGGGGGTCTGAGGTAAAAAAGTGGATTTTCCGGCAGTTGCCGTAGCCACCAGATCCGATAGACCGACGCCAAATAATTCCTCCCCTTTATACGGCAATACTTCCATATGTCGTTTGGAATCCGCATCACCTGACCACTGTCGCGTCCATAAACTCCTTCTGGCAGATATGGACATCGCATTTACTCTCGATGCCAGAGTGCAAATATCTCTCTGCGCATCTCGCATATAAAGGAAAGCATCCTTTAATTGCTCTATAGTCAATAAAATACTGTCCCTATCCAGGGTATCAATATTTTCAGTCAGGGAATCCAACCAGACGACCCCAGCACTGCACATCCAGGCTGAGGCGATGGCTGGTCGCAGTATAACACCAGTATGTGTGTATATACTTTTTAAGGTAGTTTCCAGCCTCCTATCTGCTGGATCCTTGAGGGCGGCCGTATCAGGAGACGGTAACGCCACTTGTTTTGATAAGCGTGTGAGCGCCTTATCCACCCTAGGGGGTGTTTCCCAGCGCGCCCTAACCTCTGGCGGGAAAGGGTATAATGCTAATAACTTTTTTGAAATTAGCATTTTTCTATCTGGGTTAACCCACGCTTCATCACATACATCATTTAATTCCTCTGATTCAGGAAAAACTACAGGTAGTTTTTTCACCCCCCACATAATACCCCTTTTTGTGGTACTTGTAGTATCAGAGATATGCAAAGCCTCCTTCATTGCCGTGATCATATAACGTGTGGCCCTACTTGAAAATACGTTTGTTTCATCACCGTCGACACTAGATTCAGTGTCTGTGTCTGGGTCTGTGTCGACCGACTGAGGTAAAGGGCGCTTTACAGCCCCTGACGGTGTCTGAGACGCCTGGGCAGGTACTAACTGGTTTGCCGGCCGTCTCATGTCGTCAACTGATTTTTGTAATGTGCTGACATTATCACGTAATTCCATAAACAAAGCCATCCATTCCGGTGTCGACTCCCTGGGGGGTGACATCACCATTATCGGCAATTGCTCTGCCTCCACGCCAACATCGTCCTCATACATTTCGACACACACGTACCGACACACAGCAGACACACAGGGAATGCTCTTATCGAAGACAGGACCCCACTAGCCCTTTGGGGAGACAGAGGGAGAGTTTGCCAGCACACACCCAAGCGCTATAATATATATGGGAACAACCCTATATAAGTGTTGTTCCTTATAGCCGCTTAAATATATAAAAATATCGCCAAAATATGCCCCCCCTCTCTGTTTTACCCTGTTTCTGTAGTGCAGTGCAGGGGAGAGTCCTGGGAGCCTTCCTCACAGCGGAGCTGAGCAGGAAAATGGCGCTGTGTGCTGAGGAGAATAAGCCCCGCCCCCTATTCCGGCGGGCTTTTCTCCCGGAGTTTTAGACATTTGGCATGGGTTAAATACATACATATAGCCTTAATGGCTATATGTGATGTATTCTTTTGCCATAAAAGGTATTATATATTGCTGCCCAGGGCGCCCCCAGCAGCGCCCTGCACCCTCCGTGACCGTCTGGTGTGAAGTGTGTGACAACAATGGCGCACAGCTGCAGTGCTGTGCGCTACCTTCATGAAGACTGAAGAGCCTTCTGCCGCCTGTTTCCGGACCTTCAATCTTCAGCATCTGTAAGGGGGGTCGGCGGCGCGGCTCCGGGACGAACCCCAGGGTGAGACCTGTGTTCCGACTCCCTCTGGAGCTAATGGTGTCCAGTAGCCTAAGAATCCAATCCATCCTGCACGCAGGTGAGTTGAAATTCTCTCCCCTAAGTCCCTCGATGCAGTGAGCCTGTTGCCAGCAGGACTCACTGAAAATAAAAAACCTAAAAAACTTTTTCTAAGCAGCTCTTTAGGAGAGCCACCTAGATTGCACCCTGCTCGGACGGGCACAAAAACCTAACTGAGGCTTGGAGGAGGGTCATAGGGGGAGGAGCCAGTACACACCACCTGATCCTAAAGCTTTATTTTTGTGCCCTGTCTCCTGCGGAGCCGCTATTCCCCATGGTCCTGACGGAGTCCCCAGCATCCACTTAGGACGTTAGAGAAATTGGGGCGTTTTGTCACTTTTCTGCTACAAAAAAAGTCCAATTAGTGTACCTCGCTCCACTGCTGCTGCGCTCGGCACAGGTTACTATTTCCAATCGTAGTCCATGTAAATGGTAAAATATGAAAAAGTTTAAAAAAATGGAAGAAAAAAAAACACCCGTCGACCAAATGTGTGTCCACCATTGTCATGTTGCCTTTTGAACCTGTCGACCTTTTGAACCTGTTGACATTTTGAACTGTCTACCTTTTACTTGTTGACCTTTTGACCATGTCCACCTTTTGACCCTGGTGACCTAATGCATGTCAACCATTAGTGGACGACCTCTTGATGGGAGACCTTTTTAGTGTAGATCTATAGACCGGATACCACTGAATATACAGTATGCCATCTCTGCTCATGCCCCAGAACCAAGTTATGCAAGCATCAGTGATGCAGAATAGTAAACATTTCAGTCGCTTATCCACTTGTGACTGACTGTGTGTGGCTGGGCTGTAACATGGTGTTCTCACTTAGGTAAAGTGGCAAGAGGAATACCGCAGGAAAACACGGCACGACCACTACCACAGGTATACAACAATTGATAAGAGAAAATAAAGTAAAACTTGGAACATTAATAAAATAGCAAGAAATATAAAGTTCATAAATCATTTTCTTTACTGATCTTCTTAGGAAAAAGAGGCAGCAGTTGTTAGGTGCCCTTAAAATGAAGTGGCAAGAGGGTGTGTTAATGGAGTTGCAGACTAGCCGTAATGATGATAATGACTATCAGACTAAAGGGCCCCATACACTTATACGACATGACGGTCCGTCATGTCGTCTAGGATTTCCCTTCAACCTCCCGGCAGCCTCCCGTGCGGCAGGATAGTAAAAGATACATCGAATGCTGTCCTTTTGCATACAATGTATCTTTTACTATCCCAGCCATTCCTGCGGGATCCGACATATCACGAGTGTAGCACTCGTGATATGTCGGATCTAGGGTGATCCGATCCAATGCTCACGGGAACGCGCATCGGATTGGATCGGGTGTAAAGCACAACGAAAATGCCCGATTTCACCCAATATATCTGCCCGAATGCCCGAATTGGGCTGAAATCGGGCATTATCATTCTAGTGTATGGGGCCCTTAAAGGGTTGATTCAATTAGGGATATGGCAGCCCACCCCATAAATAAGTGCTTCACTTGCGGCACTACGGTAGCCTGGGGTGAGATGGGGACAAGAAGGTTGCAAGATAAAGTGCCATTGCTAGTATTTCCATTACAACTGCAACAGCCCTTCGCCCCTCTCACCCCTAATTGAATTGACCCACAAGAATATAATAAGGGCCGACAACCCGTAACAGGCACATATATGCAATTAGTCCCGTGCATGTAATGTGGGAGAATTATGGCTGACATGCCAAAAACAAAAAGCTAAACCCAAAGTACAGATAGGCTCTTATTTTAATTAGAGATGAGCGGGTTCGGTTCATCGAGATCCGAACCCCCTGAACTTCACCTATTTTACACGGTTCCAAGGCAGCCTTGGATCTTCCCGCCTTGCTCGGTTAACCCGAACAAGGCCGAACGTTATCATCCCGCTGTCGGATTCTCGCGAGATTCGTATTCTATATAAAGAGCCGCACGTCGCCGCCATTTTCACTCGTGAATTGGAGATTGAACGGAGAGGACGTGGCTACGTTCTCTGCCTGAAAAGCTCCATATCTGTGCTCAGTGTGCTGCAAATATCTGTGCTCAGTGTGCTGCATTTTGGTGACCAACAGTATATAGTTGTACAGTACAGTAGGCCATTGCTGTATCTTGCAGCTCTGTGTCACTGCAAGTATCCATTCCATATCGGTGCTGCATTTTTGTGAGCAGTATATGTAGTAGTACAGTGCAGCATTTTGGTGACCAACAGTATATAGTTGTACAGTACAGTAGGCCATTGCTGTATCTTGCAGCTCTGTGTCACTGCAAGTATCCATTCCATATCTGTGCTGCATTTTTGTGAGCAGTATATAAAGTAGTACAGTGCAGCATTTTGGTGACCAACAGTATATAGTTGTGCAGTACAGTAGGCCATTGCTGTATCTTGCAGCTCTGTGTCACTGCAAGTATCCATTCCATATCTGTGCTGCATTTTTGTGAGCAGTATATAAAGTAGTACAGTGCAGCATTTTGGTGACCAACAGTATATAGTTGTACAGTACAGTAGGCCATTGCTGTATCTTGCAGCTCCGTGTCACTTCAAGTATCCATATCTGTGCTGCATTGTTGTGAGCAGTATATAGTAGTACAGTGCAGCATTGTGGTGACCAGTATACTACAGTACAATAGTCCAGTGCTGTTCTCGCTGCTCAGTGTCAGTTCTCCGTAGTATCATCAGTGCTCAGTAAAATCAGTGCTCAGTATAATCAGTGATTGATCAGTATAATCAGTTCTCAATATAATCAGTGCGCTGTTAGACGCGCACCCGTTTTCCGCCATTAGTGCATTGGGATTTAGACAATTGATGAAGTTATTGTGTCCCCGGTACAAAATCCCATCTAGATTCCACTTCACTAGGCAGACGATAGCGAGATTTTAGCAATTAATATCAGTGATTTATAATTAATTGTTAATTACAGTGATCTTGCCAAATGATTCCAGTGATTTTGTCATTTTCTTCCAGTGATTTGGACCAATAATACCATTGATTAGAACGAATAATTCCTGTGATTTTGTCATTTTCTTCCAGTGATTTGGACCAATAATACCATTGATTAGAACGAATAATTCCTGTGATTTTGTCATTTTCTTCCAGTGATTTGGACCAATAATACCATTGATTAGAACAAATAATTCCTGTGATTTTGTCATTTTCTTCCAGTGATTTGGACCAATAATACCATTGATTAGAACAAATAATTCCTGTGATATTGAGGTGTTTGTGTCGCTTAGCTTAGCCGTCCAGCGACCACAGTGCACCTCTTTTTCTCTTTTCTTTGCATCATGTGCTGTTTGGGGCCAATTTTTTTAAGTGCCATCCTGTCTGACACTGCAGTGCCACTCCTAGATGGGCCAGGTGTTTGTGCCGCCCTCTTGGGTCGCTTAGCTTAGTCATCCAGCTACCTCGGTGCAAATTTTATTACTAAAAATAATATTGTGAGGTGTTCAGAATAGACTGGAAATGAGTGGAAATTATGGTTATTGAGGTTAATAATACTATGGGATCAAAATTACCCCCAAATTCTATGATTTAAGCTGTTTTTGAGGGGTTTTGGAAAAAAAACACCCGAATCCAAAACACACCCGAATCCGACAAAACATTTTCAGGGAGGTTTTGCCAAGACGCGTCCGAATCCAAAACACGGCCGCGGAACCGAATCCAAAACCAAAACACATAACCCGAAAAATTTCCGGTGCACATCTCTAATTTTAATGAAGATTATTTCAGTAAGTCCAAGGAAAAATTTATATTTAAATTAGGGTTAAGGTTTTTCCCCTTTGAATTTGCCATGGTAGTAATAAATGTGACACTATGTGACCTGCTTGTTGGCACATCTATTTATTCTAATGAGGAATAAGGGTAAAATCAAGCTTATATTTTCTCTTGCACCAACAATTCAAGTACAACCGGTGTACATGTCTCACAAGGAGCCTATTTTGTCCTGGCGTTACTACAGGCTACCCCTTTGTATAAAGGCAATATTGTTTCAATTAAATTTAAACCACTTAGCCAAAACAAAGCAAATAAATGGAGTGCCAGAAACATATAACGGAATTATTCTGGCACTGAAAGACTTCAGCCATTTAGAAAGAGTCACAGAAACTTCCTGTGTATGTCCGTAACACCATAGAAGCTAAACCTGCCTAAATCTGTGCATTTCATCAAAACCTGAAAAAAATATAGAGAACGAAATACAGAATGACCCTGATCTGTTCTACTTAATCATAGCCAAGAATACATTTATACAGTGCAAAGTCTGAAATGATTGTGGGTAATGTGTGGTTAGAAGACTTGTGTCGGTATGACTTGCTTCATTGTTATAATTAAAACAAAGGAAACACGATTACCTTTAATAATAATTAAATAATAGAAAACACAGTGATTGTACATAGTATAATAAAAAAGTTTTTGTTTCTACCAAAACCACATTTTGCAGACAGCTTAGTCCCTTGCATCCACCCCCAGAATCAGACTGGAATTTCTCTCTCTCCACCCCTCGTACCCCCCCCCCCCTCCCCCCTCCCCCCCATCACTTATATCCTGTATGTGCTTTTGGAGTTTTCTTTGTTTAAATTACAGGGCTGCAATAAGAGACTTTTGTTGGCTAAGCATGGCAGGGACACATGTTTAGCATTATCCCCATCAAGAGAATGTTAAAATAAAAATAGCCACTGGTCTCAGATCTTGTACAAGTGTGCTAGGGGGAGGAATTAAAAAAGGGAATTTAGTGTGTGAATGGTATGAAAACGTTTAACCTTTCTGTCCTTGGGGGCAATAAAACTGGGGCATTCTTACAGCACCTTGCTAACACAAGGTAATTAGGGCAAAAGTTGACTGTCTGATGACAAAGGTCACACAGACTACAATACTACAAAATAAAATACCTTTGTTTAATTGGCGTTCTTATTACAATTATTTGTTCTGGGGGAACAAAATCATCAAACTTTATACAACCAGACTGAATATCAATACATTTCTAAACTAAAGATCACCGTTATGGATAAAACACTAGGAGACATGCATAGTTCAAGAGATGCAGCAGGAGGCTCAGCAAGAGGCTGCAAGGGTCAGACAGCAAACTAAAGGCTTATGAAAAGTTAGTGCATATTTCAAGGTGTTAGGCAGCTTGCGATACAGATTCCATCCTGATGCACGCTCCCGTGGGGTCAATATCGTAAGGCTAGATAGACTTTGCAGCCAAGCAGGCCCGGTGCTACACGCTCAGCAAAGGGATGCAGTGCAGGTAGGCGCCAAGCAGGAGAGGCGCTCTAGCTGCTCTGCATGCCCGCTGCTGCGCCACCTTTCCCCCTGCTGCTGCCGACTGCTGCACCTGTCACACTGTGACAGGCAGCGGCGCCAGCAGCTTTAAGCGTCCTCTCCCCCTCCCTGACTGTGTGACAGCACAGAGCCAGAGTGTGCACTGTGCAGGCCAGGAAGGAAGACCCAAAAGGGGGCAGAGCTACACGGAACGGAGGGGCAGAGCTACATGGGACCAGGCTGATTATGAGGAGGAACAGAAGGATGGACAGCTCCGGCCAGCCAGACTTCCTTTTGGTAAGAAAACGAATAGAGAGTGAGTGAGCTTGAGAAATTGTGTGTGTGTGTGTGTGTGTGTGTGTGTGTGTGTGTGTGTATCAATGTGTATCTATGTGTGTGTATCTGTGTGACTGGTTGGGTAAAATGGGTGTAAGCAGCACTACCACAAGCGGAATTTTGTGTAAGTGGCACTACTGCAGGGGGGATTTTGTGTAAGCGGTACAATTAAGAGGGCATTTTGTCTAAGCGGCACCACTACAGGGGGGATTTTGTGTAAGCGGCACTACTAAGGGGTCATTTTGTGTAACCAACACTACTAAAGGAGGGATTTTGTGTAAGCGGCACTACTACAGGGGGGGGGGGGATTTTGTGTAAGCGGCACCACTACGGGGTGGGATTTTGTGTAAGCGGAATTGCTACAGGGTGGGATTTTGTGTAAGCGGCACTACTACAGGGGGGGGATTTTGTGTAAGCGGCATTACTACAGGGGGGATTTTGTGTAAGCGGCACTACTACAGGGGGGGATTTTGTGTAAGCAGCATTACTACAGGGGGGATTTTGTGTAAGCGGCACTACTAAGGGGGAATTTTGTGTAAACGGCACTACTACAGGGGGGATTTTGTGTAAGTGGCACTACTACACGGGGGATTTTGTGTATAAGAAGCACTACTGCGTATGGTGTTATGTGAATAAGATTGTACTACTGTGGTGTCATTTGAAATGGGGGTACTATTGTGTGGCAATGCCCCTTCCGTGTAAGACCACACTAATTTTTCGGTGTGCACCAAAGGCGCACACTGTCCCTTTGTAAAGTATAGGAGGGCGCAAATTTATAGTTTGCAGGGGGGCGCCGAACACCCTAGCACCGGCCTTGCAGGCAAGTCAATCTTGACTATCTAGTGTACTATCTAGTATAAAGTATAGTCAAAATTGGCACTTAGTCAAAATCGTACATAGACAAAATCTCAAGCACAGACAGTCAAAATCTGTACAATCTGTGCTGTCTGTGCTCTGGGGGCGTTAAAGTGAAATCGCATAGTCAAAATCGGGTGAGCAAGGATCTCACCGTATGTACACACCTTTAGAGACACAAGAGCAAATATACAGATCAACATACAGATGGGTGTGGTATGCGTGACCGGTGGAATGCCAGCGGGAGTGGGGGATTGAGTGCAGCAAGCCCCTTGCGGGCTCGGTGGCAACCGGGTTCTATTCCCATTCATGAGTAGGAATAGTCCCTGCATGCCAACCGTTAGGATTGTGAGGGGAGGGATGTAGGGGGAGGTATTGTGAAACATAACTACATCCCCCATAGATATATATATATATAGACCCATGCTAATATGGAAGAAAGAAAGGCACTTGCCATGAATACATGTAGCATTCTGCACGTTTCATTTCAAAAGATGGTCTGTCAGTCCAATGTTTCTATCTGCTACCTAAAGCTGGGTACACACTGGAGCGATGTTGGGTCGATTTGCCATTTCGTAATGACAATTCGCCTACATCGTTCAATGTGTACAGGTGATTGCGCTCCCAGGGTCACTAGTGATGGACAATAGGTTTAATGTGCTGCACATCAAACTTAGCGATATCACTAGCGACCTTGTTTATGCTAATGGAGGACGGAACATGATCGTTCCATCCTTCATGAAATTCCTTCCAGTGTGTACACTCAATCTGGGCTCAAGGGCATTCGTTCCAATGTCGGAACGAATTAGCGTTGCTCCGTGTGTACCCAGCTTTAGACACCTCAGTATGTGTGTCCTTGATAAAGGTCTCATAGTATCAGAAACAATGAAATAATAGACATTTTTATACTGAACATGTAAAGTGCTGGCCACATAATAAACATAAACTAAAAAATAATCCCTTATGAAAAAATAAAATAAATGACACATATCTAGGTGTAAATTTTAATGCCATGATACAATTTCAGAGGGTTGGCATTGTATACTTGTTCCATAAACTGTTACTCTGTTACCGTTATCAGCCATTGCAGGAGCCAAACAGTTACACAATCAGCATGCGAGCTCTTGCGTGCTAATGGGAACCCATTAGCGCTCCTAAAGCCAGTTTGACACTACTGAAGAAGAAAAGCAATATGTTAGATGATAATTTATATTACACAGATTTTTTTTAAAAATACATGTCTGCATTTCATTTAGAATGTTATAATTTATAATGCCACTTTGCATTCTGCATTTTGTTTCAGTTTAGTCTGTCTATTTGTGGCACTCCAGCAAGTAATAATAAGGGGCATTCCGAGTTGATCGTAGCTGTGCTAAATTTAGCACAGCTACGATCTTCTTCCCAGACATGCGGGGGGACGCCCAGCACAGGGCTAGTCGGCCCCGCATGTCAGTGCCGCCCCCCCTTGCAGAAGTGCAAAGGCATCGCACAGCGGCGATGCCTTTGCACTTCACGAGTAGCTCCCGGCCAGCGCAAGTTTAGCGTGCTGGCCGGGAGCTACTCGTCGCTCCCTTCCCGGCTTGCAGCGGCTGCGTGTGACATCACGCAGCAGCAGCGGCCCGCCCCCCGTTCGGTCCGCCCACGCCTGTGTTGGCCAGGCCAAACCCACGAAACGGTGGCCAAACGCCGCCGTTCCGCCCCCTCCCGCCCAGCGATCGCCTCTGCCTGTCAATCAGGCAGAGGCGATTGCATTCCTGCTACGGCCTTCGGCCGTCTGGCATGCGCCGGCGCACTACAACACTGGCACATGCGCAGCAGGGACCCGTTCGCTCTGCTGCGTTAAAACCCCCAATGACCTGTGATGTTTACGGAAATTAGTAGTGTAACAAAATATTTGGTGCATAGTTATTTTATGTTATGAAATCTCATATCTCATGGCATTTTGTTAATATTATATGTCTCATGGAAATTATGTTGAGGAATGGGGCAGTATGGATGGTGTAATGGTTAGCATTACTGCCTCACAGCACTGAGGTCATGGGTTCGATTCCCACCATGGCCCTAACTGTGCGGAGTTTGTATAGTCTCCCCGTACTTGTGTGGATTTCTCCAGGTTCTCCGGTTTCCTCCCACAATCCAAAAATATACTGGTAGGTGATTGGATCCCAACAAACTTAACCCTAGTGCATGTGTGTGTACATGTGATAGGGAATCTAGAGTGTAAGCTCCACTGGGGCAGGGACTCATGTGAATGGCCAAATATTCTCTGTAAAGCGCTGCGGAATATATGTAAATAACTGGTAATAAATAATAATATTTCAAATTTACATAGCTAACAGTAGGAACTGAAGATGTTCTCAAATAAACATCCATTTTCGGGTGATATGCGCAAATCTAGGGATGGGTGTCATTTTCAATGGCAATAGGTAGCCTGCATATATTTCTATGGGGGCTGCTATTTATGAGCTTTACCAAACTCTAGAATGTGAAGCATTGCAGAACTTCACCGTGGTAGCTAATGCTATCTGTAGATACTGTATGTTAGTCAGTGTAGCCTCTCCAGCAATGGCCGCTCACGTTCTGTTGACTGTACATGTGAAGTGATGCAATTGGCACCCAAATGCCAGAGCAAAGTGATTGCATTACAAGTCACTTCTACACATAGCAGGTACAGGCTCCTATTGAAGCCGCTGTCCCTAGATGTGTTTAATGGTACATCACTACGATATATAATAATTACTTATTGCCACTATAATTGTTGATGATAAATTACAGTTATCGGGTCTAAACTTTGATAATATACATGTCCCTAAGAATGATATCATACAGGTACTTTCCTGTCCACCCTCAAAGGGCAGAGTCTAATTTCTCAGAATATACATCAATCAATTTTATTAGTAATGAAAAGTGAATATCACACAATTATTAAACTGCTCAAAATTGCTTATAAAAATCTGATGATATGACTGTTACAATTATAATTATCTTAGTTTTATTAAACAGCGGTAGTCCTAAAATAAACACACTGATACATAACTTTTAATAAATGTGACCAAAAATCTTCCTGTAACTTGCAGACAGACTGATGTAATGAGTTGTTCTAGGTTACTAATACCCCTTTCACACCGCAGCTTGTACTCGGTAATTTGCCGTTTTTACTGGCTTCCTAAACGGTTCGAGCTGCGATGTGAAAGGGTCACCTTCAATTTACCGTTTACAAAATACCGGTATTTGAAACGGTAAAAAAGCAGGGTCTTACCCGTTTCAGACCCGTTTAATTGTGCAGTGTGAAAGGGTCTGAAACGGTATTTGCAAGCCCCAGAAGGTGATAGGCTGTCTCCATGTGTGATGTCACCAGGCAGAAGCAGGAAATAAACATTTAAAATGACAACCACTGTTTTGTATGGGTGAAACGGGTTCAGTGTGAAAGGTACCAAAACGGTAATGAAATGGTAATATACTTATTACAACATGCGATGTGAAGGGGGTTTAACTGCTCAGACCCGTTTTAAGAACCGTTTAAAGAACCATTTCAAAAGCAGGTTTTGCGATGTGAAAGCAGCATAAGCAGCGCACAGTCCTGTGGATTAGGAGTAAGGTGAATTGGCTAGGATATCCTGAATTAAGCACTTCACTAATATCGTATCCAATGATATGATGGCAGAGTGATAAAAATACATTATTTTCCACAAGCGTTTGTAATATTGAAATTGTCAAGTTTTAGGCCACCTGTGAAAGCACTGAGTAGCGTGCATTAGCCTGCATGCCACAGATACGCATATGTGCTAACTGAGGGAACTGCTCAGATCTGTGGGATTGCAGACCTCCAGCGTTTTTGCTTTTCTACAAAAAATGATGTCCCTCTAGGGAATAAGTGCATACAATGCCAAGGAATACAGCAATGCGTCATTTCACTTGATTGCAAGAAAACCACTGGAGGATTGAATGAGGCCTTTTCGAAAGGCACTTTAGGCCACACAAAATGAAATCCATGATCCAGACCTATAACAGCACTTTATTGCTTACACTAAATCACTCAAGTTTGTGACAGCTCTCACAAGAGAAAAATGTGCAGCGGAATTATACTTAAAATTCACCCATGAACTGTTTTGTTTCCTGAACCGATCACATTCACCGTCCTACATAAGCAGAAATAAACCTCAATCCCACAAATAATCCTCAAATGTCCTCTGTTTTGCCCTACTCCTTCTCATTGCAGCTGGTGACTTCTCTTCCAACCTTGGGCCTCGTTTAATCCCCACAATGACCACAATGAGCCTAATTCAGGTTTGCAAGCAAAGCAAAAAATCACACAACTGGCCAAAACCATGCTGCATTGCAGGTGGGGCAGATGAAACATGTGCAGAGAGATGTAGGTTTGAGTGGGATTTGTTCAACTGAAACCTAAATTGCAGTGTAAAAATAAAGCTGTCTAACATTTGTGGGTTACATTCAAAAGCAGCCAGTATTTAACCTGCACAGAAACAATATAAGACACCAAATCTAAATCTCTCTGCACATGTTACATCTGCTCCACCTGCAATGCAGCATGGTTTTGCCTGGTTGTCTGCCTTTTTGCTTTGCTTACAAACCTGAGTCAGGTCCAATCTGCAAATGCATGATCCAACAAAATACTTTCCAACCACTTCATACTTCCAAACCCTCTAACACTATTCACATATCTTCAGTACGCTCAATGCTCTTTTCCTGTACACTTTGAAATGTAAGATATGTTTGTAAAAAACACATCCATTCATATCAGTTAATGTTAAAATCCCTCAACCTCCTTGCCAGTACAAAATCTTGATTTACCACACTCTTTTCCTGCAAAACCTTCACTCCACTGACCATCATTACACAGCATTTTCTTGGTTCACTTCTTACCTATTGAATAGCTCCTTTAATATACAGTGGGGGTCATTCCGAGTTGTTCGCTCTGTAAATTTCTTTGCATCGCAGCGTTTTTCCGCTTAGTGCGCATGCGCAATGTTCGCACTGCGACTGCGCCAAGTAAATTTGCTATGCAGTTAGGAATTTTACTCACGGCTTTTTCATCGTTCTGGTGATCGTAATGTGATTGACAGGAAGTGGGTGTTTCTGGGCGGAAACTGACCGTTTTATGGGAGTGTGTGAAAAAACGCTACAGTTTCTGGGAAAAACGCGGGAGTGGCCGGAGAAACGGAGGAGTGTCTGGGCGAACGCTGGGTGTGTTTGTGACGTCAAACCAGGAACGACAAGCACTGAACTGATCGCAGATGCCGAGTAAGTCTCGAGTTACTCAGAAACTGCACAGAGATGTCTTATCGCAATATTGCGAATCTTTCGTTCGCAATTTTAAGATGCTAAGATTCACTCCCAGTAGGCGGCGGCTTAGCGTGTGCAAAGCTGCTAAAAGCAGCTTGCGAGCGAACAACTCGGAATGAGGGCCAGTATTTCTGCCTCTGTCACATCAACTCCAGTCTCACTATTGAGCCCCATAAACCTCTGTTCTTGGTTTGTGTTTTTCTCATTGAACACTTAGGGGGTATCCAATTAGCTGTGAAGAAATATAGTGATTTTTCCAGATGTTCCGTCGATATTTATTTAAGGCTATCCTATCAGAATCCCACGAGAAAAAAAAAATGCATTTTCTTACAGAAACACACAGGTTCAATGAAACCTGTGTGTTTTCACTGGACACAACCCCGTTTTAGCATGATAACGGTGTTGCTTTTTGGGATTTGGTTTCACCTGCTTGAGGCAGGTGAAACAAAATCTCTGATAAGACACGGCTCCTGCCGGCTTATCTGGGCTAATTGGATAGCCCCCGGTGAGAAAAATTACTCGTAGTAATTTACCACTTGTAATTGGATACCCCCCTATTCTCTAATGGGCCCTACACACTAGGTGATTAATCTCAAAGATATGAACAATCTCGTTCATAAATGAACGAGATACCGTTCATATCTTTAGTGTGGAGGCTCCAGCGATGAACGATGAGCGATCCATCGCTGGTCTCCCGTCGGCTGTGCATGCAGGCCAATATGGATGATCTCGTCCATATTTGCCTGCATTTCTATGGAGCCGTATGACGGGGGGAGTGAAGAAACTTCACTCCCCCCATCACTGCCCCCCCCCGCCGCCGGGTCGCCCGTCGCCCGTATCCGCCATCGGGCAGCTCGGCGGCGGATCGGCCAATGTGTAGGGCCCAATAGTTTCACATTTTGCCTTAAGTTCGGTACACACTGAGCAATATATCATCCATTCATGGGACTAGACAATATTTTGCTAGTGGGTTGGCGGGTGTGAACACCTGATGTGTCTGTGAATGACACTTTTAAGATGGATAGAAATGGTGATACATGGGGGTGAGAATACCAGATTGTAAGAGTTGCAATATTCTTGGCAGGAAAAGGTGAGTGTGTGGATTAGAGTTTTGGTAGAATATTGTGTAAAAGACGAGCATATTATAGCAATATATCTAAAAGCATGCAACAGGGCTGGAAGAGAAAGTGGATATGAAGAATAATACATTGGGCCAGTTAAATAACACTGGTCTTGAGAGACTGAGGAGATTGTGGCGTCGCTGACTGGGAGGTAGGGAGGTGGAGGTTTTGGGAGGAGAGAAAATGTTAATTTCTCTTTTTGACATACATACCCATTTTCCACTAGCTCCTTAAAACACGGGTAAATGCGTGGGGGGCGCGCATTTACCCGTGTTTTGCCCTAGTGGAAAAGGGTCCCCTGCAAATTCCCGGATCAAGTGATCCGGGAATCCTACCCGGGTAGCTTGCCGGGTTGAACATGTGTTCAACCCGGTAAGCTATCTAGTGTGAACGGGAGCCGTGTCGAGGCGACACGGCTCCCGTTCACAGTGTATGGAAGGGCGGCGCTGGGAGACCCCTGCCGCGTCACTAGCAGCGTCCCCAACCCGGCAATATGCCAAGTTGGTGAGCGCTGTGGGAAAGGGGGCTGTAGACACGGCTGCGACCCGTGCTACAGTGGAAAAGGGGTATTAGGCTGTAGATAGCATTGGAACATCCATGTAGAGATATCAAAATGACAGTTGGTTACACGAGAACAGAAGCACAAAGATAGCTTTTGGTGCTGTCGGAGTACAGCTGGTACGTTACACCGCAGCGACAGGTCGGTGTACCTGCCATCACACCGACAGAGAGGCTGCTCCCACGTCATCCAGGCAGCACTTCGCAGCTACTGCTCTCTCTCTCTCATATATATATATATATATATATCTTTTTTTCTTGATTCTTAAATGGAAAATTAGGGAGTTTTCATCTAACACTCCTTGCGGGCAGGACTAAATTGTGTGTTGTTTTTTTAAGAATCCTATTTAAGTGACTATAGATGTGTGTTAGAAGCACAAACTTTTCATACATGCTACAATAAAGCAAACAATTGGTCTAGCGTTGTCTGAGCATTCCCCTCATTGTGTTGGTAATTAAATAGTGAAGAACTTATGCATGCTTGAATACTAAGATGCACACATTAATATGTATCATTGATTGTTTATACTATTTTCCATGATAAAATGTTGAGTTATCAACTTCAATCTGTGTCTCAGATTTGCTCCCACAATAGAGCCATGCTCAGACTCAGTAGATTTCATAATCCCTAGACCATCCCAAAAACTGCAATGCTAGCTAGTTAAAGGACCAGTAAACTCTTGAAAACACTTTTCAATGTCCATCCCCATAAAAATAATTCTGTCTATCTCCATCATTATGCAGTGCTGCAATGATTGTTACCACATATGTTCAAGGTGTCTATCCATGTAAGGATAGCTAAGCACTTTACATGGCTGTCAGGGGCTGGATATCAGTCAAACACATGGAGCATTCTCAGAATAACCATTGGGACGGGAATCAATCATCCTGTTGGTGATTCCCTGCAATCAAGAAGGTATTTAGCAATTCTTTCAGTTAATCATTGCCTCAGTATTATGCTTCCTGATTTCTAGGTACCTCCCAACTATTCCACTTTAGCTGGGACAGTGTCAATTTGAGAGTTCTGTCCCCCAGATCAAGACTTTTGTCCTAATTCCAGGAAAGTTCATAGTTATATGCTGCTGATAGTGTCTTTTCAATGCCATGTGTACCAGCTGGTGGAACTAAAGTGGTGTTTTTAGTGGGGAAGGAGTGTGAGCATCACAGCATTTTGGAAGTGCTGGGCCTGCCCACAGGGAACATAGCCACTTCCCAGTCTCTTTGCACCCGTACTATCCGGATTCATAGTTGCCTACCCTCCCGCATCCTGTAGGAGACTACCGGTTCACTGTGGAGTCTCCTGCTGCCCCGGATTGTAATTCAAAACCACCAGATTCCTCTTCTACCTCAGGAATCTGGACTGCGCTTATGCAAGACCAGATTTGATGGGGGGGGGCTTCAGGACGGACCGCAGTGTCTGAATTAGGGGACCCTAAGCCCTGACACCAGCCACAAGCACCAACACTGAGCCTGCTGCTTCCCCGATTAACCCTCGTCACACACCACCTGACTAGGAAGCAGCTGAGACAGGAGCCGGTAAGAACCCCCCTTCTTAAGCAGCATTGCACTGGTGAGTAGAACTACTTATCACATACAGCTCAAGGCACCATCTCCTACATCTACGGGGCCCTGGTGTCAGTGTGACATACAACTTTTGCTGGCACCTTACCCGTGGTGGCTTTGCAATCCCAGTGGGCTTGCTAGGTGGCCCTGTGGCAGCAAAACTGAATGGTGCTCTCCCTCTGCTGTGAGGGACACTGACCGGGACCGTTTCCTTCACCCACCCCTGGAGTGTACTTATGTCTGCAGGAATCATCCTGGGCTGTTTTAGTCTTCTCATCGGGCAACTGTACTGCCACTTCACTCTGGAAGTGGGCGGCCATTGATGATCCTGAAGAGTAGGAAAATATCCTTTTATGGCATTTGCAGCTGAATCCATTTTCCACTGTATGTTGTGCCCTTACTCATCCCATACAAAACTGTTCCCCTATGTGTGGTCCCCTTAGCAGAGTAGTAGTGCACGATATCGGAAATTTTCTGTCTTGGCCGACTGATCTGATCAACGATGTTTGCGACCAAGATTTCTACGGTTTATGATAGGAAACACCGAAATAATTGTTCAAACACTATGGGCAGTATTCAACACCTGTCGGAAGCGGCACCGTTTCAGACAGGTTGCCGTTCCGACAGGACCCGTCAGTCGGAATCAGCATCTCGCTTCACTGATCTAGTCAAAGCTTTTGCCTTCCGACACTCCCCTTGTCGGAAAGCAGCAATCTGTCGGATTGTGAGCGGAGTGCTGTCGGCTTCCCGCCCTTAGGGATTAGATAAAAGGGCTGTTTGCTATGTGCTCCTGGCGCCATTTTTGTAACCTGCAGAGTGGAGAGAGGTGCTGTAGAGTGCTGATTTGGATGCTTTTGCTGTGGTAAAGTGCACCCTGGCGAAATAAACTCCCAGCAAGCTTTCATCTACACCTTCATCTACAGACAACGTTGGACAGAGGAGAGGTCGTTTTAGGACTTTTTTCTACACTGTTAGGTGTTTTGTTCATATGTTTGTAAATCCAGTCATAAGGACACAGAGACATGTGAGTTCACTGCTGTGCTGTTTTATTCCATCACCAACTCCAGACACACTGCACACTGGACCACCCACTTCCCAGCATCCCCCTAGTCCCAGGAACCATCACTGAAGATTCAGGCTTACACATATATTAGTAAGGGAGTGTCTACAAATATTAAGCATTCTAATACACTAACATCACATCCTCTTTTCTTTAAAGATAAGCCCTGTACGCTTTAATGCAACAATTAACAACGTCATATTAAGAACATCACCTAACACATTTCAATGAGTCTCTCAGGTCTGCGTATTTCCCTTTTGGGTCTTTCATACACAGTCTGTGTTTCATCTACCATGTTGGACCTTTCTAGAATCGTGGTTTGTTCACCATTATGAGGATCATCATAAATGTCAGATGAAGGGTCATGTCAGTCATGTTGTCTTCATTATGGTTAGGTTGAGATCTTAAATTCACCCGATTTCTTCTTATTTCCGTTCCACGCTCTGTACATATAGTATAAGATCTTGGTGCTACTTGTGCTTGCACAATACCTTTCTGCACCCAAATACCTTTCTTGTGATCTCTGAGACGGACTTGGTCACCCGATTTTAGATCAGATAAGCTTTTTGTTCGCCTGTCATGGAACAGTTTCTGTTTTGCCTGTTGATGTTCCTTACTCAGTCTGACCAACGCTGAGTTATGTGTATTAAGCAGTTCATCATGTATCGGGAGATTTGCTCTAATCCTCCTTCCCATCAGCATTTGTGCAGGAGAAAGTCCATTCTCTAAAGGTGTACTGCGGTAGATTAAAAGACTTTTGTAGAAATCTTCTTTACCTTCTTGAGCTTTTTTCATGAGACTCTTTACAGTTTTTATTGAACTTTCCACCAACCCATTTGAGCGTGGATAGTGGGGACTTGATGCAGTATGGACAAATTCCCACTCATCAGCAAATTGTCTAAATTCAGCACTGGAAAACTGAGGACCATTGTCAGTGAATACTTCCATAGGAACACCATGCCTTGCAAAGATTGATTTCATGCAATTGATTACGGCTTTACTAGTAGTTGTATGTAGTGTCTTCACCTCAGGGTAGTTAGAGTAATAATAATAGAGACACAACAATGTACGTTTTTCCATTACAATCAAACAAATCTGCGCCAACTTTCTGGTACGGTCTCTTTGGCACTGCGTGAGGACTCAGTGGCTCGACTTGTTGTTTCGGTCTATACGTAAGACATAATTCACATGTAGCTGTAGTCTGTGCTATGTCTTGGTTCATTCTTGCCCAATACATAACTTCACGCGCTCTCCGCTTACATTTTTCTTCTCCTAAGTGGCCTTCATGTATCTTGCACAGCATAGTTTTTCTTAGTCGTGTAGGTATGACAAACCTATTGCCTTTGTAAATAATACCATCGACAACTGTAAGGTCACTGCGGTACATCCAATAATCATGGATAGACAGTGGGCATGCATGTTTTTCTGCTGGCCAACCTTTCAGAATGATATCTTTCAACACTTTCATTGTGTCATCTGTCTCAGTTTCTTTCCTAATCTGTTCTTGTCTTGCAAGAGACACTGGTAGATAAGCTACGATCAAATTAACATAGGCTTCTATCTCTTCATCCATCAGACTTTTGGAACCTTCACTTTTGTCCACAGCACGAGAAAGTGTATCAGCAATGTACATGTATTTGCCGGGACAGTACAGCAAGTGTACATCATATTTCTGTAGTCTGAAAAGCATTCGTTGAATTCTCATGGGACAGTCATGTAATGATTTAGTCATGATAGCTACCAATGGCTTGTGGTCAGTTTCCACTGTAAATGTTTGACCATACACAAACTGATGAAATCGCTCACATGCATATGTGATCGCTAGAAGTTCTTTTTCTATCTGAGCATACCTTGTTTCAGCAATTGTCAGTGCTCTTGATGCATAGATTACTGGTTGCCATGTATCCTCATGTTCTTGTAACAGCACTGAGCCTAGGCCAAATTGTGAAGCATCTGCTGAAATTCTTATTCTTTTCGCAGGATCAAAGAATTTTAGCACTGGTTGCTCTGTAATGATCTGTTTCAAGTTTTGCCAACTTTCTTCTTGTTAATGTGACCACATCCACTCGTTATCTTTGTCCAACAACCATCTAAGAGAGGCTTTTCGTTCAGAGAATTGAGAAATAAACTTTCCTAAGTAAGTAATCATTCCTAGGAATCTTCTGACGTCGTCTTTGTTGTTAGGACGTTCCATGTTCACTATGGCTGATATTTTCCTTGGGTCTGGTTGTACACCTTGATCCGAGACCACGTCGCCCATAAAGGTAAGTGTGTTCACGCCAAATTCACATTTGTGCTTGTTTAGCTTTAGATTCACTTTCTTGACAAGTTCCATTACTTGTCTCAATCTAGAATCATGTTCTTCCTTTGTAGATCCCCAGACAATAATGTCATCCATCATTGTTTCAACACCTGCAATATGTTCAAAAATCATGTGTATCTTTTTGTGATATACTTCTGGAGCAGACAATATGCCATATGGTAGTCGAAGAAATCTGTATCGACCTTCTGATGTATTAAATGTACAAAGCTTTGAGCTGGCCTCATCTAGCTTCATTTGCCAGAATCATGAAAATGTGTCCAATTTACTGAACCATTTTGCTCTCGCAAATTGCGACATGATTTTATCTCTGGTTGGTAGTTTAAAGTGTTCTTGTTTAATAGCTTTGTTTAAATCTCTGGGGTCTAGACATATTCTGAGTTGTCCATTTTTCTTTTCAACAATTACTAAGGAGCTTACCCATTCAGATGGCTCATCAACTTTCTGTATCACACCCAAGGCTTCCATGCGATTTAACTCTTGTTTCAGTTTTTCTCTCAGCGCAAACAGCACTTTTCTACAGGGGTGTATCACTGAAGAAACTTGCGTGTCTATATTTATTTTATGCCCTCCAGGCAAACAACCTAGACCTTCAAACAAGTCTCTGTATTCTGTAAACATCGATTTGCAGTCATCTTCTACTTGTGATGTCACCATAAAAACTTTCTTTAGCAAGCTTAGTTTCTCACAGGAACTTAATCCTGGAATCGGTTGCACACTTTTATCCACAATCAGCAGAGATGTTTTAAACTGTTGTCCCTTATATTTCAGTGCCACTAAGCATGTACCTTTCACAGGAATTTCCTCCCCAGTGTACCCTGTAACTTTCACTTTGGCTGGATGAATTTTAGGTTTTACTCTAAAAGTCTTATAGTCTTGAAACAATATTAAATTCACCTGCGCGCCAGTATCAAGCTTAAAGGGAATGACAATCTCGTTCACAGTTAAAGGGACAATCCATTCTTTCTTATATGCACTGCAAAGTTCAATGCAATCCACAAAGAATTCCTCTGTTTGTTTAACAGCATGCACTTTGGTTGTTTGACTTTTCATTTTACAGCATTTGGCAAAGTGATTAAGTCTACCAGATTTCATGCATATTTTACCATAAGCAGGGCACATTTTAGGATTATGAGCATTTCCACATCTACTACACATTTCCTTGTTAGACTGTGACTTAGACTGCTTCATTCTTGAGAATGGAGGTTTGCTTGGCTTTGTTTTCTGCACTACCTGCACTACAGGTTTGCTTGGCTCTGTTTCCTGCACTACATCAGCTTCCTTGTGTAACTTTTTGGCTTGAAATCGAGTTATTTCTGCAGATCTACACATAGTCACTGCCTTGTCTAGTGTTAGGTCTTGCTCTCTCAGCAGTCTCTCTCTGAGTCCATTATCAGGTATTCCACAGACAATACGATCTCTAATCAGTGCATCCTTTAAATCACCAAACTCACAGGTTTTACTGAGTGATTGCAGCTCTGTAACATACTGATCAAATCCATCTCCAGACTTCTGATCACATGTGAAAAACATATCTTTCATATGTCACATTTTCCTTGGCACAAAGTAATCTTCAAACTTTTGTATTATAGAAGATAGCACCATATTCTGCCCCTCATCAAACTGAAAACTATTATAAATGTCCAGCACATCCTCTCCTATCACATGGAGGAAAATGGATGCCTTAGTTTTGTCAGCCTCTGTATCAGCTCCACATGCAGCAAGATATATATTAAACCTTTGCTTAAATCTTTTCCAGTTTTCAGACAAATTACCAGACATCAGCATGCCAGTGGGAGGAGCTAGTTTATCCATGGTTACTCACTGTTTGAAGAGTGGAGCACTCGGCAGGCTTTGCAGACACTGAGTATCACAGCCTTACAGACTGCTGCAGGATTCTTTCACACTCTGAGAGCACTAGCAGTACAAGTTAAACTTCTTCTGACACCATGTTTTGTTCATATGTTTGTAAATCCAGTCATAAGAACACAGAGACATGTGAGTTCCCTGCTTTGCTGTTTTATTCCAGACACACTGCACACTGGACCACCCACTTCCCAGCATCCCCCTGGTCCCAGGGACCATCACTGAAGATTCAGGCTTACACATATTAGTAAGGGAGTGTCTACAAATATTAAGCATTCTAATACACTAACATCACATTAGTTAAGTACCCACTGTGGGATATGTGTGTATGGAGTTGCATATGGGTGCATTCGGGTGCATGTGTACTGCATGGGAGCTTTTGTGAGGTCATTTGGGGTGGTTTGTTTGATGTTTGAGTGCAGCATGTAATGTATGGATGGGGGAGGGGTGCATGTGCTGTACTTTTGGCTTGCTTGGATGTGTTTGGGATATGTTTAAAATGTGTGCAGGGGAGCTTTTTTATGTTGTTTGGGGTATTGCTTGGGTTGTAGGGATGAATTTGGGGTACTCTGGGGTACTTCGGGACTGTTTGGGTGGGGCCAGTGTTTTATTAAAAATGTGTGCAGGGCTGCTTTTAAAATGTTTTATGTTGTTTGTGTTATTGCATCATGTAATGTTGGGGTGATTTGGGGGTACTGAAATGGTGTTTGGGTGGGGTCTGTGTATGTTTTAAATTGTTTTCTATTGTTTGGGGTATTGCATCAGGGGGATGTTTTTAAATTGTTTAGGTGGCAGGGCATGCTGGGCTCTGTAGTTCCACAACTGCTAAAGTGCTTTAGGCGGCTTTAAAATAGTTTTATGCTGTTTGTGTTATTGCATCAGGTTTTTTTTTATTGTCTAGGTGGCAGGGCATGCTGGGCTGTCTAGTCCCACAACAGCTAAAGGTCTTTAGGCTGCTTTAATATAGTTTTATGCTGTTTGTGTTATTGCATCTTGTAATGTTGGGGTGTAGGGGTGACTTTGGGGTACTTTGATGCTGTTTGGGCAGGGTTTTTTGTTGTTGTTTTTTAAATGGATGCTGATGTTTTTTTTTAAATGGTTTTCACTTTGGACTTGGTGCTTCATGCAATGGTGGGGTGACTTCTGGGTACTTTGATGTTGTTTGGGCAGGGTTTTTTTTTTCATTTTTTTTAAATGGATGCTGATGTTGTTTTTTTTAAAATGGTTTTCACTTTGGACTTGGTGTTTCACGCAAAGGTGGGATGATACTTTGATTCTGTTTGGACGGGGCATGCTGGGCTGTGTGGTTCCACAACAGCTAAAGGGCTTTAGGCTGCTTTTAAATTGTTTTATGCTGTTTTGGTTAATGCGTCTTGTAATGTTGGAGTGTAGGGGTACTTTGATGTTGTTTGGGTGCGTTTTTTTTTTTAAATGAATGCTGATGTTGTTTTTAAAATGGTTTTCACTTTGGACTTGGTGCGCCATGCAATGGTGGGGTGACTTCGGTGTAATTTGATACTGTTTGGGTCTGCATGTATTTTCGTTGAAAGTCTAATGTGAGATGGGGGGGGGGGGGCAATTTTTGCTGCTTGTGGGTTAATTAAAAAAAAAAAACTACAGAATGTCCAGAGACAAGTGACCACAGAAGAATCCTTGGGCAGCGGTGAGGAGTGGGACCCAACCCAGGAGGAAGAGATGGCGAGTCACCCGAGGCCATTTAAAGATCAAGGACACCATCACAGGCCATCCAAGAAAATGTCAGCATCCGGGGTCTTACCGGTACACTGGGGCTGCGGGACTGGCGTTGCAGGCGGCGTATGAGCAGTGGCGGCGGAGGGCTGCCACGCCGGGTCCGTGGGCAGCGGTAGCGGCGGTGAAGGGGTCCGCTCGTGGCGGAGGGACGCCGCTGCGCCCGAAGTCCAGGCGATCCAGGATTGGTCACTTCCAGCTACCCTTAAGGGGGTTCAATGTTTTCTGGGATTCGCTAACTTCTACCGAAGATTCATTCAGAATTATTCTTCTGTCATAGCCCCCAATACCGCATTAACTAGGAAAGGAGCAGATTTCCCTATAGATTGTAAGCTTCTTGCGAGCAGGGCCTTCCTACCTCTATGTCTGTCTGTTTTTACCCAGTTTTGTTCTATTACTGTTGTTCTAATTGTAAAGCGCAACGGAATATGCTGCGCTATATAAGAAACTGTTAATAAATAATAAATAATCCTGCAAAGAGGTCTTTGGAGGCTTTAGAAGCCTTTTCATCCTTAAAGGAATGCCTTCAGGACCACTCCTGTCCTTCGTCAACCCGATCTCAGCCGTCCGTTCCTGGTGGAGGTTGATGCCTCCACTGTAGGAGTAGGAGCAGTATTGTCCCAGCTCTTCGAGGACAAAAAGGTCCATCCCTGTGCGTTCTTCTCACAAAGATTTTCTCCCGACGAACAGAATTATGCTATTGGGGAACTAGAATTACTAGCAATTAAGTTAGCCTTTGAGGAGTGGAGGTATTTGTTGGAGGGAGCCCAGCATCCAATCTCGGTGACCACGGATCACAAGAACCTCCTATATCTACAGTCAGCTCGATGTCTGAACCCACGCCAAGCAAGATGGGCACTCTTCTTTACCCGTTTTAACTTTAAACTTAGTTATCGACCAGGTTCCCTCAACAAAAAGGCTGATGCATTATCCCGTTCCCTAAGTTCTGAAGAACCCTCTGATCGCTCAAAAGAACAATTTATCTTGGAGTCCACCTCTTTCTCAGCAACTAATACTTCTCCACTTCCCCCTCCTGGAAAAATATTTGTTGCACCAAACCTACGCAAGAAACTTCTTACATGGGCTCACTCCTCCTCCTTCATGGGCCATGTCGGTGGTCATAAAACGTTCAAATTCATTCAGCGCTCCTACTGGTGGCCTCATCTCAGGACTGATGTTCAGGAATTTGTGGCTGCTTGTCCAAAGTGTGCTCAACATAAAAGTCCCAAAGGTCCTCCAGCCGGGTTACTCCATCCATTACCTGTGCCGCAAAGACCATGGACGCATATTTCTATGGACTTTATTACTGATTTACCTGCGTCTGGCGGATGAAATACCGTGTGGGTTATTGTTGACCAGTTCTCTAAAATGGCACACTTTGTTCCCCTGGCTGGTCTTCCATCAGCATCCCAGTTAGCAAAATTGTTCATAGCAGAGATCTTCCGACTTCATGGTCTACAGCAGGAAATCATATCTGATAGAGGTCCTCAGTTTGTGGCCAAGTTTTGGAGATCCCTATGTTCTGCTCTCGGCGTGAAATTGAATTTCTCCTCTGGATATCATCCCCAAACTGATGGACAAACAGAGAGAGTGAACCAGGACCTGGAGACATTTCTACGTTTATTCATGTCCTCCTCCCAGGACGACTGGCTGAACTTTCTCCCATTCGCAGAATTTGCCCATAATAATCTCTATCATTCTGCTACAAAGTCTTCTCCATTTTTCATAAATTATGGTTATCATCCAAAAGTTCCAGACTTCCAACTTCTACCTACGCTCGAGGTTCCTGCCACAGGATCAGCACTTCGACAATTTACCAAAACTTGGAGACAAGTTCACGAGGCCTTGCTTAAGACATCCAAGAGGTATAAGACCTATGCAGATCTGAAGCGAAAAGCTGTACCAAGTCTTAAGGTGGGAGATCGGGTTTGGATTTCCACACGTAACCTAAGGTTGAAGGTACCTACTAAAAATTTACTCCCAGATTTATTGGACCCTACCCAATCGAGAAAGTATTAAATCCTGTGGCTTACAAGGTGAGGTTGTCTCCGCATTTGAGAAGTCCTAATTCATTTCATATTTCTCTTTTAAAACCGCTGGTACTTAAGCGATTCAGAGCTGCTCTGCCTAAACCTCCCAAGATCCAATCAGCACAAGGAGACGAATTTGAGATTCGCAAGATCGTCGACTCTCGCAGACGATATGGTCGCCTCCAGTACCTTGTAGATTGGAAAGGATATGGACCTGAGGAAAGGTTTTGGGTAGGAGCAGATGATGTCCATGCTCCAAGACTTCTTCTGGCATTTCATGCCAAGTTTCCAGCTAAACCATATAGGTGTCCGGAGTCCACCCGCAAAGGGGGGGTACTGTCAGTGTCCGGGGTCTTACCGGTACGCTGGGGCCGCGGGTCTGGCGTTGCAGGCGGTGTACGGGCAGCGGCGGCGGAGGGCTACCGCGCCGGGTCCGTGTCCAGTGGTAGCGGCGGTGAGGGGGTCCGCTCGTGGCGGCGGGACGCCGCTGCAGCGGGTCTCTCCTTGCCAGGGCGTTTGCTAGGAGACCAGGGGCAGTGCACTGTGTGGCCTTACAGGGAGGTCTGCATTACTGGGCACCGCCATATTGGAGACCAAAGTTTGAGGCATAGTTTTGGCTTCCTGTTCCTTCCAGCCAATCCAGGGAGAGTTCTCCTTATAAAAGGGGGCTGGTTTATGACAGGGAGGCCAGTGATTCAAGTTACAACCCTGTTGTAGGTGCTTCAGCCCTGTGCTCCCAGGATTCTTGCCGTATTCTGGTTACTTCTAACCCTGCTTAGCCAGTTCTCAGTTACTGCCCTATACATTAAAGCAGACAGAGCACCTGATTATAGACTAATTTGTCCAGTAATTGTATATTCTAATTCAAAATATAAACAGTAACACAGCGTAAAATAAAATTTTATTTTTAGAAATTAAATAAAACTTACAGTAAGATGGGTATTTTGTATACTTCCACTTTATTGCAGTCTTTGATCAGATCCTCAAAACTAATCTTACGTATCACATCTGATTGTATACTTAGTATTAGAATTCTAATTTTGTTGTATTCCCAAGGTTAATATATATATCATTATGCTTAATTATTATTATTGTATGTGTGTGTGTGTGTGTGTATATATATATAAATATATATATATATCCAATACCACCATCCGGCACTCCCAGGGTTAACAGTGTTGTAGATGCTCCGGTGTCTTCTTACAGGAGACAGCGCTCCCACACATGCAGCAAAACAGAAGAAGTGGCACTCAGAGACTCCATAAAGTGCGAAAGAAGCAGTCACGCCTTTATTTTCAAGTGCTTCTTTTGCACTTTACGGAGTCTCTGATAGCCACTTCTTCTGTTTTGCTATATATATATATATATATATATATGCTTCGGACCAGAAGTATTTTGGTTATCGGATTTTTCTGTATTTTGGAATAGTTGCATACCATAATGAGATATCATGGTGATGGGACCTAAGTCTAAGCACAGGATGCATTTATGTTTCATATACACCTTATATACACAGCCTGAAGGTCATTTAATACAATATTTTAATAACTTTCTGTATTAAACAAAGTTTGTGTACATTGAGCCATCAGAAAACAAAGGTTTCACTATCTCACTCAAAAAATTCCATATTTCGGATTATTCCGTATTTCTGAATATTTGGATATGGGATACTCAACCTGTATATATATATATATATATATATATATTCATGTATTTTTTTCATTTGTGGTTGGAAACCTTATTTGTGGAACCTGGTTCAGACGCATCATTTGCAGCTTTGCACCATATGGCTCATAGTGAATCCGGGAATGGAAAATTTTCTCTTGATGCCCTAAGCACGTGGTTATTTCTCTTAATGAATATGCAAACACAGAGAGGTGGTTTCCGGTTGCCCCAAACCCCCCTCCTCTTGGCAAGTGGCTTAAATTATGATAACAATAGCAATGGCATATAATATGATTACTAGCGCTGCCGCTACATCATGCAGTTTAAGAAACAGACCAGAGCAGCTTCTTCTACCAAGTTTGCTGTGTGTGTGGATCTCAGTGCTCCATCTATGCACTGGACCAGAGAGTAGCTATCAGGAAGAAGACAGTAACCTTACCATGAGCTGGGAGAATGTGTGCTTCGAAAGTGCAGTACTGGTTCTATCTATTATGTTTGTGTATTTATTTATTATAGATTTATTATAGAAACCTTTTCCTGACCACTTATTTATATTATTTAAATATGATTGATACAGCCTATTCTATAGAACATCTATAGTGTTAAATATTAATACTGTATCCCGTGTTCCGCAGAGTGGGAGATTGTGGATTGCATTTGGAAACCCCCGTGTAAAACTCCTGCGTTTGCCACTGTAATGGTCAATCCAGTCTTATCCACAAGATATATAATTATGCTAACAGGGCTAATCATGACTGTAACTGCTGGAATTTATAGCATTTCTATATGAAGCCCTGGGCAAAGTCATGTGAAACTCATGACTAAAGTATTTATGTTACTCGTGTGATAAGTAGAGTCATAACTGTATCTTTTATATTAGAGGGAAAACTGATGTCTCATTAGGCATGTGGCTCTATGTTTTGTCCATGTGACTGTCTGTCCTATCTGTGTTATATATCCTAAGTGTCTGTCTGTGTTCCATACACAAAGTCTCAGCCTGTCCTGCCTGTGTTCCATGTCCTGTCTGCCTGTGTTCCACATCCTAAATCTCTGCTTGTACTGCCTGTGTTTCATATACTGTCTGCCTGTGTTCCATATCCTAAGTCTCTGCCTGTTCTGCCTCTGTTCCATAACCCAAGTGGCTACTGATTCTGTCTAAGCCAGTTCTACCTTTCGTCATGTCCTAAGCGCCTGCCTGTCCTGTCTACACTCACGGAATGTCCTAAATAATGGAAAACCTCTGGTTTTCTGGAAGGGTAGGCAAAGATCATAGGAAGCATACAGGCTTTGACGAACGCAGGACTGCACATGCATGAGTCCAACGACAGGAGAGATGATGTTACACACATAACGCAATGGAGCATTACATAAGCTGCCCGTGGGTAGCAGTACGGAAAACCCTAAACTAGCTCTACTTACGCTAAACCAAAGTAGTTTTAAGTTATCCGCCTCATCCATCATGCTTGAGTTGGATGCTCTTTCTATATAGAGATGGCGTCTCTGTCTTTCTTTTCTCCCACTTTTGCAGTTGACAGATATTCTGCTTAAGTTTTGTGGTCTTAAATAAAAACTGTATGTCTGTGTGAGAGCTACTGTATACCTGCATTTCAGCGCTCCCTATGGCCTAACTTCCTTCAGCTGTTTTGACATTGCTCTAATTGCATTTATGTAAAATACAGAGAAAATAGGAATTTACATACCTACCTGTAAATCCTTTTCTCGTAGTCAACAAGGGATTTTGGGAACAGATTAGTACAATGGGGTATACACGGGTCCAAAGGAGCCAGTGCACTTTAAATTTCTTCAGCTGGGTGTGCTGGCTCCTCCCCTCTATGCCGCCTCCTACAGCTCAGTTATAGGTAAAACAGTGCCTGATGGAGAATGACACACTTGAGAGAAGGAACATAACAACAAAAAGTGTGGTGAGAATTTAACACCAGCACACCAACATATAACTTAGCCAGCAACATCTGGCAACATTAACAGCAACAGCTGAACAGGAACACATACAGAGAACCGGCAGAAAGTCAAAGCACAGAGGCAGGCGCCCAATTTCCCTTATGGACTACAAGAAAAGGATTTACGGGTAGGTATTTAAAATCCTATTTTCTCTAGCATCCATAAGGGATATTGGGGACAGATTAGTATTATGGGGATGTCTCAAAGCTTCCAGAACGGGCGGGAACGTGCGGAGACATCTGCAGCACCGCCTGCCCAAACTGGGTATCCTCTTTGGTCAGGGTATCAAACTTGTAGAACTTCACAAAGGTGTTCTTCTCCGACCAGGTAGCAGCTCGGGATAGTTGGCTCCAGGAAGAGCCCATCGATCTTGTAGAGTGGGCCTTCAGAGACTGTGGAACCGGTAAGGCTGCTGACACATAGACCTGTTGGATAGTAAGCCTAATCCAACAAGCAATGGACTGCTTAGAAGCAGGGCAACCTTTATTCTGCGCATCATAGAGCATGAACAAGGAATCCGTCTTTCTGATCCGAGCCGTACTTTTGATATAAATTTTCAAGGCTCACACAGCATCCAATGCCTCTGGAGGAGCAGAAGTGTCAGAACGGAATCACGATAGGTTGATTCAAGTGAAACGCGGAGACCACCTTCGGCAGGAACCGCTGTCTAGTCCTGAACACCGCTCTGTTCTCGCAAAAGACCAAGTATGGACTTTTGCCTGACTAGGCCCCCAATTCTGAGACACGCCTAGCAGAAGCCAGGGCTAGTAACATCACAGTTTCCACGTGAGGTACTTATCTTCACCTGTGAAGGGAACAGATTTCACATTACGTTTGGAGTCAGCATCAGCAATCCACTGACGCAACCATATGACTCTGCGCGCAGACACAGCCATAGCCGTGGTCCTAGCATTAATATTACCAATCTCTTTAAGGGAGCCACAGAGGACTCTTCCTGTGTCCTGAATGTGATTGAGGAATGTAACAGTATTAACTAAGTCATATCACCCGAAAGACCTTCCTTAATTTGATTAACACAGGAATGAATTGCATGTTTCATCCAGCAACCTGCAATGACTGGCCTTTGAGCAACACCTGCAGCAATGTAAATAGATTTCAGAGTGGTCTCAATTTTCCTATCTGCCGGGTCCTTTACAGTAAAGGAGCCCGGAGCAGGGAGTACCGCCTTTTTAGAAAGGCGAAAGACTGAGACGTCCAATGCTAGAGACTCTTCCCAGAATTTCCTGCCTTCAGGGGCAAAGGGGAATGTATGCAAAAAACGTTTTGACACCTGGTATTTCTTATTTGGATTCTTCCAGGCTATTTTAAATAAGTCATCCAATTCCTTGGAATCAGGAAATGTGACTGTTTTTCTTGTGGGAGGAAAAATGACTGCTGAGTAGTAGCATCCTCCAGGGGGAGCTTTAACACATCCCTAATAGCCAATATGAGGGGGCACAATACCCTGGGTAGGGGTGGAATCCCCACTTACGGGGTCCACATCATCCGGCTGCAACAACCAAGGCGCCATGCCCCACTGAACAAACAGCCCCTCAGGACAGTGGTCCTGCAGCGAGGAAGCTGCTCTGCACCTCAAAAGGTCGGTGACCGCCCCCCCCCCCCCCCCCCACCCCCTTCCTAACTCCCATGGTGCATGTATGCTGTTGCCCAAACAACATACCAAAATAAATAAAACTTGAAAAAATTTTTAAGAAAAACTCTGGAGCTTTCAGAGTGTGCATCCTCTCCTGAAGGCACTTTTTTTCTAAACTGACCTGTAGGAGGAGGCATAGAGGGGAGGAGCCAGCACACCCAGTTGGAAGAAATTTAAAGTGCACTGGCTCCTTTGGACCCATCTATACCCCATCGTACTAATCTGTCCCCAATATGCCTTATGGATGCTAGAGAAATAAATAATGAGGATGCTGTAAATTGCTGTTTGGGTGGGGACATGTGTGGTGGTGTAAGGCAGTGTCGGACTGGGGCATGAAGGGCCCACCAGGGGAATGCAAGTGGTATTGGCCCATGTTTAGGGGTGTGGCTGATATCCAGAGGGGGTGTGTCCAGCTACCATATTGGTTTGCCTAACCAGTAGAGAATGCATAGGCTGGGCCCCTTGATAAATATATACATTAAATATTGCTAGTGCATGCATGATACTGTACCAGAAAGGTACTATAGAAAATACACCATAGTCCTGTGCAGTATAAGGTATCATATTTATAATGTATAATTCAAGTGCACAGTCTGGAACCTGATCCCTAGATGAAGAGGAGGGCCCACAGGCAGTAGGGCCCACCGGGGGTTTTCCCCTGTACCCCTGTGGGCCAGTCCAACCCTGGTGTCAGGGGACATGTTGGGCTATGTGAGTAGTGTTTAACATGTCTGGTTGGCAGCACTAGATGTGCCCCATGGGTAGAGGCAGACACTGTACTTGGGAGATGCATGCAGCAGATCTATTCACCACTGTAACTTAATTTCTCTGAATTGACTAAAAAGTAGGCAGTATGCTCTCCAGCAGTGTGTTTCTGTATAGTCCCGCCTGCTACATGAACAGCCCATATTTCTGTTGCTCACTCCCACAGTGAATGCCAGGGATTGTTACCTGAGCTCCTGTGTGGTATGGCCCATGTGTCTATAATAACAACATTCCCCCAGTGCTTGGCACATGCAGCTGGTACGTAGAGGTCTCAATGGGGGAAGAGTAAAATGTGCTATGTGGGCTGGTAGTGTTCAGTCATCTACCATTGCATTACCCTGGTGGTCCCTTCAGGCCCCAGTCAAATACTGGTTTGGAGGCATATCTTTGGCAGCTAGTATAGGGTAGGTGCAAAATGGTGATGATCAGCGAAGGCTCCTGTCTGGGTGGAGGAGGGAGGCTGCTGCTGGCCGTGCTGCCAGGTCTTTGCCGCCTGCTTCCGCAGCTGGCCTGATTCTGAGTTGGGAAGAAAGTAAAAAGAGCAAGTAACTGTGCACCTTTTACAACTGAAGGATCCTCTTCTTTGACGAGTCCGTGTTCTCCGAAGATAGTCAGGACAGTGATCTTGTACACCTGCGATTAAGACTCGTAGAACTCAGCAGCGGGTCTTCTTGCTTATAATAGCCACTTTTCCCATAAAGTGGAACGTGCCTACCGCCACTGGGATGACACCAGAACTTACGCTGCTGTCGATAGTACGAGCTTAACCCTGAGTGACCTGAATCAATGCTGGTATAGAAGAACAGACTAAAACTAACTAAAAGATGAAGATTAGGGAATACAAGTCAGGCGAAAAGACAACACTGTGGAGAGTAAGCACACCAGAAAAGCATAAGAAGTATGTTTGGCGTGTGAGTATGAATGAGGAAGAGAATTTTACTGAAGAGAATGAGGATAAAAAAACGAGTTTTATGGTAAGAACTTACCCTTGTTAAAACTCTTTCTGCGAGGTACACTGGGCTCCACAAGTCTAGACAATGGGGTGTAGAGTAGGATCTTGATCCGAGGCACCAACAGGCTCAAAGCTTTGACTGTTCCCAGAATGCACAGTGCCGCCTCCTATATCACCCCGCCTCCAAGCACAGGAGCTCAGTTTAGTTAACTAGCCCAATGCAGTAGCAGGAAAAGAGACGACAACGGTTAGTAGCCACATACACCACACTCTCACGACAAGAGAAGTGTCAGCGGCTAATGCCATATCAATCCAAAGAAGCTAAGTGCGTCAGGGTGGGCGCCTTGTGGAGCCCAGTGTACCTCGCAGAAAGAGTTTTAACAAGGGTAAGTTCTTACCATAAAACTCGTTTTCTGAGGCGGGGTACACTGGGCTCCACAAGTCTGGACAATGGGGATGTCCTAAAGCAGTTCCTTATCGGAGGGGACGCACTGTAGCGGGCACAAGAACCCGGCGTCCAAAGGTAGCATCCTGGGAAGCGGCAGTATCAAAGGCATAGAACCTTATGAACGTGTTCCCGGAGGACCACGTAGCCACCTTGCACAATTGATCAAGGGTCGCACCACGTTGGGCCGCCCAAGAAGGTCCAACAGACCGAGTAGAATGGGCCGTAATGTGAACAGGAGCTGACAGACCAGCCTTCACATAAGCATGCGTAATCACCATTCTAATCCTCCTGACCAGGGTCTGCTTGTGAGCAGGCCAGCCACGTTTGTGAAATCCAAACAAAACAAAGAGAATCAGACTTTCGAATAGAAGCAGTTCTCTTCACATAGATACGGAGAGCCCGTACCACATCCAAAGACCGCTCTTTGGGAGACAAATCAGGAGAGACAAAAGCTGGAACCACAATCTCCTGATTAAGGTGGAACGAAGAAACCACCTTAGGTAAATATCCGGGACGAGTCCTAAGAACCGCCCGGTCACGGTGAAAAAGCAGATATGGGGAACTACAAGACAAGGCACCCAAATCCGACACTCTTCTAGCAGAGGCAATAGCCAGCAAGAACACCACCTTAAGGGAAAGCCACTTAACGTCAGCTGAACCAAGAGGTTCAAATGGAGGCTCCTGCAACGCCTCCAAGACCACCGACAAGTCCCAAGGAGCCACAGGTGGGACATAGGGAGGTTGGATACGCAACACACCCTGAGTGAAAGTATGATCATCAGGTAAAGTCGCAATTTTTCTCTGAAACCACACCGACAAGGCAGAAATATGAACTTTGAGGGAGGCCAGACGCAGGCCTAAATCTAGGCCCTGCTGTAGAAAAGCCAAAAGCTTGGCTGTACTAAACTTGGAAGCGTCATAATGGTTAGATGCGCACCAAACAAAGTAGGAATGCTAGACCCGATGGTAAATCCGAGCAGAGGCCGGTTTCCGGGCCCACAACATAGTTTTAATGACCTCTTCAGAAAAACCCTTAGCTCTTAAGACGGAAGCTTCAAGAGCCACGCAGTCAAAGACAGCCGGGCTAGGTCCTGGTAGACACAGGGGCCCTGAACGAGGAGGTCTGGGCGTTGTGGAAGTAGAAGTGGACGCTCTGACGATAGGCCTTGCAGGTCTGAGAACCAGTGCCGTCTGGGCCATGCCGGAGCTATGAGAAGCAGATTTCCTTTTTCTTGCTTGAACTTCCGAATTACCCTGGGCAGGAGTGACACCGGAGGGAACACGTACGGCAGCCGAAACCTCCACGGCACTGCCAGAGCATCCACGAATGCTGCTTGAGGATCCCTTGTCCTTGCTCCGAAGACCGGAACCTTGTGATTGTGTTGAGACGCCATCAGATCCACATCTGGAAGACCCCACCTTTCCACGTCTGGATGGAGGCCCCACTCGCCGGCATGCACGTCCTGATGACTGAGAAAGTCCGCTTCCCAATTCAGGACTCCCGGAATGAATATTGCCGATATTGCTGGTAGATGGCGTTCTGCCCAACGTAGAATCCGTGAGGCTTCCTTCATTGCCAAATGGCTTCGAGTGCCGCCTTAATAATTTATGTAAGCCACTGTGGTGGCGTTGTCCGACTGTACTTGAACAAGACGGTTCTGAATCAAATGCTGGGCTAGGTTCAACGCATTGAAGACCGCCCGCAATTCCAGAATGTTGATCGAGAGGAGAGATTCCTCCTTGGTCCACCGACCCTGCAAGGAGTGCTGCTCCAGCACCGCTCCCCAACCTCTTAGACTGGCATCTGTCGTCAACAGGACCCAGTTGGATATCCAGAAGGGACGGCCTCTGGACAATTGTCGGTCCTGGAGCCACCAGAGCAGCGACAGACGGACCTCCAGAGTCAAAGAGATCATTTGAGACCTGATCCAGTGAGGCAGGCCGTCCCACTTGGCTAGAATCAGCTTCTGGAGGGGGCGAGAATGGAATTGAGCATACTCCACCATGTCGAATGCTGATACCATGAGGCCCAGCACCTGCATTGCCGAATGTATCTATACTTGCGGACGAGAAAGGAAGCAACGAATCCTGTTCTGAAGCTTCAGGACTTTCTCCTGAGACAAGAACAACCTGTGGTTGTGAGTGTCCAACAGCGCTCCCAGATGCACCATGCTCTGAGCAGGGACCAGGGAGGATTTCTTCCAGTTGATGAGCCACCCGTGGGCTTGTAGAAACCGGACCGTCATATCCAGATGACGCAGGAGAAGATCTGGGGAATTTGCCAGGATTAACAAGTCATCCAGATACGGCAGTATCCTGACCCCTTGACGGCGGAGTACCACCGTCATCACCGCCGTAACTTTGGTGAAGACTCGCGGAGCTGTTGTTAAACCAAAAGGTAACACCCGAAACTGGTAATGGAGGTTGCCAATAGCGAACCTCAGGTATTGTTGATGTGACACTGCTATAGGAATATGCAGGTAAGCATCCTGTATGTCCAAGGAGACCATGTAGTCCCCAGGTTCCAAGGCCAGAACTATAGAGTGAAGGGTTTACATACGGAACTTGGAAAACTTCACAAACTTGTTCAGTGCCTTGAGGTTGAGAATGGGCCGGGAGGACCCATTCGGTTTCGGGACTAGAAACAGCGGAGAATAGTACCCCCGGCCCCTCTGAGCAAGAGGCACCTGTACTACGACTCCTGTATCCAGGAGGGTCTGTACCACCGAATGCAGAGTGTTTGCCTTTGTCTGGTCCGACGGGACATCTGTCTGGCAAAACCGATGAGGGGGTCGGTTTTTGAAGGCTATGGCGTAACCTCGAGTGACGACTTCCCGTACCCAGGCATCTGAAGTGGTCTTCAACTATTCCTGGGTATACCCTAGAAGCCGGCCCCCCACCCTAGGATCCCCCAGGGGGAGGCCCGCCCCGTCATGCGGCAGGCTTATCGGTCTTGGCTGCTGGCTGACGGGCTGCCCAGGCTCTTTTGGGCTTCGGCTTACCAGGTTTGGAAGTGCGGGCCTGCTTATGGTACGCCTGACATTTTGCTTTACTTGAAGGACGAAAGGGGCGAAAGGACGTGCCTTTGGCCTTCGACACAGAAGGAGCTGTATTAGGCAGACAGGCAGTTTTGGCAGTAGCCAAGTCAGCCACTATCTTATTTAAGTCCTCCCCAAACAGAATATCCCCATTGAAAGGGAGTACCTCCAGGAATTTTCTAGAGTCCAGATCCACAGACCAGGATCTCAGCCACAATATCCTGCGAGCCAGGACTGACGTAGTAGAGGCGTCGGCTGCTAGGATACCGGCATCAGAAGCCGCCTCTTTAATATAGCTGTGACAATATATGACAAGCATTGTCTAGCATGGTCAGAGGAGATTTCAGCTTCTAACTCCAAGGCCCATGCTTCAATAGCCTCTGCCGCCCATGTGGCTGCAATAGTGGGCCTTTGTGCAGCACCCGTGAGGGTGTAAATCGCTTTTAGACAACCCTCGACACGTTTATCCGTAGGCTCTTTTAGAGACGTGACGGTAGTGACCAGAGCCGGCCCTAGCCAATATGATGCCCTAGGCAAGATTTTGGCTGGTGCCCCCTAGCACCACCGCTGGTTCCGCCTCTGACCTTGCACCTCTTTCCCAGCACCATCACCCCTCATCCATAGCAGTCCTTAGTTTGGGGTTTGTACCCCTATATTTTAAATAGGAATGGTTTGCACATTTGGCGCACAGCCCAAAAAGGGGTGTGTTTTTGCTGGCAAGGGGCATGGCCACACAATAGTAACCCCAATTCCAATTACGCCACACAGTACTGCAACTTTATTCACATTTGATCATGCGATAGTGTCCATAATTCATAATACATCCCACAGTAGTATCACTTTACTTTATAAACGTTACTCCTCACAGTAGAGCCCATTATTCACATTACAGCACACTGAATTGCTCCTTATCCATATTACACCACACCCTATTGCTCTTTATTCACATTAGACGACACAGTAGTGCCATTTCTATACGCAACGCCACATAGTAGAGCACCTTATACACACAATGCAACACAGTAATGCCCCTTACACATATGAGACACATTATTAATGTCCTTATAAACATAATGCACCTTGCACATTAGGACAACTTTATTAATGCCCTTTTACACGTAATGTCCCTTACACATATGCCGCACATTATTAATGCCCTTATACACATTATGACACACATAGTGCCCCTTACACATATGTTGAACATTATTAATGCATTTTTACATGAGACACATAATGCTCCTTACACATATTCCGTACACTACTGCACAACCAACCCACTCACATGCACACAGCACTCACCCTGCCACTAACACTGTGACCTCTGCCTCTGCTTGGATACAGATGTGTCCTCATAAATATTGCCTCAATGCTAACGTCGGGCACCTTTTTTTAATGAAAATACAAATTATTTGCATTGCTATGTGGCTAGGATGCACAAGCAGCTTCTGCTGATTAAACTGATATGCAGCATGCCTATATACTGTGTGAGATTGTGACTGTATCTGCATATGAAATGCTACACACAGAATATAGGCATGCCGCATATCATTTTAATCAGCAGAAGCTGCTGATGCCCCTAGGCATATCAAATGCCCTAGGCAATTGCCTAGTTTGCCTATGCCTATGGCCGGCTCTGGTAGTGACAGGTAGAGCTGAGGAAACCACCATCCTAGCCACATGTGAGTCTACTGGAGGAGGCGTTTCCCAATTCTTAGACAGCTCTGGCGCGAGGGGATAGCGAGCCAGCATCTTCTTTTGAGGCACAAACTTCGTACCCGGGCTTTGCCATGGTTGCTGACGTATATCCACTAGGTGGTCAGAGTGAGGTAAAACTTGTTTAATCACCTTCTGACGCTTGAACCTATCTGGTTTCTTAGGAGGAACGGATGGCTCGGGATCATCCGTAATTTGCAGAATTAACTTAATAGCCCCCAAAAGATCAGGAACATCCACATGTGAACTACCCTCCCCATCAGCCGTATCTGAGTCAGAACCTGTGGGGTCAGTGTATGTGCTGTCTTCATCAGACGAGGTGTCAGTGACAGCAGTGGATTGTGAGGAGACGAGCGCTCGCTTAGAGGACCTCTTGGACTTAGGCGAGCGATGGTCAGACTTTTTAGTAGTCAGGGACTGGTTCAACTTCTTTAATTGAGCAGATAAATCGTCCGCCCACGGCGGGTTAGCTGCAGGGACCACATACAGTTGTACCGGCATTGGGTGTCCCATAGGGGGTGTTAGTTTATGAACTAGCGAATGCAGAAGCGTGGATAAAGCGGCCCACGGAGGGTCAGTATGTGCCTCCGTTGCCAAAGTCCCACTGGGGGGCAAGGAGCCCCCAGAACCAGAGCCCACAGCTGCTATATTCTCCCCATATGTGCCTGTGGCTTCAGCAACACCAGCAGTGTGTTCCGCCCCAGAACCGTTACCCTCAGAAGCAGACATGATATAACTTGCAGTATGAGGTAACACAGTACAATTATTAGCTGCACTATATCCCTAAACCCAAACCCCTGCGCAGTGTAGTCAGCACCAGCAGAGATAAAGGAGAGATATGGTGACTAAATCACAGAGAAAAATATGTAATACAGTATATCTTTGTGAAAATCCTATATTAAATAACACCTGACGTACCAAGCCCCCTCAGGTTATAGAATATAGGGATAGCAAGTTGAGTGAAAGATACGATATGGACACCACTCAGCTATCAATGCACACACAAATAGTCACAGTTTGTACAATGCAGAGGTTATTACAGACAATAATACTGCACTGGACTAGCTTACACAGCTATATAGTCAATAGATATAACACTACACAGTAAGAAACTGGATGTATATCACAGGGTTATTGTACTATAAACCCCTGACTAAATGCACTCTTTCTAACTAACACTGGCTAAAAAGGCAGGTAGAATACTTAAGTGTCATGTAAAGTCACAGCACTGACAACCAGGCGGCTTTACATAGGAGGATTTGCCCAAGCAGTCCCAGGAACAGTGAGCTGAGGAGTAATGGCGCCGCAGACACTGACAGGGAGTGAGGAAGGACAAAGATGCAGCTCCAGTGCGGGAACACTTACTGGAAATGGCGTCCTGGGGATGGGGGAGGGGCTTCAGGTCTAAGCCTTATCCCCCTTGCTGGCAAAACCACCGGGTACTGTGGGCGATATTAAAATCGGTTTTAAGAGAAAACCTGACCTGCGCCCATGCCCTGGTGATCTAGTGGGATCGCCTGTATCCACAGTGTCCACCTCCAGCGCGCGCGGCCCGCCTCCCACTGACTGCGCCGGATCGCGATCAAGACCGGGTCCCGCGAGCGGGCCCCACTTACCACCTCCTGAAGCGCGGCCACGCGATCCTGGAGAGCCCCAGCCGTGTGTGCCTAACGTGAAGTAAACCGGAGCCTCCGCTGTAGGTACCCGGCAACCAGGGCTCGGGAGTGTACAGCGCCGCTGGGGAGAGCTGGAGCTGCAGCAGAGAATGTCAGAAGACATTTACCCCTGCTGCTGCCCTTGAAGTCTTCACTTTTTACTTCATAAAAAGCTTTTCTTAGGGCTGCCTGGAGCAGCCCCTCTGTTAAGTGCCTGCTTACTGCAGCACCAACTGACAAACTGAGCTCCTGTGCTGGGAGGTGAGGTGATATAGGAGGCGGCGCTGTGCATTATGGAAACAGTCAAAGCTTTGAGCCTGTTGGTGCCTCGGATCAAGATCCTACTCTACACCCCATTGTCCAGACTTGTGTAGCCCAGTGTACGCCGCAGCAGAAATAGACATTTTAACACAGAACTCTCCCAAACTCTTGGAAGCTTTTGGGGCGAAGGGAGTACATAAAGTACGCAAACAAACAATGCACTAGAGATAGAAGTAAGACCAAACAAAGAGATAGAGCCACTAACAGTGGGAGTACTGAAGGTATGCATGAGAGATAGATAGCAGAGGAAACACAAGACTGTATAGCAAGAAGACGAGGAGTAATAGTAGCAGAAATAACAAAAGCAACAAGACAAATTATGCAACTAACACAAACTTGGATGCTGATAATTAAGTAGCTGACACGAAGCTAGACTTAGAATTACTGCAGAGTTAGATGCTGACAATTATGCAACTGACGCGGAGCTAGACACAGGATTACTGCAGCGTTGGATGCTAATAATTATGCAAAGGACATGGAGCCTGGACACAGGATTACTGCAGTGCTGGATGCTGATAATTATGCAGCTGCTGATAATTATGCAATTGACAAAGAGCTGGACACAGGAATACTGCAGAGTTGGATGCTGATAATTATGCAACTGCCACAGAGCTAGACCAGGAATACTGCAGAGGATGATAGAGGAATCAACAGACAAAGATATCCACGGCTAGTACTAGAACCTAGAGATAAGGGCTCCCGCTGCAACCAGGAACTATGACCAGCAGGGAGTGAGAGACAGACAACACATATAGACAAGAGCCAATGAGAGTCACAGCACAGCCAGACAGCCTCCCCTAATAACCAACTCTCTGCAGCTGTGCTGCTGCATGCCCACCAGCCTCCTAACTTACACAAGAGACAACAGGCTGCAGTCAGGTAACGAAGCATTCCAGATAGGTGTGCTGCTACATGTAGTAGCCAGCTTTCAAATTGCTGGAAGACAACCAGGAATACAAATGAGCCACAGCAGCGACTCATAACAGCATAACAGCACCTTGGCAGAACCATGCTGTACTGCAGTTGTGGCAGATGTAACAAGTGCAGAGAGTTTTAAATTTGGGAGGGGCGTGTCTCACCTGAAATCTAAAATTGCAGTTTAAAAGTAAAGGTTTCCAGCATTTGTGGGCTACATGCAAAGGGAGCCAGTATTTACCCCATTGGCAAAACAATATATGTATTTGCACCCCTTGTATTGCAACAGGTTTTGTCCAGGTGCAGTTACTTGCTCTTTCTTACTTTATTCTCAATTTAGAATCAGGCCCATAATTACCAGCTGCTTTGCAACTTCTTCTTTTAACTACTGTGAATTCACAAAGTATTAGAAGAAAAAACATTCTGACTTCTGGAAGAGCGAGTGAATTTGCATCTATGGCCATTGTAGTAATATATTTGCATTAGAATAACCTGAAGTGGGAGAACTGAAGCTCATTTACTCTAGAGAGACATTTAGTTACTCATTGATGTCTCACTGATTTGAAATCTGGAGAAATGAGTTTAAGATGTTTATAATCAACTACAGCAACTCTACAAACATAATAAATAAACGTAGATACACAGTTGCGTGTCTGAGTCACAGGAAAGGTATTCATTGGATTTCCTCAACCTGCAAATAAGACTGGCTTGTCACCAAAAGAGTGTGTCTCAGCACTGACACACCATGTCTAATGTGCCAACCTAGTGCATTTATGTTCCATCAGGTGGGGGGTCATAGAGTTGTGGAACCAACATATAATGTCATTCTGTCGCTATAAATATCTGACATATCTCAAGTGCACACTTTGTAATGAGTCCCTACGGATAAATGCTATGGTGCAAAAAGAATCACTTAAGCGTCTTAGGGTGAAAACATACTTATAGCAAAAAAGCAAATAAAGCATATAACAGAACAAATGCTCCTTGCATACGAACCATTAACAGCAAATGTGACCTAAATCTCCACATTATAGCCGTGTGAACAGACTAACACCCGCATGTCCACCCTGTGTCTCCCTCTTGTTTCCCTTTTCCCAATCTCCACACCTTGTAACAGCACCTCCCAATGGCAGCTAGTGTTCTCTCTCATTAGAAGGGATAAGATCCTGTGCAGAGGAAACCACCCCATTACACCTAATGAAATAACCAGGATTTGTTGTAGTCAAACCCCAGAAGCTTCAGTTTGGAAAAAGGAACATTTGTTTCCATGAATGAAGCCACTTATTATTATGGAGTGACTGGTGAATCCAAAGCACTCAGAAGTAAGGGATACTGTGGATCGTAGAAGGTGGTCTAGCGTGAAACACGTTTGATAGAACTCAACTATAGGAATAATACACTAAGTGGTCAAATTATTATAACCTCCAGCTGATTTTATGCAGAGTAGTTATCCTCAGACATTGCTGAGGTAGGATGTCTGACTCTGTATAAGAATGGAAAGGCGAAGGTATGCAGAGGCTAATGTAGAGTATCACTCATGAAATAATGGGTAAATGATGCGAACCTTAAATGTGGAATATTTGTTGGTGTTTGTAGCAGCTGAATAGCAAAATGGCTGCACTAGTGAATTGTTCAAGGGCGGCAGTTATTAAAGTGTACACAGAGTGGACCAGCAGACAAACAACTGGATCTGAGTACAAAGTGTGTGATCGTAAATGACTACTGGCTGCTCAAGTGGAAAAATCTGCAGACTTGTACAGTCCCACAGATCGGCAATAATGCATCAAATTACTGACAATCTGAATACAGAGCCTCTAAATGCCTCTTGAATACAATATAGAGCCTTTCAATGCACAGTACGCCGTACATATCATTGTATGAGCTACAGAAGCATTGCTATCTGTTGCAAACTGGGTGAAACGCTCTAGTGTGCTCAGGAAAACACTGGACAGTAAATGATCAGAATTGGATCATGTGGTCTGACTATCATGTTTTCAATTATACCATAGATGTTTGGGTGAGGAAGAATCACAACAAGAATGGATACTTGATGCATCGTCATGACTCTTCAGGCTGATGGAGGCAATGTTATGGATACGGTGGCCAATCCCGGGATCGGAAAGGGCGGGATCCCAACCAAAAATTGGCCGGGATTCAATCCCGGGGATTTCGGGATTGGCCACCACCTTACTTTTTTCTATGCTCAGACGCTGCCCAGCTCTTCCTGCCCCCTGTGCACACTGCACAGTGTGATATGAAGTAAGAGGTCATGCTGCACAGTGCACACAGCCACATGCATTGCAAAGAACGCCCGCAATCCTCAGGTCTCTGTTCTCCGTAAGTAGACCCTCCTGCAACACCCACAGAACCTGCACAAACGATGCTAAGATGGGGTGCAGTCTGGGCTGGTGGGGTGGTAACCCAATCCCGGGAATCCTGGGATTGATCATTTTTCAATCCCAATTCCGGGGATTGAAAAAACGGCCCGGGATTGGCCTCCCTTGTTATGGAGATGCAGATAATTGTATTTTGGCTAATATTCCCCAAAAAACACACCAATACTTAGTAGAATACATGCCTAGAAGTTATTTAAACTGTATTAAGGTTAATAGGTGACACCACAAGGTACTAACCCAGTGATCATAATAACTTGACCACACAGTGTATATAGGAATAATACGTATAATTAGAATTTCATAGCTAAAAATGGGCCATTAAAATGTTTGCATCAACAGCATTAGGAGTTAAATATGAAAATCAGAGGCAGTTGGTGCATTTATAAGTACTTAAGCAGTGTTCAATAGTTAGTAAACTGTGGCAAAGTGTGAGGAACCTTGGACTCACTTGGCGTTGAGACTCTTGGACTTACTAGATTTGTGGTTTTTGGATTTGATGGTTTGGGAAACATTTGAACTCGGTAAGGGTGCTGATGCTTGAACTTGTAGGCTGTTGCAGGGAACTCCAGAGCTACTGTGGTGAGACTCATAGAGCTCTCAAGAGGGTCTTCCGCCAATAACAACCCCACACTGCTCCCTTAGTACTGGACACTTACACTGGTATTTAGGGGGCCGCCTGGACTTAATACCTCCAGCAGTAGGAGCACACCCAATAGTCTGAAGAACCCGAGCTGAACTGAATTATTGCTGAGAATGAGTTACACGACTGTCGAGGTATGAGGCATGAGTTGGATAAGCCCCCATCTAGGAGGGTGTTTAACAGTGCAGAAAGTACGTAAGCTGAAGCTATGGTTGGCAGATGATAAATGCCACTCCAAGACTGGGTAATGGCAGGCAGGGCAGGATTTAGGACACTGACAGATGCAGATTCCAGCAGAGTATCCACAGGACGAGGATTTCTGAGGAAACGGGACCAGTGGTTTACATGACAAGGGTAAACTACAACCAGCACTGAAGGAGTGGCATGGAGAGGATAAATAGGTTAGCTGAACCAATCAGCTACCAGGCAGAGGCATCAAATAATCAAAAGGACATGCAGCTGTGCTGCTGCAACACCCACAGAACCTGCACAAAGGATGCTAAAATGGGGTGCAGTCTGGGCTGGTGGGGTGGTAACCCAATCCCGGGAATCCTGGGATTGATCATTTTTCAATCCCAATTCCAGGGATTGAAAAAACGGCCCGGGATTGGCCTCCCTTGTTATGGAGATGCAGATAATTGCATTTTGGCTAATATTGAACCAATCAGCTACCAGGCAGAGGCACCAAATAATCAAAAGGACATGCAGCTGTGCTGCTGCACATTCAATCAAGGCCATTGTGCCTGCTCCCCTCGCTGTTCAGCAACCGGGAACGCTGTCTGTGTCCAGCGTCCCAGTTGCTAGATGCCCGGCGACTCCCAGCACGCCATGCAGCCACTGGGTCATTATTGCTAGGCACCAAGCAGAAGCTGCCAGGCCGTGCGGCTGGAAGAGACACAGCTTCCCTGTCACCTGGCAATGACCGGGACCTGTGTTCAGCATGGACCGACAGGCGGACTGTAATACAGAGACTGGATGTGGTATACATAATGGACATGTTATTTATTTTTTTATTTGCACCACAAGCAGCACTTATTATATTTAATTCTAATTTCCCACCAGGCCAGAGCATGTGGACCACTGCTTCCCCTTATGGCTATTAACTGCACCTCATATCAATCATACAGCCCCAGCATCAGCTGTAAGGTGGCAGGCCTGGCAGAAACATGGTCAAACATTATGGTGCGTAGTGTGGTCAGATTTCAGCATCTAAAAGGCACATGAGCAGATGAAATTCATTGCCAACTTGTTGAGGTGTGTGGTAATAGGGTCATGTCACGGAAACAGGTTGGTGCACTGCCTTTGATAATGGCAGGACAGATGTTCAAGATGAGCAGCGGTCCGACTGGACAAGTACGTCCACCACAGGCAGTATATGCAACATTACATCTGAAATGCTTATCACTCTGTATAGCCCAGTGATGGCTAACCTTGACACTCCAGCTGTTATTGAACTACACATCCCAGCATGCCCTGCATCAGTTTTAGCATGGCCAAATAACAAAACTGTAGCAGGGCATGCTGGGATGTGTAATTCAACAACAGCTGGAGTGTCAAGGTTAGCCATCACTGGTATAGCCCATAGTTGTGTACGCTCAGTTCCAGAGCAATGATAAGACACGCAAGATACCAGTGGTATAATTACAGTCGGTGCAGGGGGTGCAATTGCAATTGAGCCCAGATCGCTGCGGGTAACTGCCACCCATGCACCCAGCTCATGTTGCCAAGCTCTGCTGGGAGTGACTGTGATACTCCTCGCAGCATTACCTGAGGTTACATTTATGCTAGCCAGTGAGGATGGAAAGAGGAGCTGATCAAGGAGTGAGGTAAGCAGGAACCCGCCAATGTGAATTGATGCACTGTCGCATAATATGAACTGAGGGCATCATGTGGCATAATGTGAACTGGGGGAACTGTGTGGAATAATGTGAACTGGGCCACTGTTTGGTATAATGCAAACTGGGGGCATGCATAATGTGAACTGGGACACTGCATGACATTATGTGAACTGGGGTACTGCATGACATAATGTGAACTGGATGCATTGCATGGCACAATATAAATGTGGGTACTAATATGCATAAAATGAACTAGGTCACTACTATTTGGCATAAAATAAACTAGGGCACTATTATGGGGCATCAAATGCACTAGGACATTACTGGGGGGAAATTATAATTAAACAATCATTGTGAAGAGAAGTCTCCCTCTAGAAGAATTGGGCATTACCATTTAAAATGGTGTTATTTATTTAATTTTGTAACAATTTCTTATATAGCGCAGCAAATTCCGTTGCCCTTTAGAATTGGAAATAACAATGATATAACAAAACTGGGTAATAATAACAAACAGTCATAGAGGTAGGAAGGCCCTGCTCGCAAGCTTACAATCTATAGGGAAATAGGCAGGAATAGATAGGTGCTATCTATTGCAGAGTCGTCCACCAGATTCCAAAGGTTCTTGGTGGGCTGTATGATATGGTCACACAGCAATGATGAACCGGGGTCGAGAGGAAGGGAAAGTGAAGAATGAGAAGACATGTGAGGATGTGTGTGGACTGTGCAGAGTGGATGCAATTTGATAGGCAGGTTTATGAAAGTTATGTGGGCGGTTCTGGAATTTGATACGCTTGCCTGAAGAGGTGAGTTTTCAGGGAACGCTTGAAGGTTTGGAGACTAGAGGAGAGTCTCAATGTGCATGGTAGGGCATTCCACAGAGTGGGTGCAGCCCGAAGAAAGTCCTACAATTGTGAGTGGGAGCGAGTAATGAGTATGGATGAGACGCAGGTCTTGTGAAGAATGAAGAGGTCGGGTTGGGAGATATTTTGAGATAAGCGAAGTGATGTACGTTGGTGTAGTTTGGTTAATGGCCCTGTGTGTGAGTAAAAGTATTTTATATTGAATACGGTAGAATACAGGTTATGGGCCCACAAGTTCTATTTGAGAAGTGTATCTTGCATGATACACTTTTCACAAATGGGCATACATTCAACTCCTCATCAGCCCTAAACGAGCCTACACACGGTGCAATTAAGACCGATTTTGACTTTGCGATTTCACTTGAACTCCCCGGAGCCCAGACCAACTTATATTGACTATACACACGGTGCAATTTTGGCTATGTATAATTTTGACTATATGCAATTTTGACTATGCTAGAAAATAAGATTTTACTCACCGGTAAATCTATTTCTCGTAGTCCGTAGTGGATGCTGGGAACTCCGTAAGGACCATGGGGAATAGCGGCTCCGCAGGAGACTGGGCACAACTAAAAGAAAGCTTTTAGACTAACTGGTGTGCACTGGCTCCTCCCACTATGACCCTCCTCCAAGCCTCAGTTAGGATACTGTGCCCGGAAGAGCTGACACAATAAGGAAGGATTTTGAATCCCGGGTAAGACTCATACCAGCCACACCAATCACACCGTATAACTTGTGATACTATACCCAGTTAACAGTATGAAATATAACTGAGCCTCTCAACAGATGGCTCAACAATAACCCTTAGTTAGGCAATAACTACATACAAGTATTGCAGACAATCCGCACTTGGGATGGGCGCCCAGCATCCACTACGGACTACGAGAAATAGATTTACCGGTGAGTAAAATCTTATTTTCTCTGACGTCCTAGTGGATGCTGGGAACTCCGTAAGTACCATGGGGATTATACCAAAGCTCCCAAACGGGCGGGAGAGTGCGGATGACTCTGCAGCACCGAATGAGAGAACTCAAGGTCCTCCTCAGCCAGGGTATCAAATTTGTAGAATTTTGCAAACGTGTTTGCCCCTGACCAAGTTGCAGCTCGGCAAAGTTGTAAAGCCGAGACCCCTCGGGCAGCCGCCCAAGATGAGCCCACTTTCCTCGTGGAATGGGCTTTTACGGATTTAGGATGCGGCAATCCAGCCGCCGAATGCTCCAGCTGAATTGTGCTACAAATTCAGCGAGCAATAGTCTGCTTAGAAGCAGGAGCACCTATTTTGTTGGGTGCCTATAGGATAAAAAGCGAGTCAGTTTTCCTGACTCCAGCCGTCCTGGAAATATACATTTTTAAGGCCCTGACTACGTCCAGTAACTTGGAATCTTCCAAGTCCCTAGTAGCCGCAGGCACTACAATAGGTTGGTTTAAGTGAAAAGCTGATACCACCTTAGGGAGAAACTGGGGACAAGTCCTCAATTCTGCCCTATCCATATGGAAAATCAGATAAGGGCTTTTACATGACGAAGCCGCCAATTCTGACACACGCCTGGCCGAAGCCAAGGCCAATAACATGACCACTTTCCACGTGAGATATTTCAAATCCACAGTTTTAAGTGGCTCAAACCAATGTGATTTTAGGAAACTCAACACCACGTTGAGATCCCAAGGTGCCACAGGAGGCACAAAAGGGGGCTGAATATGTAGCACTCCCTTTACAAATGTCTGAACTCCAGGCAGTGAAGCCAGTTCTTTCTGGAAGAAAATCGACAGAGCCGAAATCTGGACCTTAATGGAACCCAAGTTTAGGCCCATAGTCACTCCTGACTGTAGGAAGTGCAGAAAACGACCCAGCTGAAATTCCTCTGTTGGGGCCTTCCTGGCCTCACACCACGCAACATATTTTCGCCAAATACGGTGATATTGGTTTGCGGTTACTTCTTTCCTGGCTTTTATCAGCGTAGGAATGACTTCCTCCGGAATGCCTTTTTCCTTTAGGATCCGGAATTCAACCGCCATGCCGTCAAACGCAGCCGCGGTAAGTCTTGGAACAGACAGGGCCCCTGCTGTAGCAGATCCTGTCTGAGCGGTAGAGGCCATGGGTCCTCTGATATCATTTCTTGAAGTTCTGGGTACCAAGCTCTTCTTGGCCCATCCGGAACCACGAGTATCGTTCTTACTCCTCGTTTTCTTATTATTTTCAGTACCTTTGGTATGAGAGGCAGAGGAGGGAATACATAAACCGACTGGTACACCCACGGTGTCACTAGAGCGTCTACAGCTATTGCCTGAGGGTCCCTTGACCTGGCGTAATATCTAGTTTTTTGTTTAGGCGGGACGCCATCATGTCCACCTGTGGCCTTTCCCAACGGTTTACCAACAGTTGGAAGACTTCTGGATGAAGTCCCCACTCTCCCGGGTGTAGGTCGTGTCTGCTGAGGAAGTCTGCTTCCCAGTTGTCCACTCCCGGAATGAACACTGCTGACAGTGCTAAGACGTGATTCTCCGCCCATCGGAGAATCCTTGTGGCTTCTGCCATCGCCATCCTGCTTCTTGTGCCGCCCTGTCGGTTTACAAGGGCGACTGCCGTGATGTTGTCTGATTGGATCAGTACCGGCTGGTTTTGAAGCAGAGGCCTTGCCAGACTTAGGGCATTGTAAATGGCCCTCAGTTCCAGAATATTTATGTGTAGGGACGACTCCTGACTTGACCAAAGTCCTTGGAAATTTCTTCCCTGTGTGACTGCCCCCCAGCCTCGAAGGCTGGCATCCGTGGTTACCAGGACCCAGTCCTGTATGCCGAATCTGCGGCCCTCTTGAAGATGAGCACTCTGCAGCCACCACAGTAGAGATACCCTGGTCCTTGGAGACAGGGTTATCAGCCGATGCATCTGAAGATGCGATCCAGACCACTTGTCCAAGAGGTCCCACTGAAAGGTTCTTGCATGGAACCTGCTGAATGGAATTTTGCTTCGTAAGAAGCTACCATTTTTCCCAGGACTCGTGTGCAGTGATGCACCGATACCTGTTTTGGTTTCAGGAGGTCTCTGACTAGAGATGACAGCTCCTTGGCTTTCTCCTGCGGGAGAAACACTTTTTTTCTGTTCTGTGTCCAGAACCATCCCCAGGAACAGTAGGCGTGTGGTAGGAACCAGCTGTGACTTTGGAATGTATAGAATCCATCCGTGCTGTTGTAGCACTTCCCGAGATAGTGCTACTCCGACCAACAACTGCTCCTTGGACCTCGCCTTTATAAGAAGATCGTCCAAGTACGGGATAATTAAAACTCCCTTTTTTCGAAGGAGTATCATAATTTCTGCCATTACCTTGGTAAAGACCCTCGGTGCCGTGGACAGTCCAAATGGCAGTGTTTGGAATTGGTAATGGCAATTCTGTACCACAAATCTGAGGTACTCCTGGTGAGGATGGTAAATGGGGACATGTAGGTAAGCATCCTTGATATCCAGGGATACCATGTAATCCCCCTCCTCCAGGCTTGCAATAACCGCCCTGAGCGATTCCATCTTGAACTTGAAATTTTTTTATGTATGTGTACAAGGATTTCAAATTTAAAATGGGTCTCACCGAACCGTCCGGTTTCGGTACCACAAACAGAGTGGAATAGTAACCCCGTCCTTGTTGAAGTAGGGGCACCTTGACTATCACCTGCTGGGAATACAGCTTGTGAATTGCCTCTAGCACAGCCTCCCTGCCTGAGGGAGTTGTCGGCAAGGCAGATTTGAGGAAACGGCGGGGGGGAGACGCCTCGAATTCCAGCTTGGACCCCTGAGATACTACTTGAAGGATCCAGGGATCCACCTGTGAGCGAGCCCACTGATCGCTGAAATTTTTGAGGCGGCCCCCCACCGTACCTGGCTACGCCTGTGGAGCCCCCGCGTCATGCGGTGGACTCAGAGGAAGCGGGGGAAGAATTTTGATTCTGGGAACTGGCTGACTGGTGCAGCTTTTTCCCTCTTCCCTCGTCTCTGTGCAGAAAGGAAGCGCCTTTGACCCGCTCGCTTTTCTGAAGCCGAAAGGACTGTACCTGATAATACAGTGCTTTCTTAGGCTGTGAGGAAACCTGAGGTAAAAATTTTTCTTCCCAGCTGTTGCTGTGGATATGAGGTCCCAGAGACCATCCCCAAACAATTCCTCACCCTTATAAGGCTCTATGTGCCTTTTAAAGTCAGCATCACCTGTCCAGTGTCGGGTCTCTAATACCCTCCTGACAGAATGGACATTGCATTAATTCTGGATGCCAGCCGGCAAAATATCCCCCTGTGCATCCCTCATATATAAGACGACGTCTTATGTTCGCAAAATAGTATCCCTGTTTGACAGGGTTACAGACCACGCTGCAGCAGCACTATCTGCAGGTCTCAGTCTAGTACCTGAGTGTGTAAATACAGACTTCAGGATAGCCTCCTGCTTTTTATCAGCAGGTACCTTCAAAGTGGCCGTATCCTAAGACGGCAGTGCCACCTTTTTTGACAAACGTGTAAGCGCCTTATCCACCCTAGGGGATATCTCCCAGCGTAACTTATCCTCTGGCGGGAAAGGGTACGCCATCAGTAACTTTTTAGAAATTACCAGTTTCTTATCGGGGGAACCCACGCTTTTTCACACTTCATTCACTCATTTGATGGGGGAACAAAACACTGCCTGCTTTTTCTCCCCAAACATAAAACCCTTTTTTAGTGGTACTTGGGTTAATGTCAGAAATGTGTAACACATTTTTTATTGCCGGGATCATGTAACGGATGTTCCTAGTGGATTGTGTATATGTCTCAACCTCGTCCACACTGGAGTCAGACTCCGTGTCGACATCTGTGTCTGCCATCTGAGGGAGCGGGCGTTTTTGAGCCCCTGATGGCCTTTGAGACGCCTGGGCAGGCGCGGGCTGAGAAGCCGGCTGTCCCACAGCTGTTACGTCATCCAGCCTTTTATGTAAGGAGTTGACACTGTCGGTTTATACCTTCCACCTATCCATCCACTCTGGTGTCGGCCCCACAGGGGGCGACATCACATTTATCGGCATCTGCTCTGCCATCACATAAGCCTCCTCATCAAACGTGTCGACACAGCCGTACCGACACACCGCACACACACAGGGAATGCTCTGACTGAGGACAGGACCCCACACAGCCCTTTTGGGAGACAGAGAGAGAGTATGCCAGCACACACCAGAGCGCTATATAATTTAGGGATTAACACTATATTGAGTGAATTTTCCCAATAGCTGCTTGTATATACAATATTGCGCCTAAATTTAGTGCCCCCCCCTCTCTTTTTAACCCTTTGAGCCTGCAAACTACAGGGGAGAGCCTGGGGAGCTGTCTTCCAGCTGCACTGTGAAGAGAAAATGGCGCCAGTGTGCTGAGGGAGATAGCTCCGCCCCTTTTTCGCTGACTTTTCTCCCGCTTTTTTATGGATTCTGGCAGGGGTATTTATCACATATATAGCCTCTGGGGCTATATATTGTGATATATTTGCCAGCCAAGGTGTTTTTATTGCTGCTCAGGGCGCCCCCCCCCAGCGCCCTGCACCCTCAGTGACCGGAGTGTGAAGTGTGCATGAGGAGCAATGGCGCACAGCTGCAGTGCTGTGCGCTACCTTGGTGAAGACTGATGTCTTCTGCCGCCGATTTTCCGGACCTCTTCTTGCTTCTGGCTCTGTAAGGGGGACGGCGGCGCGGCTCCGGGAACGAACACCAAGGCCAGTTCCATGCGGTCGATCCCTCTGGAGCTAATGGTGTCCAGTAGCCTAAGAAGCCCAAGCTAGCTGCAAGCAGGTAGGTTCGCTTCTTCTCCCCTTAGTCCCTCGATGCAGTGAGCTTGTTGCCAGCAGGTCTCACTGTAAAATAAAAAACCTAAAATAAACTTTCTTTCTAGGAGCTCAGGAGAGCCCCTAGTGTGCATCTAGCTCGGCCGGGCACAGAAATCTAACTGAGGCTTGGAGGAGGGTCATAGTGGGAGGAGCCAGTGCACACCAGGTAGTCTAAAAGCTTTCTTTTAGTTGTGCCCAGTCTCCTGCGGAGCCGCTATTCCCCATGGTCCTTACGGAGTTCCCAGCATCCACTAGGACGTCAGAGAAACCTAGATTTTACACTTTATAGTCAAAATTGCCTTGGCTGCACAGTCTATTTTTTCTTGCAATACCCACCCCATGGGAGCGCGCATCGGCATCGCAAGCTGTATACAGATGGTGCGATATGTACTATGTTTTCTACCGATATGGACTATACAGTCCATATTGGAAGTTCATATCACACCGTGTGTATGCGTCTTAAAACTCATTTATAAAAGGGCAGTGAAAATGCTGCTTTGTAGCTGAAAATGACATCTCTTCCCAGATAAATCAGTGTTCCTGGTTTTTTTATCATGCATTTGCAGGCCAAATGGTGTTGTATATGGGAGTACATGTGTGTCTAGACATTATGTAAACAAATAACAACTGATCACAATAATGTGCAATTCATGTAACAAAAGCTAAAAAAGGAAAATCAATGACCGTACTAACAGCAACAAAGTGATACAAAAAATTCTGAAAAAAAGCATAATAAAAAATGTATGCTATTTCTGCATGTTACAAATCGTAACAATGTAATAGGGTCTTATGATTTCTATTGTTTTTTATTTAGAGATGGGTTCTTACATGGTCTCATGCTACACTGTAATGTTCTGTTCTTGCTTGACCTGCTTAAAACAATTAGACACTTACATAGCACTTCTGTGCTTCTTATTAACCCTTATTAATTTTCACCTGTGTGCTGACCTGGGGTAGCCGACCTGTGCCGACGTGATGGGGTCCTGCACCCCGGACCCATACCTAGTATTAGGGACCCCCAGTGACGGAGAAGCCTTGTCGATCGGCCTGGGGGCTTAACCCTATATCTGTAGATGTACGCAACTAAGATCTCCGTATTGTCTGATTATTATGTAGTATTATTTCTCACTCAGTGTGCATTAGGGAACACAAATTGTTTTTTCTTACACAGAATTACCCCTCCCTTTTAGCACCTGAGTGAAATCACAATCTGATTGAGCAGCTCACCATCATATGTGCATTGTATTTAGAGAGGCATGGATGGGTCAGCATTAGGAGGGATTGCTGACTCCAGTGTGCCATTGGAGAAGTCAGGGGTGTCTCCAGGTAAGCTGGCTCTGAGATACTGTAGGAGCCATTAGCATGTGGCCTTACACTGGGAATTTAGACCCAGACATATGTGTAATTATTTATGGGGTGGGTGTGGGGTGCGGTGGCCCCTGTGTCGGTATGGCTGGGCGGCTTCAGGTCGGCACACCCTAACACTTTATTAACACTTATGATTTTTCCTATGACTTTGTATATATTTTTGTATTATTTTAATCACACCACTTACATAGAACTTCTGTGCTTCTTTTTAACCCTTATTAATTTTCACCTGTGTGCTGACCTGGGGTAGCCGACCTGTGCCGACGTGATAGGGCCCTGCACCCTGGACACATCCCATACCTAGTATTAGGGATCCCCAGTGACGGATAAGTCTTGTCGATCGGCCTGGGGTCTTAACCCTATATCTGCAGATATACGCAACTAAGATCTCTGTATTATCTGATTATTATGTAGTATTATTTTTCACTCAGTGTGCATTAGGGAACACAAATAGTTTTTTCTTACACAGAATTACCCCTCCCTTTTAGCACCTGAGTGAAATCACAATCTGATTGAGCAGCTCACCATCATATGTGCATTGTATTTAGAGAGGCATGGATGGGTCAGCATTAGGAGGGATTGCTGACTCCAGAGTGCCATTGGAGAAGTCAGGGGTGTCTCCAGGTAAGCTGGCTCTCAGATACTGAGACACCATCATATGTGCATAACAATTAGAGCAGGAGGCAATCTACCCCACCCCAGCGTATTTCCCATTTAAGTGGATCTGAAAATGATGGAATAAAGTGCACGGACAACAGCTCTGCATGTTTCAAACATTCCAAGTGGGAAGAGGACAGTGTATACATTAGACAGATTGAGGACACTGGAAGACATAGAAAATGAAGTGTAGCAGATAAGTGAAAATTATATTTTACTGTAACTTAGTTTTAGATGGAGCTATTGTTACAATTTGTCATATAACTCAAATGTCTCTCTTGGATTCATTTTATTTATAACAAAGTGTTCTTATTATTATTGCCTTTACCTGCTCCACTATTGCTGGCAGAATCGCTGACTGCAGCAACCAATACTACATTTGATTCCTCCCAGTAACTCTGGCCGCAGCATTATACCTAGGAATGTGAAGGATCTGTTGTTGATGATGATGATTACCATTCGTGGAGTCAACAACCAGGGGCTTAAAATAAAATGTAAAAAACCTCTGTTTATACAAGTGGATGGCAGACAGGATAGTGTTGCTTAGCCATGTATATGTAAAACAGTATATCCTGGCTTGTACTGCTTAATCTTCTGTAATTAGATCACTTACTTGGAACCTGTTCATAGCTTTTATTTGCATCCATATGAATTACTATGGCAGCATTACACCCATCCAGCAATTGTGCTGCCATGTTCAGTAACATTATTTTGAATGTTCTAAAAATGATTTTGCTTTATGGAAAAAAATGTTGATTTTGGCATTTGCCAGGGAGAGCACAACATTTTTATGCAAACACAGTGGAAATAAAATAAAATGACTCTGTTATTTGCTTTTTGTAGAGCAAAGGGGAGAAACAGAATGTGAAATTAATAGACCCGTCTAAAATACACCATCCTAAATCATTCACATCACACTCTTACACTAACAACATACTTTATGAAAACAGAGCTGGCTGTTTTCACCCAGCTGCAGCGAATTTACGGATTAAAGGGTTAAATGTCTATGCGCAAGTAGTTATTTCTTGTGCATAGACAGGCATGTATGTAGACATGCATTTTCTTTCCATCCCTTCTTTAAGAAAATGCAGGTATATTCTATTATACATTTACAGCTGCACTACAAGCTAGACTATTTTCTTTTTCAAATGGGAAGGGGGATGGGCGACAGTCATAAGTAACAACCTCCATTTTTGCGGTGCCTGTTTTTTTTTTTTAAATACATTAAAAATTTAATTGTTTATGAATTCTGACATATCCAAGAGTGCCAGACAGGATCCCATTCTGGTCCCCAGTCATTAGCAGGCCCAGGCCTGTCTGGAGGACCTGCCTTGCAGAAATGCAGCCAAACAGTTCCTACTTCAGGGAGCAGGGGCGTAAGTTAATAACACATGCCCAGAGGTAAAGTGGATGGAGGAGGTGCCGCAACACCCCCAACCCCCAGTCTGCACAGCAACATAGCTGAGGGGAAAAGTTAGGAATTCATGTGCCAGTGATCCTACCACTTTACACCCAGTTCTCGCAGTTTTTCTGCGGCTTGCCTCCTCATTGTCGCTCCAACCAGCTTCCTTCTGTCTCTCCAGCCAACCCCCTCTGTCTCACCAGCTAGCCCATTGCATCAAACCAAACAGCCCGCTTTTCTGTCTCTTTAGCCAACACTTTTCTGTCTCACCAGCCAGCACCCTTGTCTTTTTAGCCAGCCTCCCTTTTGTCTCACCAGCCAACCCCTTCTGTCTCAACAGCCAGCAGCCTTCTGTCTCTCCAGCCAGCACCCTTCTGTCTCACTAGCCAACAGCTTTCTGTCTCTCCACCCAGCCCCCTTCTGTTTCTCCAGCCATTCCCCCTTCTGTGTCATCGACCAGTCCCCCCTTCTGTCTCATCAACCAGCCCTTTTCTGTCTCATCAGCGAGCACTCTTCTGTCTCATCAGTCAGATCCCCTTCTATCTTATCAGCCATCAACTCTTCTATATTATTAGCCAGTCCCCCTTCTGTATTATCCAGCCAGCCCTGCTTCTGTCTCTCCAGTCAGCCCCCTTTTGTCTCTCCACCCATCCTCCTTCGGTCTCTCCAGCCAGCACCCTTCTGTCTGTTCACCCAGCCCCCTTCTGCCTCTCCAGCCAGCCCCCTTCTGCCTCTCCAACCAGCCCCCCTTCTGTCTCATCAGCCAGCCCCCCCTTCTGTCTCATCAGCCAGCCCCCCTTTTGTCTCCCCAGCCAGCCCCCCTTCTGTCTCATCAGCCAGCCCCCCTTCTGTCTCCCCAGTCAGACCCCTTCTTTCTCCCTCACTCTCTCTCTCCAGCTAAGTAAATAACAACAACTTTATTGTATGAGGCAGCTACACAGATTGATCTATTTATAACTGCTGCCTGTGCCGATGCAGTGATCAGTAGGGTGCAAGCAGCAGTTATAAATGGAATTATCTGTGCCCCTTGTGTCCAACTGACAGCTGGCACCTGGTTCCTTGGCATCCGAGAGTTCTGCCACTGTCAGAGAGTACCAGAGTGTGGCCATGCCCCCACAAGCTTAACCCCCATATTGCAGTGTGTCAGGGCCCTACTTTTTTATGATGAGCCTGGACACATCTAGTTTCCACTAGTGATTCAAATAAGTCATAAATAAGGCAAAACTTTATTTAATTGATAGGGAGAGTAATGAAGGGGTAGTAAAAGAGTAGGAGGTTGGATTTTGACGGTTATATTACCTTGATATGTGCTGCGCAGATCTTCAAGGCGTATTTGTACAAATTAAGAAATGTGGTGGTAAGCACTGGGTGCACTTTCTAAATGAGCTCTGTTGAACGTCGTTCTGACATTGCATAGCATAACCAATACAGTAACTACTTTACAAAACCTGCAATTATGTGTTTAAGAACATAATGTTGCATTGGTTAGTGGTTAAAATATACATTAAGAAATGGCTGGAAACGCCATATGTAACTAGAGCTAATATATGTGTTGCTCTACTACCAGACTCCTGGCCCCCAGCAATAATCAGAGAAAAACAGATGTTTAATTCATAGCATATTTTGCAGTAAAGAGGTTAAAAGGTTAATTTATAAAACTAACCAAGTAGGTTATATATTGGGTAAAAAATCAGTCTGATGCCTACCATAGTGAGGGGTAAGGTTCAACAGACTGCAAGAATAAGGGAAAAGCCTTTGAAGTTTGCTTTGAAATTCTTTCCTGCCCTCCTGGAAACAGTCAGGTTAACCTGCCATTCCCCAGTTTCATTACAAACGTTGTGGCTTTGGAACAGTCTTGTTCAAGAACTGCCCTAGGGGACGATGCATAATTGAAATGGTGGTTGGGAAGAGGACTGATAAAAAGGGCCTACGGAAGGGGACAATTAACATAGCATGCTTACTACACACATGTGATCCGTGTATCATGGAGAACACGTCTTGCTCTTGTAGTATCTAAATGCAAATAAGGCTAATCCACCACCACGCGCGTCATTCATAGCTTTACTTTTTCAGGGAACTTCTGGAAACTGACTGCATCATTTTCGGTGCATATTACAGTATTTTACCAATCACTGTAAGCTTGCTGTAATTGAGAAATGTCCAACTACCCTTAGGTACCTTTATATAAGCATCCATTAATAATATTACAACAAATGTGTTATTATAATCATCTAACAACATTGTCATCCAAAAGGACGCAGTGGGGTGTCTTTTATTGACTGAAATAATTTCATGCCATCTGGATGTTTGGTTCTCTGTTTCCAAAATATGAGAGCTGTTCCATAGCAGACAATTAAGCTGTGCAAGCTAGTGATAAATATAATAAAAATGCTTTCTTAAGGTTAGGATTATGACAAAGGTGCACAGCAGCCAATAAGTGCAGCACTGGAGTTTTAAGCCACGTAAAAGATCATTTGTTTGCACCTAGTTCTCCACCATAAAGTGCAGAGATTTAGATATCTGTGGAATCTACCAGCAGCGGTTTACAGATTCATGGAAACGTGCTCATCTGTTAGACAGAAAGGAGAGACCATGTGGGGTAACAGGCAGCTGAGAGCAAGAGTCTTGAAGTAAGCAAACCAAGATGTGAACCATCTAAGCTACCCATTTATAGCTGCATATATGAATTTCTCCATGTCCCATGTAGCAGGGAACACAGCCAAAGCAAACATGGGTACACCTCAGAGAAATCCAGTCTGGAAAGGTTGGACACAAAGCTGCAGTGATTGCTGTGAGCCAGGCCTGTATTTGGATATTCTGTACATACATAAGGCCAGTGCTGAGCTTGCTGTTAAATGGATATCCTGTTCTAAGGCAGAAGAGGACGGTGCTAGGGATCTGTCTCTGGCACTCCGACATGAATATTGTTTGGAAAAAGGAAAGCAATAATACCGATTTTAATGCAACTTGGGAGGCAGAATACTTTGGGGTCAGGTCTGAGGCAAGTCCTCACGTACAAACAGAAGTAAGGGAATTGAGGCAATAGTGCACATTTCAGTACCATGCCAGAAGGTACTGTATCTTCTTATTTTAACTTTGGTAGCAATAAAACTACTGACCTTCGCTGGTTGCTAATGAAATAAGCTGTTTCCTCACTTCGGGCTAACAGTTACAGAATGACGGACATACATTTATTTCAAGTGTTTAGAGTAAAACCAAGTAGAACAGTTTAGCATTACATGTCAGCTTCTGTGTCCTAAATGGAAAAGCATGGTGAGCCAGCTTTTGTAGATTTGCAACATGCATTGACGGTCTCAAATATGGCAAGACGTGGATCCGGCTTCTAGTTCCACAACACCTGCATCACTACAGGTTGCCTGCGTCTATGGAGGAGCACTGCCAGTATAAGTATATTCACTGATTGGAATGTGGTCTCAGCTGTGCAGTGTGTGATAAAGACGCTAGTGTATGGACTGCATGAAATGCAAAGAGGCAAACGGTCTGGTCATTTGCAAGCATTCCAAGGCTCGGGCTTTGCCTTAGATATACTGTACTTTGTTCTTTACTGTAAGTGGGGCACTGGGGCATATTTTTGTTTTAGCTGGTTGGGGATTTGTAGAAGTCTTTTTTTAGAATGTTGTCAATTAACCTCTTTATTATGGAATGTACAGTTTTTTGTATGCCTTACCTCCCCTCCCAGTTTATATTAGCAGAGAAGTAACGACATGAAGCGATTAAGTGGCAGCCACAACCAATTCACCACTACATCAGCCGCCCATCCCTCTTTGTGTTGCGATAATCAACAGACAGGTACTCACCAGGAAACCAAGGCACCCTTAGGCGTGAGCTCCACAGGAGTCTCTAAACAGGACAGAGAGTCTATGAAATTTAGTCAAGCCTCTTTATAAACAAGGTGAGGGTTGGATCTCTGCTATAAGGGTAAGGCTGTGCAGTAGAGGAAACTGCCCAGAGTGAAAAGCTGAATGGGGCTGCAGGGAAGTGAATATTGTAGGTTAGTTTGGTTACAGCCAATGGCTGTGGTGTGTCAGCTTTCCTGCTTGCCATGGCTGCTAACATTTCTAACCATGGTTCTGTGAAAGGGGTTTGTGCAAGTAGTTGTTAGAGGTCTGCAGAGTAAATAATAATGGGGGTCTAGTTGGCATCCTGGAGCTAGAATCTCGACACCTGTTAGAATGCCAACGCCGGAATCCCAATAATCCCAGTAGTTCGAAAACTGTGTGCCTAAGCACTCTGGGGTTCCACGAGGCTCTTGCAGGGGTGCCTCGAGTTGGTGGTCCAGGATCAGATCAAATCAAATTATTTATGGTCAAAATGACAGGAAAAACCAGTGCTAGTGGCTGCCAATCATAAAACATGTGGACAATCAGAAGCACAACTGTACATCACCACATAACTGACCCTAAGGGTGGGTACACACTTGCCAAAGTCAGTGACATCGTACAAGATCTCCCGCAAACAATATCGTTCATACACACTGTTAGTGACGGCATGCACCCACATCCAATATGTATGTACAATATCTTTAGATTTCAAGTCGAAAACTAAAGTATTGTACCTTGTTAACGACCCGCGGGAGCGCACATCGTTAACGATATAGGATATACACACTTGCCGATGTATACAACATATCGTCCGACACGCCGGTTCAGACGATATATCGGATGCACATCGTAAAGTGTGTACCCAGCCTAAGGGTAACGGGAAGACACAATTTACTTTTATTTTTTTTCAAAATGTATCAATAAAATTTTGATCCTAGGGTTGCCGTTAAAAAATGCTGTTACTCTAGGGTGCGGTGATTCAAGAAAGTTTGGTAACCACTGTTATAAGTTACTACTCTGCACAATATTGTTCAGCATAATCATGGGCTTAATTGTTTTGCTGAGCAGAAATAAGAAAATCTGTTTCTACCATTATAATAATAGGTATTACCAGATTTGATAATTACATTTCGAGAAAAGTATTGAGAGATAATGTAATCATTTGCATAATCTGTAATGGGGTTTCTCAGAGATGTCCTTATTACAGTATGTACCCTTTATGTTTATTCAAATTAAAGAGGGGGGGGGGGGATAGTAAGTAGGTGGGTAGCACCAAAGGATTTGTGTTTTAGGGCTCTATAAAGACCAAACTCACTTTGAGTTTCTCCCTTACATAGGCCCTCATTCCGAGTTGTTCGCTCGGTAATTTTCTTCGCATCGCAGCGATTTTCCGCTAATTGCGCATGCGCAATGTTCGCACTGCGACTGCGCCAAGTAAATTTGCTAAGAAGTTTGGTATTTTACTCACGGCATTACAAGGTTTTTTTCTTCGTTCTGGTGATCGGAGTGTGATTGACAGGAAGTGGGTGTTTCTGGGCGGAAACTGGCCGTTTTATGGGTGTGTGCGAAAAAACGCTGCCGTTTCTGGGAAGAACGCGGGAGTGGCTGGAGAAACGGGGGAGTGTCTGGGCGAACGCTGGGTGTGTTTGTGACGTCAAACCAGGAACGACACTGACTGAACTGATCGCAGTGGCAGAGTAAGTGTCGAGCTACTCAGAAACTGCTTAGAAATTTCTATTCTCAATTTTGAGAATCTTTCGTTCGCAATTTTGCTAAGCTAAGATTCACTCCCAGTAGGCGGCGGCTTAGCGTGTGCAATGCTGCTAAAAGCAGCTTGCGAGCGAACAACTCGGAATGAGGGCCATAATACATAAAACTTATCGCTAATGAAAAGTACTCAAGACTTTCCTCAATATCCTAATAGAAACATGTACACAAACATATTTCACGCAGAAAAAAGAAAAAAAAAATGAGCAAAAACAAATCTATGCGCCTAGTAGCCTTACTATGACGGTAAAACATAAACTCCTTACCGGCCTATCAGGATAGACTCCAGCACGAAGCAGAGATGCTTTCCAGCTATCCACTTCTTCCTGGGAGTCACAGGCCAGTTCCAGGCATCGATGATCCTTGTAAACATTCCTACAAACCACAAAAGTGAGTGAAGTTGAGAAGGGTCAGACAGGGACACATTCAGATGTGTTCACCCAACATCATGGGGACAAGACACCAGCAAGACACATGTATCAATGTGCAGCAAGTCCTGGTCAATGACACACACTACCACTGTAACTGTAAATGTAACACCACACAACACAGAGAGCTATTTATTAATGGGGAGATTTGATATTATTTTGAATCATCGTTGTTATACAAATAAACTATGTATGTACATGTTTATGTGGTGTCAATCACTCATTGAATATACATCTTAACCACACATTAACAAGTATAACATTATTTATCTACAGTTGAATTAAAACTGAAAATGACTTTCCTGAAGCGTTGTTTAGTCACAGTGTTACCATGTTTTATGGATCTGTCCCCGGAAACGTTCTGTTTATCAGTCCTGAGTTTTATCATTTGTTGCAAAAAACGGCAGTTTTTATATTTCATTATTATCTCTATTTATTACAGAAGAGCACTTACAAATACATAAAACACAATGTAATCATGTTTATTGTGTCATTGGGCAGCATAGTGGAACAGTGATTTGCAGTGTGGCTTTAGGCCTGATTCAGTGTTGCACATAATGCCAATATTGGCGCGAATAGTCGATTTTCAGTTGTGCGTGCATCTAGGTCACTAGACACACACTAGTCACACAGCGCACGCCTCCCACGGTGTGCACGCACAGGGGTGCAGTGGCAACAGAGATATGAGCGTCAGCGTTCCTGGGTGGTGGTTATTTAGATGCACAGAGATGGTCCATCTTATGTGTGTCTTATAGGAGTCTTGCTGGCAGGTCGTGAGTTGGGTACATACCAGGGACGGAGAAAGCCTTGGGGAGGGCTCAGTGCACTTAGGACAGGGGGGCCCAGGGGAAGAGGTATGTGTATATTAGTTTGTGCATCTATCCCAACATGAGCCATTCCAGGAGGTACAAAATGCTCTCTACCTGGACTTCCCTCCCTTAGGGCGTGATCCAATTAGCCGCAGTAAAACATTGTGTGTGTGTGTGTGTGTGTGTGTGTGTGTGTGTGTGTGTGTGTGTGTGTGTGTTTTCGGCTGCCGCAGCCCCGTTTTCGCTTTAAAATGTGGATGCCTTCTGGGATTTGGTTTCGCCTGCAGGTGAAACAAAATCCCCGATAAGATGTGTCTCACGCCGGCGTATTGGTGCTAACTGGATAGCCTCCAGCGAGGCAATTAGCTGGGGGTAATTTACATAGGCTAATTGGATACCACCCTTAATATATGATTGGCATCACCTGTGTTGAACTATTCGATAAGAAAGGTATTTCAGTACAGGGGATTGCAATAATAAATTAAGAGTGAAGATCAGGCAAAGAGCATTTAGTCCCTTTTGGAATGGGTCATGTATGGATTTTATATATTATATTTAACCAATAGTGTATATTAGATTTAAACTAATAATTTAATAATGCCTGGGTACTATTTATAGCTCCACCTAATTGAGAGACAACTATTGTATAAAGTTTCTTTTAGTGGAACAAAGACAACTTAAACAACCTTAAAATACACAAAAAAAATAAAATCTACAATTTATCTGCAAGAACAGCAGCAGCCTCTGTACTACTTACAGACTGGGACAGGACTCAGGAGGACTCTCTGTGTGTACGTGTCTCTCTCTGGACCCAAGTGCTCTCATTAGATACCAGATTACACAGGACCCAGGGACCCAGACGGGGAAGAGGAGAAGCTGGGATCTCTGGGTCACTTACATCTCTCTCCCCCGTCTTATCTCAACTCTGGTCCATCAGTAGCGCATGATACCTGATACTCCTGTGTCTCTGACTGCACTGCATATTATCCTGCTTTCATTCAGGCTGCCTGGTTTTGCTGCTGCACAAGAGGAAGAGCTAGTGATGTCAGTGTGTGCTGGCTGGGGTGCTCCCTGACAGAGAAGGACCTAGGGTACAGTATCCCATGTGCCCTCCCCTTATTCGCTTAATCGCTCACACTGGAAGCCATACTCTGACCGAGAAACTGTCCCATAGCATAGGCTGGTGCAAGTTTCTATGGTGGTACCGATGATTGAGTCTAAAGATGCACCAAGGGATACTTCACATCCAAAGATGTCTCAATCCTTGCACATGCAGATCCACCGGTGTACACCAGGAAAGGGCTTGTAGTAGTATTACCATAATGTCTCACACATTACACCGTCAAATGGTGCACACAGGGATGCGCGAGTGCCTGACTCAGAATCAGCCCCTTTGTGTTCAGTTCCAATCAAGCCATCATATGTGTGGAGTTTGTATGTTCTTCCTTTGTTTATATGGATTTCTTCCCACAGTCAAAAAAATATATTGTTAGTCTACTTGTCTTTGGAAAGACAGTAACAACCTTAATATGTTAGAAAATGTAGACTGTAAGCTTACCGCCTAACATTTAGACAGATGAAATTGGGACAAAATAAGTCACAACCAATTTCACCGAAATAACACCCTAAGTTGTCTAGAAATGCCTAATTTTGGGTAAAACTCCGTCATTCTTGAGGTCCAGTAATCTGCTGTAAGGTCCATAAATGTAGGCAATTACAGTATCTAAATGATTAAACTGCCTGACTTCTCTAAAGAACTGTATAACATGTTGGCCCGATTAAAATAACAGTTAAATAACAATGTTCATTAATATCTAAAGCAAAGATCACCAAATTTCTGCTTAAATAACAAAACAGATGTACTGTAACAGGTATGGGAGCTAAGCTGTTGCTGTATAGCATGGGTCTTCAACCTGCGGCCCTCCAGCTGCTGTGGAACTACACATCTCAACATGCCCTGCCTCAGTTTTAGCAAGCCTTAATAGCAAAACTGTGGCAGGGCATGCAGGGATGTGTAGCTCCACAACAGGTGGAGGGCCGCAGGTTGAAGACCCATGCTGTATAAGAACGCTTCTCTTCTCAAGTTATTACAGTTCCCCAATAGTAGCAACCCACTTACTAGCAATGTACAGTACTGTATGTGGAAGTATACTGTCAGACTCAACTGTATGGTTCAGAAAAAAAACAAAACTCAAAATTGTTTATAGTGGTTCTAACTTTATTGGGCGGGAAGTATAGAAGTCCGAGTTCGGCGGCCGCGCGGGATGCCGGCTGAACTTGGATTTTTTTTTAAAGAGGCAATCATGCAGAAGGCTAAACTATGCCTTGTACATGATTGCCCCTTTAAAAAAATGTCAGAATTCGACCAGCATCCTGCACAGCCACTGAACTCGTATTCATTACGTCCCGCCAATTGTGTTTGCCCAATATATATACAATGATATATTACAGTAAATGGAAGTTGTTCAATCAATGTACAGTATGTGCAGGGGCGGATTGGGAACAAAAAGCGGCCCTGGAAAAATTTGTACTAGTGGCCCCACATGGGCAGCACCAGAGGTGTAAGGTCTACCATGGGCCATGGCAGCAGCACCCTCCCCCCAAGACTTTCCAGATAGTAGGCATGTCCAGCATCAAGGGGGAAGTTAAAAAGAAATAAAATTAAATATTATGAGCACATTATATGATACACCTTCAGAATTTAGGAAACTATATCATTCTTTAGAAAGATATATTTACTTGCTTATTGCACCAACAGTATCCTAATCACTATTCACTCAATCTTATATGTCAGCCAAGCAGGCAGACAGAGCATACACTAGATCAGAGGTTCTCAAACTCGGTCCTCGGGGGCCCACACAGTGCATGTTTTGCAGGTCTCCTCACAGAATCGCAAGTGAAATAATTAGCTCCACCTGTGGACCTTTTAAAATGTGTCAGTGCACCTGCTGGGTTACCTGCAAAACATGCACTGTGTGGGCTCCCGAGGACCGAGTTTGAGAACCTCTGCACTAGATCATCTGCAATCACAGGCTAAGTCGCAAAGTAATTTTCATATATGCAAATTATTTTGCATCTTATTGATTATGTCTATAAAAAGGACCACGTCTTCAAACAAAACAGGCCCCACGAGTGCGTCGGCCCACCGGGAATCTTCCCTGTATAAACCCTATGGCCAATCCGCCTCTGAGTATGTGACAGCAGGTATTAGAAAGGGGACATCTAGAAGAGAAACAGAAAATCCCTCAGTACACTGCTGTAAACTAGTAGAAATTTGCCATTAATTGGCGCGGGCGCAACTAAGACAGAGGCGCATGCCAGTGTGTGTGCACATCGCGGCAAACAAGGCACATCTGCATCTAGTTGCAGCCACAATGAGGGTGGCTACATCTGTATTTGTACATAAAGGGCCTGATTAGGAAATAGATACAACTGGAATTGTGGGTTGATCTTGCTAATCTCGGCATACCGCCATAAAAAGAAATTGCTGACTGTGCCAGACAAGGTGTACACAAACGGACTGAGATTGCAAGAGCAGACAGATTTCTGAGAAATGGGGAATTTGGGCAGTTACTGGCTGGAGACTATGCAGATGCACTAAACTGTTCCATCTAATGGGGGTGGTTCCGGTATGAATGGTCGACCATGTTAAGATCAACAGTCATTAGGTCGACCACTATTGGTCGACATTGACATGGACTAATGGTCGACACATGAAAATGGTCTTCACATGAAAATAGTTGACACATGAAAAGGTTGACATGGATTTTTGATTTTTGAACTGTTTTTGGTGTAATTTTTTCCGCAACATGACCAGGAACCCCAATTAGTGTACCGCGCCCCCTTGCATGGCTCGCTTCACTCGCCATGCTGCGGGCAAGGTGCTTCGCTATGCTCGGCACAGATTACTATTCCCAAACGTAGTCCACGTGGATGGTAAAGTATGAAAAATGTTAAAAAAAAATTTTTTTTTTTAAAAAAGACATGTCGACCTTTTCACGTGTTGACCATTTTCATGTGTGGACCATGTGTCAATGTTGACCATGTCAATGTCGACCTAATGACTGTCGACCTTAACTTGGTCAACCATCCAAACGGATACCATGGGGGTATTATGTACGTGTGACCAGTGGCGTAACTAGAAATTTTTCTCCCCCAAGCCAAAAAATTCTTCGGCGCCCCCCCCCTCCCCCTCCCCCATTCCCCATAATTGGCACTAATAAAGGGACAAACATGTGCGCGCCAAAGGCGCGCGCTGCAATAAAAGGTGTGGCTTCATTCAAATGGGCGTGGCTTCGCATAAAGGGGCGTGGTATTGCAGGAAAAGACTACCTTATATCCCAGTTTTGCAACCTGCACGCCCAGACGTTAGCCACCACAGGAAAGAAAAATAATCCTGATTCATGCCCCTTACATTATTTGTCATTTTTCCTCCTTATAGTAATGCCCAGTATACATTATGCCACATACTGCAATGACCCTTAGACATTATGCCACACACAATAATGCACATGACACAATATGCACACACCGTAATGCCCCCGACACATTATGCCCCACACCGTAATGCCTGTGACACATTATGACAGGAATAGCAATGCCCGTTATACATTATGCTACACACTGCAATGCCCGATACATTATAGCACATACAATGTCTGTGACAAATTATGACACACACCGCAATGACCCTGAGACATTATACCACATACCACAATGCCTGTGATATAGTATACAACACACCGTAATGCCTGACACATTATGACACACACCGCAATGTCCGTGATACATTATGCCACACACTGCAATGACCTGAGACATTATACCACATATCACAATGCCCGTGATATAGTATACCATACACCGTGATGCCTGTGACACATACCGCAATGCCCGTTATACCCTATGCCACACACCACAATGCCCGTTATACATTATGCCACACTGAAATGCCCCTGAGATATTATACCACATACCACAATGCCCGTGATATAGTATGCCACACACCGTAATGCCTGTGACACATTATGACACACACCGCAATGTCCATGATACATTATGCCACACACCGCAATGCCCATTACACATTAAGTCCTACAGTAAGGCTTCTAATTACTTTTAAATTACCTGCTTGTTGCCAGGGGTTTCATACTCTTGGTTCCATGCACGGTGCCAGGGGTTTTCATGTTCAGGGTGTCATGCTCGTTGCCAGGGGTTTCATGTACTGGGTGTCATGCTCGTTGTCAGGGGTTTCATGCACTGGGTGTCATGCTCGTTGCCAGGGGTTTCATGCTCTTGGTTCCATGCACGGTGCCAGGGATATTCATGCTCAGGGTGTCATGCTCGTTGCCAGGGGTTTCATGCACTGGGTGTCATGCTCGTTGCCAGGGGTTTCATGCACTGGGTGTCATGCTCGTTGCTAGGG